>NC_087266.1:20379987-20723131 GCF_015220805.1 Pogoniulus pusillus
ATGGTCTTCCTTGGGTAAATACTGTTTGATGAAAAAGAAATCAAAAATATTTAGGCAGTGATAAAGGGTCTGTGATTGATCTAATGATGTATTTTTAATTAATAATGATCACTGATTTTTGTCCTGCAAGCCCCATTTTGTAATGATAGCAATATACATTTGGCCTCTGCTGTTTACTGGAAAGATCACACTTTGCAGATGATAACGCACATCAAGTGAGCAAAACAAGAAACACAAATAAAAAGAAAACAAATTAATGTATTTTAGTGTTTTCCCAGTATTTTCCAGGCATTTCCTGAAGTAGACATGGTGGAGAAGATAAGGGTTTCAACTCTTTTCTGCACTCTTATAACAAATAAGGAAATGGAAAAGGAGATGGCTATACTTCCAGGTTTTAGAATCATAGAATCAACCAGGTTGGAAGACACCTCCAAGATCATCAGTCCAACCTAGCACCCAGCCCTATCCAATCAACGAGACCATGGCACTAAGTGCCTCATCCAGTCTTTTCTTGAAGACCCCCAGGGACTGTGCCTCCTGAGAACTAAAAACCTCAATTGCTTGCCTATACTGTGGATGTTGACAGAAGAGTGGTTATAGGATCAGTGACTGAGACCAGTAATCATTTCAATGTGAGAATCTTTCATTTCTGTATTAGAAAAACCTTACTAGTTCATCATTAAAGCCGTGACGTAAATCAAGCAAGCACATAGATGTTAAGAAGTAATCAAAACACTGAAAAAGAAATCTCTTCAACCTGATTTCTTTGCTCTACTTCACTGCAAGGACTTCTAGGTGAATGGGAAAACTAATTTAACAATATCAAAGGGGCCTATGGTACTATAATTAGTGTGCTTTCAGAAGAAAAAGATAAGAGCTAGAGAATTAGCATCACTTTTCGCTTGAGATAGCTTGATTTTACAGTACATAACTTTGATTTCTTTAAACACTGGCAGAAGGTAAGTCCTTGCATATGAAGGGTTGGAGATTGAACTCTGTTAAAGATTCATTATGTAGGATTAGAGGATTCCCTCCATGACAAGAAATACACTGCTGGTGCAGGTGACACGTACTTTAAGTAGAAAAAGCTTTCCTTTTCCCTTGCAAATCCTGGCCAAGGATTTGCAATTAGGCTCAATGCTGTTGTCTTTGGGAAAGTAAAACTCTGGAGGAGTGAAAACTGAGACTGAGAAGTTTACATGTGTGAAGACTTTGCAGTTCCTTCTTGGTTTATCCTACCATGTAATACTGGCTTTCATGAACTGTGTGAATGAAAGTGTGAAAATTTTAGTGTAAGGTGTCCTGCTTGCTTTATTTAACACAAATGAACTTCAAGTTCAGTTTGTTGTTTTGAAGCTCCTTTGTCATTATGACAAAAACTGTGTTACATAATACTGAGCATTTCTATCTCACTTTGGGAAGGTATTTTTAAGTATTATTTTAACTTAATTCATGGATACATAGAGTTTCCTGAGTAGTATCAGCAACGGGGCAGTAAACTAGCATGAAGGCCTTTCTGTTAGTGGCCAGCTTGTCTCATAACCTCTGTTTCATGGGCAAAATAAATCAGGGCACTGCTTTCTTAACATAATCAGTACAAACACCTTGACTTGAAGTGATTATTAGGATGAGAAGAACAGAGATTTCAAGGAAAGTGATTTCTCCTACCATTCTTGTGTTCTCTTATTTCTTTACTCTGACAAATTAACATCTCAGCTGAAACCCTGCACATTGTTACTATCCTGTCCTCCAACTGTGCTGTGTGATAGACACTTGCCTGTAGGAACATCTGTAGTCAAACACCTCCTTATCTTCACTTCAAGTGATTATTTCTCTCCTTCAGAGTTACATTTTCATCCCCAGATACCTCCTCAGCCAAACAGCCAGTCTGTTCAGTATTTGCCACAGCTGAGAGGGTGAAGACCCCATATGTGGAGGAAAAGGCTGGGAACAATTATAATTTCCTTTGTTTTTATTTTTTTTGGTGTGTGTGTGTGTTTTAATTTGTTTGTTTTGGTTCTTTTTTGCTTGATTTGGTTTGGTTAAGGGTTTTCTTGTGTTTTCTAGTTATCATATAAAATTAACAGACCTGTAATCTTCTTACCTGACAGTTTTAAGGCTATAGTGCTGTGTAAACATATATTTGTTAGTGCTATGTAAACATATTTGTTAGTATACCATAATGAAAATAAATAGAAGTCTTGGGAACAGGTTTCAGAAGCTAAAGAGTTCATTCTGCCTTCTGCTTGGTCAATGCATACTTTAAATAAGATGAAATGATGACAAAATATTTGGAACAGATTCTGATATGCATGAGACTGTGGCATAGTTTTAAATAACCAGGCTCACTAGGCACCTTGCCTTTATACATTTATACATTGACTGAGTTTGTACTTATCACCACATCCCTGAAAGACATTTGGCATCAAGTTCTTCACAGAGAGAGTGATTTGCCATTGGAATGGGCTGCCCAGGGAGGTGGTGGAGTCACTGTCCCTGAAGGTGTTCAAGAAAAGCCTGGATGAGGCACTCAGTGCCATGGTCTAGTTGACTGGCTAGGGCTGGGTGCTAGGTTGGACTGAATGATCTTGGAGGTCTCTTCCAACCTGGTTTGATTCTATGATTGTATGATAACAGTCTTGCATTCATCATGGTAACTTTTCACATTGTACAATACTGTAATACAGGAATAAGATTATTAAACTCTTCATTTTTAAACACTTTCTGAATGTGCACCTTCTTTCCCACAGGTATCTCTGTGAAGCATAGTATTATTTCAGACCAATTTTCATCAGGGATATAGTATAGCTAATTGAAGTTATACGAAGGTTCTGCCAATAAACAACCTTTTCCAATCAATCATGAACTCTTTAAGCAGAGAGTCATTACTTTTATCTTGCAGGACAGAGACAAGCACCAGTAAAGCAGAACAAATATAAAGCCACATTATATCCTAACTATACTATTGAGTGAAAAAAATTGTCTTCTGGTGAATGCAAATTACATCCACAGATTAAAGTAAATCTCTGTGGCCAAAATCCAAGTTTCTAGTCACAGTCATTAAACTTTTGTGTTAGAATTTTTGTGTGTAGGGAAAACTTGTTTGCACAAAACTGTGTACATTTTTATCATGGTCCTTGAGAAACACATCTCATTATATGTCTGAAATTTGTATGTTGGCTGCAGATAAACAATGAAGTTTAAAAATGTAGAGATCAGCAGAAATTATTTCACTTACTGAAATCCTCAGACTATGCTATTTGGAACTTCAAATGAATAAAATGTTTGCTTCTGTCCTAGTCCCTGCCATTGATAACATAGGGGAAACTATTTCTGCTCTACCAATGATGAATCTTCTACACACACAAAGTATTCTAATTGGTGAAACTTCATCAGCTGTTACCTACATTTGCACATTTTACAAGCTACTGTTCCAGCCTGGAATGAATTAGTTGGAAATTGCTGTTTACCAGGTGTTAAACATGTTTCAGTTAATAGCTGTGTTAATACATTGTGATAGAAGTAATTAGATTTTATTTTGCCTATCTTTTTCTATGCTACTTTCACCAAAAGTGGAATAACTTGGAAATTTCTACAAAGAAAACACATTACCTTACTATTAAAGAAGTTAGGACTTGTTTAAAAAATATAAATATTTACTGATATATTTGGAGGAAAGGAAAAAAAAACCTACTTAAATTTAATTTGATTTAGAAATAAAATCAAATGGGGAAAACCTTTCCTTTAATTAAGTGCTCAGTAATAACACCAATTAAAAATATTTGTATTTTCTTAGAATATCCTGCTCATCTAATTTTAAAAGTTAATTAAAAGCTTTACCAGATGCTTGTCTTTCTTCCACAAATAAACACATTCTCAGATTTCTCCAGTCTTTTTTTTTCCTCTTTTTTTCCCCCTCTAGCCTATTGAGCAGCAATTTATAACCATCGAGAGAAAACCTACACTGCACGTATGTGATGCATCTTTTGCAGCTGAATACCTTTTAATATTCTTTTATTCTTCTGAGATAATTTTGCTGGGACTTTGGAGTATGTGAAAATAGTGTTGTTTTAGTAACATCATACGTGGGAAAAATAGTGCCCCAGATCGACACTCTTCTCTGCACACACATTGCTGAATGCAGTCCTATATGATCCAATAAAAGATGTTTTCTCTTTAGGCTCTCTCAAGCTACTTTACAGATTTGCCACAGGTTCCTAAAAGCATCTGGTCAGCTGCATTTTGCCCTTTTGCTATGTTCTCTGTGCACTCATAAACTTGTCCATGTGCTCATTTGTGACAGATGTCTCGCATGAGTTTTCTCTCCTTCTTCCCACTGACTGTGCACTTGGGCATTAGCTAAGGCATAGAGTGATGCTTTGGTGGTTTTTTTTTTTTGCTTTTCTCTTTTCTTGCAAATTTCTGATAGGGGAATATCAAATGCTCTGCTACAGTTTTCGTGTAAAATAGCTCTGAAACTGAGAAATATATGGAAGAGGTATTTGTGAGAGCTGAATCAACTCAAAGTGTCATACAGCTCATATACTGTACAGATGCCTTGTATTTCAAAAGACATTAGGGAAAATGTTGTACTTGAAAGGACTCCAAACTGTACCCTTTTCTTTAAAATATCAGAACTGTTCTGCTTAATCGGATTAAGACCAACTTTATTAAAAGATGCCTGAATCAGTTAAGTTTTCTGTGATACAAAGTGAGCTAAAACAAAACCACCAATGATAATAGTCATGGTTTCTATTAACAGTTCACATCTGTAGTTAACTGGAAACAGATGCTTTTGAATACAAGCCATTGTTTTGAACTTGGATGTGACAATAGGTTTTGCTATTTTCTCCTTAATTGTAATATCATGTAATGAAGTCCCTTTAGTATGTGTGTGGTAAATTGACAAATCCTCTGTTTTTCCAGAATTCTCTGGCAATGAAAGTTGCAATTTTTTGTGACAACCTGATGACCACAGAAGGTCTATTTGGGAATAGTGGAGAGGTCTCAGTTGGATTGAAAACAAAAGTATGCATCACTTTGGCTTCCCTAAGACTGGGCAAGACCAGGCTTTCCTGAGTGCAAAGGCTCCTGGTGGAGCTTCTCAAGAAAATCTTCTCTGAAATATGTCTCCATTATTTCTAATAAGCATTATGAAAGTATTTAGTGATAAATTATGAGGATAAACTTCAAAGAATTGCAGTATCTTCTGAACCTGGTGACTGGGAAGGGTATTTTCACACAATGCAAAATGCTGAAATTGCAAAGGACACTTCATCATCCATCAGAAAGTGTGTGAGACTAGGGGAAAAAATGCCTGCTTATTAATTACAGGTCAGTTTGTGGTGTTTGGTAGCAATGCCAAAGATTTGAAAATCAGAAGTAACTTTAAGTCTCCTGACAACAGACACAAAAATAACAATAATTACTACTACAACAGATACAACAATAAACATAATTACTACTAAAGATGACATCTCATTTTGCCAGTAGAAATGTGAAGTAGAATTAGAGGTGGAGGGTGTCATGGGTTTAGCCAGTTGAATCTGCTGGTAAGTATTCAATACCATGCTGACATCATGCCAGCTTTAAAATGAAAGTGCTGGTTGGAGCAAAGTATCATAGGGCTTGGAGATTGGATTGTAAAATGAGAGGCTTCCTGTTTCTGGTTGCTGCTTCTAGTTACTGGTTTAGGGTGTTGTTTTTTTCTCTAGGCTGGCTGTAGGCTTGGGGGTTCACTTTATGGATGATCCCTGCTGCTTTTGCTTTTCTGCAAAATAGCTAAGGTAATTGCATGTTGCATTACTTTCATTAAACTCTCCTTATCTCAGCCCAGAGATTTTTGTGCTACTTTTACCCCAAATCTGTGTGTAGGGTGCTGCTTGTGAGAGCAGACTGTCCTAAACCAGGACAAGGAGGTATAGAGGAGGAGCCTGGACTCATCAGCAAGGCTGCTAAGCAGATGAGAGGTGCTTAAGGCAGGTGCAGCAGGCAGGTGGGACAGACTGTGCCTACATCAGTTCCTGGGGGCATGCTGAGTGGCACTGTTTTGGAGGAGCCTTTGAAAGTGCTCCTGTCAATACCTGAGCAGTTTGGATGCTGCTTATTCTTAAAGTCAGATTTTTTTCCCATTCTATGAACCGGCCTTATCACAACAATCTTTAACTCTTTCCAGGAGCTTATGCACCTATCTTACAGAGGAACAGATAAGGCTTTCTGTAACTGACAGCCACGCAACTTGACACAGCCTGAAGCTAGAATGGGGACATGCCTCTCCTGGGCACCATCACCACCAGCAGAGCAACGTCTGTGTTCTCCTGCACACCTGCAGTTACATACTCAGTGACTGCTCAGGCAAAGGGTAAAAGCAGCAGAGACCTCTGGCCTGCCTCGAAGCTGTGTTGCCTTTGGACTAGCCAGGCAAATACATGCAAGGAAATGAGTCTGAATTTACTTCAAGATCAGATGCAGACTGTGGGACCTGTCCCATTAGTCCCTGACATACCTCTGGTGCCAGCCGTGACTTGGGATTTGCCACAGGCCTCCAAGCTGGCAGGTCTGTGGTGGATCTGTTGGCAGGTCCCACGATAGGACAAGGTTCCACAGCTCCAGCTACATGGCTTTTGCCAGCAAAGTAGTGGGCCTTTCTGTGGCCTGGGGAAGGAGAAAGGCATAGCTCTAATCTCATCTGTGCTGCTAATTTGACTGCCAAACATGGAGCAGACTTGCAGTCACAGCTGTCTTCCTACCCAGCACAGACACTTATTGGGCTTTCTTTTAAAGATTTTTGAGTGAATTGTCAAAGTGATATTTGCAGACTCTCCAAATGCTAAGGCTTTGGTCTCTTTCCATATCAAGGTCTTAGCTACTATTGGTATTTCTCTGCAACGCCAGGGTGCTCCCTCCTACAACACAGGTAGGTGTTTGGGTTTCTGCTCCGGAATTTGCTGTTGATGTTTTGTGCTCATGTAAATGTAACTGCTCGGTGCTTTACTGCGTCGATATGAACAATGGTTATAAAGCCATCTAGCCAGCTAATAGCAATTGTGAAATGGAAGAACCTGGTGAACATTTCTGTCAATTTCTTTCATCTGCTGTGAAAAGCAGAAAACAATACCTCAAGTAATCAAAATTGTACAACTTTTATTGCTTGGTTTGATATTTACTGATTAGCGTGATGGAAAATTATCACAATGTGATAGAGGACATGTCTAGAAAAGGAAACCCTTCCTTGGTCAGTTTGGGCTCACATACCACATACTTAGCATACAGCATACTTGGTCTGTCTGGCAGAAGAAAAAAGAGAAACAGGGAAAACGTGGATGCTGAAAATCTATTTTCACTAGGCACTAGCCAGTAAATTATGTCTAGACTTTGTCCCTCAACCGCTATGCAGGTCTGGACTGAGCTACCTATAATAAATTAATTGTGGTGAGAAAAAAATCGCAGTGGGAAAAGAAGCAGGGTCTTCATTTCGGCTTCCCGTATAACTTCTCTGCCAATAAACAGCTTTACTATCGTAGCTCAGCCAACAGGCACTTTTTTGAGAGCTTGTACTGAAGCCCAGACTTTCTTACAAAATCACAGTTCACTGACTTGCCAAATAGTTTCTGGGCAGATAGCACATCTGTATCTGGCGCCCTCCCAGTGTTTTCTTATACAGCTAAACTCCTTCTGAAGTATTTAACCTAAAACCTTCTGTAACCTCTTCTTGCTTCAAGCTTTGAAATCAAAACAATAAAGAAATATTTAATTATCTGTATGTCCTGCCCAGACTTTTTCATTACTTACCTATTGTGAGGGTTTGGGTGGTACCCTCCTTCCCACACTTAAGAAATCACCCAGACTAGACTCAGCCAGCTCTGGAAATTGAATGAAGCTTTATATTTACAGCTTAACACAATATACAAGCAGATATTTACAGTATATACAGTTATAGACAGAAATATACAAGGTAAAAGATAATACAGAAACACAACTCCCCTCCCAGAAACCTGAGTCCCCAGGAGGGGCTCCCAACCACCCTTCCACCTTCTCCCACCCCTCTATACCTTAATCCAGATGTTGCCTTGTGCCCCAGGAAGATTGGAGGGTCAACCAGGGGGGTTGGGAAGCAGGTGGATAAATCAGAGAGACAGTAGGTTAGGTTAGAAAGAGAAAAATGCATCTCCAAGCCCAGGTAGTGACCGAATGCCTTATCTAAATTTACATTCTTGTTCTTATACCTCTCAGCAAGCCTGTGAGTGAAGCAGACATCACCATTGTTTCCCTGTCACAGTCTGTGATCTAATTCTTCTCACCAAAACATTCTAGCTAGCTTCCAACTAGCACACCTGTAGTTGTCTGTGTGCAAGAGCAGAGAAAAGAAAAACAAAACAAAAAAAAAAGGAAGACATCTATTGAAAACCCAACTGCACTGGGGGGGGGATAATGTTTTCTCAGAAAGGTCAGCTCCAGCTTTCTGTTAAGGTGCTGTAGTCCTGTGCGTCATGCTGAAACGCGACAAAAGATAGAATCATAGAATCATAGAATCAACCAGGTTGGAAGAGACCTCCAAGATCATCCAGTCCAACCTAGCACCCAGCCCTAGCCAGTCAAGTAGACCATGGCACTAAGTGCCTCAGCCAGGAGAAAGTTCTTCACTGAGAGAGTGGCTGGATACTGGAATGGGCTGCCCGGGGAGGTGGTGGAGTCGCCATCCCTGGAGCTGTTCAAGGCAGGATTGGACGTGGCACTTGGTGCCATGGTCTAGCCTTGAGCTCTGTGGTAAAGGGTTGGACTTGATGATCTGTGAGGTCTCTTCCAACCCTGATGATACTGTGATACTGTGTGATACCTCCAGGGATGGTGACTCCACCACCTCTCCGGGCAGCCCACTCCAATGCCAACACTCTCTCTGTGAAGAACTTCCTCCTAACATCCAGCCTATACTTCCCCCAGCACAACTTGAGACTGTGAGATGTGACACAAGTCAGCTGAGCTGCAACTGGGCTGTGCAGGAGCCAGCTCATGTTCAGATCAAACGTAACAAGATAAGTGCTAAATAAAAATGAACACAACTTTTAGAGTCTGGCATTTTGCACCTGCCAAATATGTCCCCACAGTTTTGTAGCCAGAAAATGACTTATAGATGTGAACCTCAGCATGTGCCGCTTCCATGCTCTGATTTATATTCCTGCCAAGGTAGTCAGAGATGTAAACACTCTCAGGTTTCAGCAATGGAGTGCAGACTAGAACTTGCTCTTTTGCAAGTGTATAGCGCTGCAAAGCTTTATTTCAGTAAGAGAGGAGAGTGTAATTCAGGAGTAGAATAAAATAAAGTGTATAGCAGCTACTTTATAAATCTTCCAAGCCTTTATGAGATTATTTGCTGTTACAATATATTTGTACTCACTCATATCACAGTATCACAGTATCATCAGGGTTGGAAGAGACCTCACAGATCATCAAGTCCAACCCTTTACCACAGAGCTCAAGGCTAGACCATGGCACCAAGTGCCACGTCCAACCTTGCCTTGAACAGCCCCAGGGACGGCAACTCCACCACCTCCCCGGGCAGCCCATTCCAGTGTCCAATCACTCTCTCAGTGAAGAACTTTCTCCTCACCTCAAGCCTAAATTTCCCCTGGCGCAGCCTGAGGCTGTGTCCTCTTGTTCTGGTGCTGGCCACCTGAGAGAAGAGAGCAACCTCCTCCTGGCCACAACCACCCCTCAGGTAGTTGTAGACAGCAATAAGGTCACCCCTGAGCCTCCTCTTCTCCAGGCTAAACAATCCCAGCTCCCTCAGCCTCTCCTCGTAGGGCTGTGCTCAAGGCCTCTCCCCAGCCTCGTCGCCCTTCTCTGGACACGCTCATATCTTAAATACAGCATTCCTACACCCATAGGTCTCATCTGACACTACAGCAGGTGGGATGGTGGAGCAGGTTGTGTTCAAACATCAAGATTTTGTGACCCAGAACCTTCTTAAATCTCAACCCACTATTTAATTGTTCATCTGTAGGTATAAATATATTAGTCAAAAGGAATTAAAACGTACAGTGGATTTTACATATGTTTAACTTACCTGGAGCCCCAGTCCCACTTTGCTTTTTAGGCTAGTGCACTGACCCCCAGACGTGCCAGAGTTTTGTCTCCTCCGCTGTTTCTCCCAAACAGCCTCTGGAGGCATTTGCATGAAGTGTTACCAGCAGCTTTTGTTCTTCTGTCTGTGGATGGCTGTGGTTCCTTTATTGTTCTCAGATAAAGCCAGAGTGGAACCATCATCAAAGCTATCAGTTCTGGCTAAGTGTCTTAAAAAAATTTAAGTGTTAGTTTTTTTTCCCAGGCTGAGGCTTGGTGAGTTAGGCCAACGTGGTCATACAGAAAACATCTCAGTAAACAGGCCAGCACACAACATGAATAAATTGTTCCATGGCAGAGCCAAGTCTATTATGGGCAGCCTTTGAAAACAGCATTAGAGCAGCCTATAAGGCATTAAACTCGCCTATTTAGTCATTCATAAGCTCGGGAATAACAAAGTTGAGGCATGGTGATTGAACAGAAAACCTTTAGTGTGTTATTTGATGTATCATTCTTCAATGGGTCTTTAATTACCCATTAGCATAGTATTTCTCAAAGAATACCCTCCAACTTTCCCTGTGACCACAATTATTCCCATGTGCAGAATTTTAGAGTGCTTTTCATCATTACATCTTAATTGTTTCCTCTGAATATATAATTAATGTGATTGCTTTTCTTTTTTAGGAACACACAAACGTTCGACCACCCCCCCAATTTTTTAATAGCTATTTCTTTGGGTAAATTCTGTACACAGGTCTGTAAGAAATGTCTGAAATAGGGTTTTTGAAATCCATTTAATCCTGTTTTCATTGATGTTCGCAGTGGAAATACATTTGAGGCTAATCATTTGGAACTGTAATCCCGGGAACAAAACTGACTTGGAAAGTCAAGGAGATTTTCACTTTTAATTTTCTAGATGCATTGAAAGTCTGTGCACATGCAGGACATATTTTGAAATTATGATTTTATTCTTGTGAAATATGTTATCAGTATTTTAATAGTTTAACATCAGTGGCAATAGAAGTGCCTCAAACATGGTTCACAAATAAAAATCATAGTTGCAATAGGGTCACAGAATCACAGAACTTTAGAGGCTGGAAGGGAACTCCAGAGATCGAGTCCAACCTCCCTGCCAAGGCAGGATCCCATAGGATGGTTCGCACAGGAACGCATCCAGGTGGGTTTTGAAAGTCTCCAGAGAAGGAAAGTCCACAACCTCTCTGGGCAGCCTGTTCCAGTGCTCTGTCATCCTCACAGTAAAGAAGTTTCTCCTCGTGTTGAGATGAAACCTTCTGTGTTCCAGTTTGTAGCCATTGCTCCTTGACTTATTGCTGCTGATTGCTGAGGAGAGATTGGCCCCATCCACTTGACACCCATCCCTCAGATATTTATGGACATTGATCAGATCTCCTCTCAGTCTTCTCCAGACTAACATCCCCAGGTTTCTCAGTCTCTCTTTGTACGGGAGATGCTCAGAGCCTCCAGTCGTCCTCGTGACTCTTTCCAGTAGATCCCTGTCTCTCTTGAACTGGGGAGCTCAAAACTGGACACATTATTCCAGGTGTGGTCTCACTATGGCAGAGTAGAGCGGGAGAAGAACCTCCCTAGACCTACTGGCCACACTTTTCCTGATGCTCCCCAGGATAATATTGGCCCTCTGGATCCTCTACTATATGAAGGTATAATTCAGCAACAGCCTATATAATACTTTGGGTTCCTCAGTTCAAAAGAGATTTTGAGATACTGTAATGTGTCCAGACAAGGGCAATGAAGCTGCTGAGGGGCCTTGAGCACAGCCCTAAGAGGAGAGGCTGAGGGAGCTGGGCTTGTTCAGCCTGGAGAAGAAGAGGCTCAGGGGAGACCTCGTTGCTCTCTACAGCTACCTGAAAGGAGGTTGCAGCCAGGTAGGGGTTGGTCTCCTCTCTCAGACATCCAGTGACAGGACAAGAGGACATAGTCTGAAACTGCACCAGGGCAGGCTTAGGCTGGACGTTAGACAGAAATTCTTCCAGAAAGAGTGATTGGCCATTGGAATGGGCTGCCTGGGGAGGTGATGGAGTCTGGAGGTGTTTATAAGGTGGCTGGATGAGGCACTTAGTGCCATGGTTTAGTTAATTAGAAGGTGTTAGGTGATAGGTTGGACTTGATGATCTTTAAGGTCTTTTCCAACCTGGTTAATTCTGAGTCAGTGCTGCCATTTCTTTTGTCTTTTATTGCTGGGATTTTTTTTTTGTTTGTTTAATTCTTCCTTCTCCCCCCACCCTGTGCTTTTTCATCTTCTCATCCAAATCTGGTAAAGAAGTATGTATGGAACGCCAGTGTCTTTTTAATCAGAACTTCTCAAAGAGGAGAATGAAGAGGATTATTTGGGGTAATCTGTGTACCAAGTGCATATTTACAATTAGAGACCTGGGAATGGAGCTGTGCAGATAACAAAACACATGAAGTAAATCAGCCTAAGTTAAGAATCCTTACTCACCCATCTTTTCTTTGCTGGAATGAATCTTGTGTATGTTTCCACTAGATCACGCTTTGATTGTCAGGACTGATTAAATGTTTTCTGCTTTCAGCTCTGAGGAGATGCTTTTAATCAGTTTTTAATATTTCACCTGAGCACTAGGGATGCTGGCTCCCATTAGTAACAAAATCTGTCCAGTAATGTTTGGATTTGACTGAAAGCACAGAGTTTTACTTTTTCTCAGTGATTAATTTCTTGTGCACCAGACAGATGAGTGATTGCTGGCAGAGGGACATTGGAATTAAAAACAATTAGACATCCAGTCAGATCACTGAATTTATGTGGGGTTTATATTATCTGTTTAAGTCCTATGTGAGTGCTTTTATTGTTGTAACCTACTTCATTCCATGTGAGTTATTATTTTAAACCAACTTTTCATGAATCTAGTCAACGTTCTTTACACACAAATGTCTGTCATTAAGGAGCCATGGAAGTTGTATAAAAGTGTGTGGGTGGCTGGGTGCAGTAGATGCATCACATATATGAGCAAGCTTATTCCTTCTTGGATGTCTTCAGGCACCTGCAAGTGCAGAGGGCACATTGGGGCTGAATTTACCTGTTTTAACTGTACAAAAGCTGCAGTTACACTCCTCTTCTGTGGCTGATGCAAGTCAGCTTTTCTTATTTTGTTTGAGCATTCTCAGGGTCTCCCTTTGGCCCATGCTGTCTCCTAGCAGTTTATCTTTCCTTACTGGTTGTGATGGTTTGGGTGTTACCCGCCCCTCCACACTTTAGAAATCACCCAGACTAGTCTCAGCCAGCTCTGGGAATATGAATGAAGCTATTTATTTACAGCTAGCACAGTATACAAGCAGATATTTACAGTATATACAGTTATAGACAGAAATATACAAGGTAAAAGGTAATACAGAAACACAACTCCCCTCCCAGAAACTCAGACGGCCTCTGGGAATATATATGAAGCTATTTATTTTACAGTAGCAAATATACAAGCAGATATTTACAATATATACAGTTATATACAGAAATACACAAAGGATAAACAATACAAAAGCACAACTCCCCTCCCAGAAACCTGAGTCCCCAGGAGGGGCTCTCAACCACCCCTGCACCTTCCCCCTACCCCTCTCAACCTTACCCCAGTCCCAAGGAAGAATGGAGGTTTGGCCAAGAGGTTAAGAAGCAAAGGTGAGTGGAAGGTGAGGTTAGGGAGATGCAGCTCAGTCAGAAGCCCAAAGCAGAGTGCGACAAAATGGTGAGAGTGTTATCTAATGTTTTCCTTTCTTCTTCAGCAAGACTCTGAGGAGAGTAGACATCACCATTGTTTTCCTTTCACAGCCTATGATCTAGTTCTTCTCACCAAAACATTCTAGCCTGCTTCAAACTAGCACAGTGGTGCAGCAATATTGTGTTCAAGCTTTTAGGCAAATGCCATCCACACCAGCTATTAATTACAAATTCCCTTGTTTAACTTCTTCTAAAACTTTCTGTTCTGTTAACTTCATCTCCAACTGAAGAACAGTAATATTCTAGCAGAAGCTACTTTTCCTATGGCAATTCTGGGAAATGCTCTCTAGTGGGAAAATCCTTGCTCTCCTATTACATGTGCCCTGCAACTCCGAGGTGTTGAATAGGTTGGCATAGGTCACTATGGATGTAATTGCTTATCTTCTGGATGGTGATCCCTCCCAGTCAATTCAGATCTGTAACAACAATTCAGGTTAAAGCAGGGAACTGTTCTCCTCAAATGACCCATGACAAGTCTAAGTGTCTCAGCAGGGAGATAAGAAATGGCAAAAATGATGGACATAGCAGATGTGTTGTTGATTCAGGTACTGCACTCAAGTCTGAAATGGAAGTAAAGATGAGTTAAAAAAAAAAAGGAAAAACTACATTTTATTTAGATTATCACATTAAAAAAGGCTGAGGAATCTGAGAACATTTGGAAAGGAATGAAAGGGTTGTTTTTTTTTTTAGCAGAGCTAGAAAAACTAATTTAATGAATTAAAGATTTGAGTTAAATTGTAACAGACATAACAAATAGTTAAGGCATTAAATAATCATCACTGGGCCTGTTAACAGATTTAGAGACCTTCTGACCTTTGAGAAGACAAAGTAATCTAATCTGCTGTGTTGTTTATTTAAAAAAAAATGAAAACCCAACATTTCCTCTTTTGAAATTATACATTTAAATGACATACTGAAAACAATTAATTATCCTTTGAAGAGAGGAGTGACTAACCTCCCCCCCCACCTTTTGCAGCTCAAATTTGCAGTCCATTCTTTCACGATTCTTTCAGCATATTTTAGTGCTTTCTGGATATCTGAACAATTTGGAAGACTCTTTGTAGGCCATAAGGTGATGTTTTATTGGATTTAAATACTCATAGCCTTTCAGCTGCTTTAGTGCCATCAGTTAACATTTCCAATTGTTTGGTGTGTGGACAGATCAATGGCTTTATTAATTTAAAGGTATCAGGCCCCTCACCCTACCCTACTTCAAATCTGGCTTTTGTTTAAAGCACTCCATAACCTCAGCCTTATTCTAGGTTAAATGTGATATTAATCAAGCTGTGGATAAAGGCCACATATATGACTGAAGCTGTGTTTATTAGCTTTGGTGAAGCCTTTGATTCGGTCACACATTCTTTGCTCTTAACCAAGCCTCAGAATAATACAATATGGGTTTTATGACAATCCCTAAATTGGTTATCATCATATTTAAGCAATAATGGAAAACAAAATGTGTTCACTATAGTGGCATATGATCTAATTTTAAACTCTCTGGTGCAGGTGTTCTTAATGGTATGCTTCTTCTATTGCTCTGGTTGTTTGCTTTGCAAATGTCATATTCAATATATGCAGACAACGAGAATGTCTGCTTTTGTAGAGAACTTTTATCTCCTCTCTTAATAATAAAGTAGACTTTATTTGTAGTCACAGCTTATGCAGGATACATTCTGAAAGAAGGAAAACTGGAAATGTGTGGATGGTTAACTGCAGGCTGTATCTACATGGTGATATGAAGAACTGTTTCAGAGCTGTGTGCAGGTACAGTCATACCGATGGGCTAACACAATTTCCACCTGCAGGGCTGAGTGTCCTGTGAAAGACACTACCAAACTGATCCTGCTTTTTGGTCTGTTGGGTATAGTCCCCGTCCAGAATTAGGCACATGATTTAAGTCCAGACTGAATCTCTTGAAAAGAAGATCACACTTCCAGGTATCATGCAGGAGAGAGGTATAGGTGCCACCAAGGTGCAGAAAGGGAGGATACTTGTAGTCCAAGAATCTCCTGCCTGTAAGTATCTGCTCTTGTGCTGGAAGAATAAGAAGCACAGGCAACACAGGTGATACCTTCTTTCAGTGCAGCAATATAGGAACAGACTATTGTGCATACTTATATATCGACATCGTAACAGATGTGTTAAAGCCCATTATTATATCTGTGAAGAATGTGGCCACCAGAGCTCAAAGCACAGTTATGCCTCCCACAGAGACAGTGGGTAGAAAGGTTAGCCTTCATCCCCATCACAGACAAATTAGTATTATGCCTGTAAGGCAAGTTTCAGGACTTTGTTGTGACTTGGTCTCCATGTTCGCTTTCTACTTACATGGACAATGATTTCCCAAAATGCAGGCAGACCCAAAGGTTAACATAATTTTAACTTTGAATAATAAAACCTTGTAATGTATAGCCACTTATGTGGTCCCTGAGGCAGTGACTCAGTCCATTACAATGAGCAAGCCTGATTAAGAATAGAGTATTATAAATTGCTGACACCTTTTTTTCATTTTGCTTTCCTTGCCAAGGCTCAGTGGCTGGGTGCTCAAGGTAGAAAAAAAATCCTGTTCTAAACACAAGTGCAATTTTTCACAGGAGGAGAGGAAAGATCTGGAACTGACACCGAGAGATGTGATACAGTTGTTGGCATGTGGACATTTCATGCTTCAGCACAAAATGATTCTGTGGTAAAAGAAAAGGATGCTTTCCTCATCCTCTGTTAGAATTCTTCTGTTAAATGACATGGACTGGTGTATACTGGAAGCTGGGAGTAATGATCTTAAATCTTCTCCTCTTTGAGAATTTTTGCCATGTGGGGTTTCTGGATTTTTGTTCTTAACTATTATACTCTTACTATTAATGAAACCATACAGAAATTCTGTGTAATGCTGTTGTTTCCAGTGATGCCTGCTGGAGTAGTCTGGATGCCTTTGTAAACCAGTGTCCACTTTGATGACCTGTCTGTAGCTTTGACAACACACATGCACTTTTAAAACTTATTATTATTATTATTATTATTATTATTATTTTTAAAGCAGGGAAGGGATTTTTTCAAATACATCACTTTCCAAATATTTTTTGGAATAAACTCTGCATTAATGTTCAGCACAATCAGTCTCTTCAAAATGTAATAGTTTCCGTGCACCCACCTTAGAATCACAGAATCGTAGAATCATAGAATCAACCAGGTTGGAAGAGACATCCAAGATCATCCAGGCCAACCTAGCACCCAGCCCAGTCAACTAGACCATGGCACTAAGTGCCTCAGATAGGCTTTTCTTGAACACCTGCAGGGATGGTGACTCCACTACCTCCCTGGGCAGCCCATTCCAATGGCAAATGAACACCTAGGAAAAGCAAATGGATTAGAATATCTCATGGTACTGCAGCTGTGACATTCCAAAGAGTATTCAGACCAGGTAGTACAGGACTTCACAGCCAAATGAAAGCTGAAGATATTTGGAGATATTACAATCTGAATGTCCATCATGATTTCATGTGTGCTAGAGAGTTCTAGCATTCAGATAGATTTTCTTGCAATAACACATTTTAACATCACTTTACAACTCTTTCAGTGTGACCTGTGTTTGCATCCTTCAGAATAAAGTTGCGCTGATGAAGCTGCATACAGTCTCCTAGATCAATTCACCTGGTCAAGAGCCTGCTGCCACAGGCTTCAATGCCATGGGCATTAGAAGAGATGGGGAAGAAGCCTGATACAAGCCAAGCCAATCCAATCTGTTTATTGCATTCCAAACATGTGTTTTTGCACCTTTCATCAGAAGGCTACAAATAGTATTAAACTGTGATTGGTTACGTGTACTTGTGTTAGAAATTACATACTAATTGGCGTAGACATTCATCATATTTCCTCAACAACACACATATTGTGTCCAAAAAATCTAAGTCAGCAGAGGTAGGCAAAAACCACAGACTCCAGCCTTACATTTGTTTATATTTGTTACACCACTCTAAGGTCATTCCAACCTTCTATTTCATCTTAACTCAGGACTTCTGAACTCGTGCACTCTCACCTGTCCATGGCTTATGTTCCAGCGTGACATAGTCAGACAGTTCTATAGAATCACCTTGTTTAATATTACTATTCCCAACAGCCTGCTTTGGTGGTCATGCTTCCTAGGAACCTCCTTGAAGTTAGTTTTGGGTTACAACTATTGCTTTGGTGAGATCAAACTGCATTTCTAACTAATATTTTTCTGATTGTCCCACGGGACTTTGTCCGTAGAATCATAGAATCAACCAGGTTGGAAGAGACCTCCAAGCTCATCCAGTCCAACCTATCCCCCAGCCCTAGCCAGTCAACTGGACCATGCCACTAAGTGCCTGAGAAGCAGGCTAATAAAACAACATAAAACAAAAACAAAACAAAACAAAAAACCCAAACAAAACAACCCAAAGCAAAATACCAACCAAAAAAAAAAAAAAAAGCAACAAAAAAGCCCAACACCCAAAACCAAAACCAAACCAACCAAACAAAAAAGGTGGGAATAGCATATGTCACTGTTAGAACAACTGATACAGCTTCCAGCTTCAATCTTGAGCAAGTCATAGGAATCCTCAGGGAAAAGTAGTTACTGTGAATGGCTCAGGCAGTGGCAGCAGACTCCAGATGCAGATTTTCTACAATATCCCTGTGTGTTGAACAATACCTGAACAGTGAATCTGGAACTGAAGGGAGGCTTTCAATCTCTGCTCACATGTAGATCGTCAGAGATGAGTATGAATAAATGATCTTGTGTTTGAGAAGGGAGGTGTCATGGTGGTTGCTCTCTTCCTGCCACTTACAAATAGTTCAGAGGCATGGGGACCCTTACTTTGCAGATAGTTCTCCAACAAAATTCTACATTTCTGCATGATATTTGGAAGTTGGTTTAAGGAAACAGAGGGTTTTGTATATTAGAGATGATAGCAAGTATTTCTTAGTGTTAATGTATGAAATGAAATGCCTTAGTGGACACATTTTCACATAGGTGGAAATCTTGTGGGACAGAAAAGGGAAAACTTAGCAAGATGCAATTTCCAGCTCCTGGTCAGGGAATGAAAAAAGTTTAAATAAAATGTGTCTTCATATTAAAAAGAAAGTTAGAGACAACATTGGACAGCATCTGGTCATCTCAGATAATGGAGTATCCAAATCAATGTCAGTACCTAACAGAATGTTAGGGGTTGGAAGCAACCTTTAAAGATATCTAGTCCAACTTCCCTGCCAGAGCAGGATCACCTGCAGTAGGTCACACAGGAGTGAGTTCAGATGAATTTTAAATGCCTTCAGAGAAGGAGGCTCCACATTCTCTCTTGGCAGCCTGTTTCAGTGTTCTGTCACCCTCACAGTAAAAAACTTGTTCATTATGTTCATGTGGAACCTCCACTTCCAGCTTGTGTCTATCACCGCTTGTCCTATCATTAGACATCACTGAGAAGAGCCTGGCTCCATCTTTGTGACACTCACACTTCACATATTTACATTAATGAGGTCACCCCTCAGTCACCCCTCCTTTTCTCCAAGCTAATGAGACCCAGCTCCTTCAGCCTTTTCTCACAGGGAGATGTTCCACTCCCTTTCAGCATCTTTGTGGCTTTGTACTGGACTCTTTTAAGCAGCTCCCTGTCCTTCTTGAGCTGAGGGGCTCACAACTGAACACAATATTCCAGATATGGCCTCACTAGGACAGAGTGGAGGGGAGAAGAACCTCTCTTGACCTACTAATCACATTCTTTCTAGTTCACCCCAGGATGCCATTGGCCTTCTTAGCCAGAAGGGTACATTTCTGGCTCATGGCCAATCTGTCCACCAGGACCTTCAGGTCTGTTTCCCCTGTGTTGCTCTCCAGCAGG
The DNA here is from genome assembly GCF_015220805.1 of Pogoniulus pusillus. Classification (NCBI taxonomy): domain Eukaryota; kingdom Metazoa; phylum Chordata; class Aves; order Piciformes; family Lybiidae; genus Pogoniulus; species Pogoniulus pusillus. The sequence goes on from NC_087266.1 coordinate 20,399,668, forward strand.
CCAGTCCCCAGCCTATACTGATACCTGGGGTTATTTGTTCCTGTGTGCAAGACTCTACATCTGCCCTTGTTATATTTCACTGAATTTCTCCCTGCCCACTCTTCAGCCTGTCTAGGTCTCTCTGAATGGCAGCAGAGGCTTCTGGTGTGTCAGGCACCCCTCCCAGTTGTGTGTTATGGGCAAACTTGCTGACAGTGCACTCTGTTCCCTCATGCAGGTTGTTGATGAATATATTGAATATTGCTACCAGTACCAACCCCTAAAGGACTCCATTAGATACAAGCCTCCAACTAGACTGTCCAATTGACTGTAACTTTCTGACTTCTTTCAGAAGAAATGTTCTTTCAGAAGAAATAATGTTGCCCATGTTGCTGTAACCATGTCTTTATCAGCTACTGCAGCTTTCAGAGATAATTTCAGAATGTGTGGAGCTGGCAGCACTGCAGATTTGCATGGCTTTATTGTCCTGATTGAAGGCAGCTGCTTCACAGGAACTGATGTGAGTCAAGGTAAATAGTTTGTCTACTACTTCCCCTCTCTGGCTCATACTAGGTGGGGGAGACAGATGATTGGATGTATGAGCTGTTTGTATTTCTCCATGCTGAATCTCTGTTGTAGCTTTCCTTCCAGGTCCTTGTATTTCATAGCACACTTAATAAATATCTTTTATGGGTCATTTATGTCAACATAAACTGAGGAGTAAGCACAAGCAATATCTTGCTTCAGAATAAATTTATTTTAGGCCCTTGCCTGATAGCTCATTTTCATCTTTAGCAGTGAAGTGAGGAGGAGCTATTAATGCCACCAAAAATCACAAGATGGAGTGTTACATGCTACACTTCTTCAGTGCATTGTTTTACACTGGTACATAGGACAAGAAATTAATAGCATCATGGCAGAATTATTACAAAGCTCCCACCAGAGAGAAAAGACACCGAAAACAAGAGACTTTAGACATAAGAGAACAAATGTCCCACCTATAAAGCTTTGCTCTCATCAGTGAATTCCTAGATTCACAAAGGCCACCACTCTATTGGTAAATCAAAGAACTCCATCAAGTAGCCCCTGTTTTTGGAGCTAATACATGAGGCTGGTCTCTGTCACATATTGGTTCTTCTGGCTGGCATCCTTCCAAGACAGTTTCAGCAGACTGATAGCACAGACAGAGAGGATTCCTGAAATTCAAGTCTGCATACGACTCCACAGTTTTCAGTGAGTAAGAGATTTTTTTAGTACAGAAATGAGCCATTTTGTAATTGGTTGACCTCAACGCCACAGATTAGTTCTGAGTATACCCAAATTTACTGATACAGACATAGCCAGGAACACTGCAGTGCTGCTGTTCTGTGAATAGGAATCAAAGAGAAACATTCACAAACATAAGGTAGATCCCAAAGTCCCCTGGCAAGAGAAGTTCAGCACTTCATAGTGAATCTAACAAAGGTAAACATATTGGGTAGAAAGAAAATGAAACCAGCCCACAGCGGATGATAAGTGGACAAACGTGTCTGAAATCTTGCTTTTCTCATGGGCTTACATGCCTACCTGTGATTCTGAGAAACACTTTTGTGCAAAAGGTCACTGGAACTTCATCTACAGATGATTAAGTGAAATATTTTGGGTGGGAGTTTGCTTTTTATTGTGAAAAGTGTTGGTGTTAAAGACTATAGGTTCACTGTGGGCAGAAAGTGGGTGGCCACTTGGGCTGCATTCCCAAAGTCACCTTTCTCTTCTTTCAAGAACGCTGTGGCCATGACATGATCTCTGAAGTGGTCTGAAGTATCTTTTATAAGGTTTGGAAGGTCACTTCCAGACAGCAACATAAAAACTTTGATGTGCTGGACTACCCCTCCTCTCCTGTCTTGCTGTTGCTCCATCACGATCAGTCAAACGAGAGCAGAAGGATCAGGTCAGAGTTAAGGTTGATTGCCAAATTTCAAAGCTTTCAAGACCTCTTTATTTCATAACTGCACCATGGTAATAGCACTGCTTTAAATTAGCTGATATGTATTTACTAACTTAATCTTAGTACAATGCAGAGGCTTAAGGGTCTGGGAATATGATGTGGCTTTGATCTCCATAAACCATTATTAGTACAGGTACTGATACAATTATCTGCAGGATCACTCTACATACTTACAGGCTACCAGTCCAGTCAACGGATTAAATTACCTCATTTATCATCATGTGATCTGTTTCTAATTAGCTCACTCCAGTTAATGGTTTCTTAAAACTGTCTTTTCTGAGTTATTTTTTCAGCAACATGTAAACCACTTGAAATAACTCCTCAAGGGCTGCTAAATACATTATTTATTTTCTGGCACATTTCCAACTGTGTGAGTTACACAGACTTCATTTACTTCATGAAATAGGTCTTTGCTCTCAGAGATGAAGGGCACAGAGCTGTGTTGTGGTGACGGCAGGATCTGATAAAAACTTTCTTAACACATCCATTACACTGTCCTGGCTCATGGAGTCTGACATTTACAGTTCTCAAATAAGCTTAAAGACAGCTAGTTTTATCTCCTTCCAGGAAAGCAAAACCATGAGCCTTACTGAATGGCTAGTGCTCCGTGAACAAATGTCAAATGAGATTTGAAACTGCGGCTTGTACTACTAGGAGGGACTGGAACAGAGAGGAAATGTCAATGGCTTTGCATGCCAGTCATAAATTGCTGGTCTTAACCAAAGTGTAATAAAGATTTAAATTTGATCAAAGCATGTAGCACCTATTGTAAGGCTACCATTTCATCAGTGAGATTTATACCCTTCGCTTTCTTCTCAGTACTCCAGTAATTGCATCTGGTTATTACTAGATTTGCTATTACAAATATGTCTCTCCTGGATGATCTGTGGGCCAGGATTTAGTGTTATTAGGCTTGACTTGGTTTGATTACTTGTCAAGGAAAACATTTCATCCTCAAGACTTTTAGAAACCACTGTGACCAGTGTGCCGTTAGGAGTAAAGTGGAATTTAACAAGCTAGGCATACTGGTGGGGAAAGTGTGTAAAGAGCATGAAATTACCAGTCTCAAAAGAAACCAGTTAGTTAAACTGGTATAGAATGACTGCCTTAGAAACTCATAACTTGAGCTCTCATCGAGCACTGAAATGTTAATATGTTGTCTTAGTAATTTCTGCAAAGGAAACATTCACTTCTGAGGGAGTGTAAACACGGAGACAAGCCAGGTTTGAAAATCCTACTGTACTGTCACTCAAATCAGATAGATCTCAAGTTCCAGATTGTTAGGTCAATGCCACTTCTTCCCTTCCAGGGGATAGCCTATGTCTTTCTCTGGAAATTCTGTTTTACAGCAAAACTTCAAAGGGAAGGTAATCTCAAACACTATCAGATATTTGCACACAGAGTGTGCCAGGGAGAGGTCTGCAAACACCATCTGCATAAAATCTTGATGTCCCAGCTTAAATGACAAGACATAAGTGTGACAAACACTTATCATGCAACAACTATAATTTTTACAGGAAGAAGCCAAAGAAAAGACCAGCAGTGGAGGAGAGAAATAATTTAGAGGAGAGAAAGGTTAAAAAAATGTAACTAAGGAAAAGGGTGAGGAAAAACAGTGCCTGATCCAAATGTCAGTGACTCAGGCACAGAGGCAGCCTTCGATGTCCAAGCCTCACTGGAATGATGCACAGCCCAGAGTGAGATCGTTCAGTCTGTTAGATCAAAGGAAGAAAACCAACCAACCAACCAGTCCTTTCCCCCAACATTCTCTAGGAGAATAAATATTCCCTGTAAATGTCCCTCTCCTCAGATACATGTGTGCTGTTAACAGAAATGAGGATTCAGAAATGCAAACGTTTGTGCTAAGAGTAGTCTTCGTGTCCTGCTGTTGTCTGGTTGGCAGTTGAAGCTGGCTTTCACATCTTCTGCTTATTTTCCATTGTGAGAAGGAGTTCCTATAAAGGCAACTATTGCTCTCAAGCTCAGAAAAATATCTTGGATTTCTTGACACCCTCTTTGCAAGACTTCTTAGTTTCCATGGAGAAATTTTGTGCAAAGCTGTTCTTTGTTAGCAGCTCACATCTCTAATTATAGCTAAATGGATACTCCCAAAACTGAAATAAAGGTTTCTTTCTATGATTTAGCCACCTTTTCATGTTAAACCCCATCTTGTCCTTCTGGAAGCACCTGTTGCTTCATTCTCAACTCAGGTATACCTGCTACGTGTTGCTGTCACATACTTATAGATAGTGACTCATGAGTTACACTGAAAGCAGATGAGATTTTAACATATCCTTTTACATTAAAATTTATCTTACTCCTTGGTCTCTCTTTTTCTTTCTCTCTCTCTCTTTTTATTTTTTAATGGAAGTTACTTGTGGGCAAAGTGGTAGGTATAAGTATTCTTTTAGAAAAGCCAAGAAGGTCACAGTCTGATGTTGGTCACAATGCATAGTCATTGAAGATAGAACAGTTTTTTCCCACTGTGATGGATATGGTATTTTCAGAAGAGTAAAAGGATGTTGTTATAGTGTTATAATAATAGATATGAGGTAATAGTCTCTGTCATAGAAGTGACTTCTGATATTTTCCTCTTCCTGAAGTTTTGCTGCTTCTGATTTCTTATTGCTTGCTTCCAGACCAGAGAGAATATATTGAGGACTCTCAAGAAGTTTGTTCAACTGTTTAAACTGTTAAATGTTTCATAATTCTCTGGTTACAGTGAGAGACATAAGCCTTTTACAGTCAGTACTACAGAGTACTGTAAAACAAATTCAAGAGAGATGTTGAGGTGCTGGAACGTGTCCAGAGAAGGGCAACAAGGCTGATGAGGGGCCTGGAACACAAACCCTATGAGGAGAGGCTGAGGGAGCTGGGGTTGTTTAGCCTAGAGAAGAGGAGTCTCAGGGGCGACCTCATTGCTGTCTACAACTACCTGAAGGAAGGTTGTAGCCAGGTGGGGGGGTTGGCTTCTTCTCCCAGGCAACCAGCAATAGAACAGGGGGACACAGTCTCAAGTTGTGCCGGGGAAAGTCTAGGCTGGATGTTAGGAGGAAGTTCTTGCCAGAGAGAGTGATTGGCATTGGAATGGGCTGCCTAGGGAGGTGGTGGAGTCACTGTCCCTGGAGGTGTTCAAGAAAAGCCTGTCTGAGGCACTTAGTGCCATGGTCTAGTTGACTGGCTAGGGCTGGGTGCTAGGTTGGCCTGGATGATCTTGGAGGTCTCTTCCAACCTGGTTGATTCTATGATTCTATGTCATATTGGCATCTACCATACATGCTGAACTCTGCCAATATTGTGGTTTGTTCTGACCCATTGCTTCATGAGCAAGGATCATGAAGGTGTTCTCATCCACACCTCCACCCTCAAGTCTCGAGATTATCCTAGACTTCCATCATGACTTTTTGAAAAAGAACTATTTTTAGCTGTTATCTGCAGTGAGGTGACAGATGTTTGCAAACCAGAAAAGAAAACTGACCATTTCAATGTGCAAATACCAAAAATGTCACCTGGCGGATGAAAAACAAATGTCATGATTTTAACAGAGCATAGATGCCAGAATTTGCATAAGAAGATTTCAAATGCCTCACAGTTTATCCAAGACCATCATGCTGAAGACTTAAAGCAATGGGCAATGTTTTTATTTGACATTTTTTATCCTTTGGTGTGGAAGAAGCTCTTGTGTCAGGAGAATAAGCAGGAAATCAATTTCTTGAAGTAACTGGAATTGTTTAATTTGTCACCCTAAGAAAGTGGGAAGGGAAAGGCACAGCATCTCAAAAATATTTGAGTTACATATATGTCTTAAGAAAGTACTTAGGAATAGTAAATTCACAGCCTGGAACTAGAATAATCTTTATTTTTCAGTGTTTGGGTTTTCCTTGAAGGATGTGGTGTTCTTATTTGCACTCTTGTGGAAGCTGTTTTTGTGGTTTCTCATCTTCACACATGAAAATGTTTCAAATCACATGCTGCAGCATATGTCTAGCCCAGCTGTTCTCTCTGTACTTAGATAGTCCCATCACCATAAATCACAAGTCAAACCAAAATAACTCTTACAGTACCCATGGCTGGGGAAGCAGCATCTTGAGTTCACCTTTAACTAAATGGATAAACCGGAGAGAAAGTTATAAAGTGCTTAGTTTCAAATCAGCAAAAAATATCTACCTCTGCTTGAAATAGGTTCCCCTGCTAAGTTCCAACCAGTGGCACTTTCTTCATTACATCTTTTTTTTTCAGGAAGCAGAGAATTTGAGTGTATATTTTCTGAAGTGACATGTATGAGCCGTCCTCGTGTGCCCAGTCATGTCTTCAAAGGTTGAAAAAACAAAAGGCATCTGAAATCCTCACTGCTGTGCAAATATATCCTGGTCAGCCCTGGAAAGGGTGAGCAGTTCTGGTAAAAGAGACTGAAAGCAGCTATCTCTGCATTTTAATCTGTCTTTTAATTTGTTAGCATCCCAGTGAGCCATCTCTGCTCATCTACTTCCCCCTGCACTGCAATCATGTTTAAATTTGAAGCTCAACAAAAAGACCAGTCCCAGCACACTTTTTTTCTCCACTCCTGTTTATATACTGTGCTGGTTTACATTAAAGACAAAACAAAACCAACCAACCAAACAAAAAAAAACCAACCCCACCCCTCAACTCCCCTCCCCCACCCCCCTCAAAAAATGGAAACTGTTTTGACCAAGGCATTTTTCTCTGACATAGTAAGACACAATAATGGATCCTCACAAATACTGCAGCTTCCAAATGCAGAAGCCACTTTTATGTTTATATCATAGAAGGTGCTACTGGGAGATTCCAAATTCTCATTCCTGAAAGATCTGCTAATCTTAGAAGAATGAAGGCAGGAAGGGAGTTCATTTGGCCTCGGATGGTGTGATGCACAGGGAGAACTTCAGACCCCAGGGGCAGGGTTGCAGGTTTTTCTTGCACCTAAGTGTATCACCATCTGGGCTCAGAGGATGCCTCCAGGCTGGCTGGATTAGCATCAAAAAACTTCCTGTATAGCCACAACATTTAAACAGCTTCTCTCACCACCCCTGACAGACAGTAAAACTTTGCAGAAGGAAAAGTCTGCTCAAGGAGAGGAGCACACATCTGAGACATTCCTCAGGCTGGACAGAAAAGTCTCATTTGAATTTATTATTGGCATGTAAGTACAGGACATAACTGTTTCACACACTTAGTAGATAGACACACCAAATAGGTGCATTATACTGCAGTTTGATTCTTCTTTGTGGAGACCATCCTATCACTGGGATTAGGGGCAGGGGCAGAGGGAAAACTGCATATGTTCACCTCAGCTTCCACTTGTGCAAGTTGCTCGTCCTAAACACAGCTGCTTACCAGAAAACAAGACTCTACAAAAATAATCTCATGGACCTTTTACAGTGCCATGCAGCATTCAGATCATGCTTTCCCTCCAAGACAAACAGTCAAGTGGTGAAGTGGAGTGGGGTCCAGGACAAGTGGGTTGTCCCAGCTGGGCATCCCTGGCTTAGTAGGTGAGTGTGAAATCATTATTTTATCTCCATGGACAGTTCACACTAGGAGAAACTAGGAGATCTCTTGACATCCTATTCAATGGACTGCATTACACTACCTAATAAAGTGCTTACACTATGTGATCAAGGACTCTGTTCCTTGACAAACAGCTAAACTGCAGTGAAGATGTCCTCCATATTCCCTGGTGAAAATTTTCTAGTCAGAAAGTCAGGCTGCAAGTACTGAGTCGTGTAGAAGAAAACTTTAGCTAAATAAATAAATAAATAAACAAAAGGTGTATCTATCATCAAGACTTATGGATGGCTGGAGTAGCTTCTTAGCAAGGTTGTTTCAAGAACAAAGGGATGTTGTTGCCTAGCCAGGAAAATGGTTTTGATCTTTTTTTTTTTTTTTCAAGAGTATTTGTGCTTAACTAACAGACATTAATAGTATTGTTAATAATAAGGTCTTAAAGGGTATTTAATGTTGCTTCCTGAGGACTGTGATATACAGGCAATACAGAAATATTCAAACCTCGCCCCGAGACAGCTTATTGGTCTTGAAAACAACATTAACAATGTTGTTAACATTAACAATGTTAATTAACAATTAAGGTCAGTTAAAGACCCTTGATGAATGTCTTTAATAGTACCTATGAATCTAAGAAAGTAAAAAAAAGATTGGTATAAGGACAATTGGCATATGCTGTAAAAAAAAATTAACATAGAATAAAGAAGCACAGTATTTTTGTACCTATGAACCTAAGAAAGTCAAGAAAGATTGGTATAAAGGCAACTGGCATATGGTGTAAAAAATATTATTGACATAGGATAAAGAAGCACAGTATTTTTGTGCCTATGAACCTAAGAAAGTCAAGAAAGATTGGTATAAAGGCAACTGGCATATGGTATAAAAAATATTATTGACATAGAATAAAGAAGCACAGTATCTTTGTACCTATGAACCTAAGAAAGTCAAGAAAGATTGGTATAAAGGCAACTGGCATATGGTATAAAAAATATTATTAGACATAGGATAAAGAAGCACAGTATCTTTGTACCTATGAACCTAAGAAAGTCAAGAAAGATTGGTATAAAGGCAATTGGCATGTGGTGTAAAAAATATTATTAACAGAATAAAGAAACATAATATATTGCACAAAGATTTTAATTGTGATTGTCATGGATTGAGTTGAATCAGATGCATTTATTCACGCCATGCTGCGGTTATGTCACCTTCAAAAATGAATGTGCCAACTGGAGCAAAGTAGTAGTGGGCTTGAAGTTGAGATTGCAACATGGGAGGCTTCCTGTTCTTCTTGTTGCTTCTGTGTTCTGGGTTTCTGTGTGCTGGCTCTTCCTCGGTGATGGCAGTGAGATGAGTGTGTGAGGTAGCACTGGCTTTGTTTTCTGGTTTATACTGTTTTTTAATCATGTATTTAACTCTGATTCTTCTGCAATTAGGGTAAGCACATTCACTTTCTGTGTCTCATTTATTAAAGCATTTTCTTTTTCCCCATTAAAAAATCCTAAAAAACACCCAACAATCCTTGATTTAAAGACTGGAATTTAAGCATTACTGAATGTATTTAAGAAAATTGACAGACAAGTCACTGATACAGATCATAAAGATCTCTACTGAATCCCATTTTATCTATTTTCAGATGTCTCTAGTCCACAGACTTTCATATGCAGGCACAACCTAGTAACATCTCTCCAGTGCAAAATGGTGCCCAGGAGTGCCCAGGTGGCCAGGAGAGCCAATGGCATCCTGGCCTGCATCAGGAACAGTGTGGCCAGTAGGACAAGGGAGGTTATTCTTCCCCTGTACTCAGCACTGGTCAGGCCACACCTTGAGTACTGTGTCCAGTTCTGGGCCCCTCAATTCAAGAGAGATGTTGAGGTGCTGGAATGTGTCCAGAGAAGGGCAACAAAGCTGGTGAGGGGCCTGGAGCACAAATCCTATGAGGAAAGGCTGAGGGAGCTGGGGTTGTTTAGCCTGGAGAAGAGGAGGCTCAGGAGTGACCTCATTGCTGTCTACAACTACCTGAAGGGACATTGTAGCCAGGAGGGGGTTGGCCTCTTCTCCCAGGCAACCAGCAACAGAACAAGGGGACACAGTCTCAAGTTGTGCCGGGGGAAGTATAGGCTGGATGTTAGGAGGAAGTTCTTGCCAGAGAGAGTGATTGGCATTGGAATGGGCTGCCCAGGGAGGTGGTGGAGGCACCGTCCCTGGGGGTCCTCAAGAAAAGCCTGGATGAGGCACTTAGTGCCATGGTCTAGTTGACTGGATAGGGCTGGGTGCTAGGTTGGACTGGATGATCTTGGAAGTCCCTTCCAACCTGGTTGATTCTATGATTCTATGAAAACAACCTACTTATATAGGCCACTTGTTGCAACCACTTATATAGACACAGCTGTAGATATTTCTGATATGGCATTGCTCTTCCTTTCTCAATATCAATACTAAAATTGTGTCCAACTTCTTCGTATGTGTCAGGTAGTTACAGTGTGTAAATTTGTGTGTGTGAAATGCAAATGTTGGCTCACCTGCATTTGCAAACGAGACTGGCTGCTAAGGCTGGCTATATTTGAGCTGTATCTAGAATAACAAAGTATCTTCAGTATCCAGGGAGGCTCTTGCCATGTTTTCTAGAGGAAAGAGTGGGGGATTGTGCTGGGGCAGTGCCTATCATGTAATGTGTCCAGGAGATAATAGCAGTAATGCACCATCTGATGACCAATTTTAGCAATCATTACATCAGAATAGCTCAGTTGGGATGGCCAGCAAGAATGTCTGACTGATCTGACATACACTTTATTTGGAGGGAGTGAGCATATTCTACTGTGAGTATGAAAAGTTCACTTCTTTCGATCAATACTATTTATCTCCGGAGGTTCCCTCTTAGACACAGACACATCTGAAAGGCAGAGAGGACCATCATCATATCCTCAAGGCCATCAGTGCCCAAACTTTGCATGGACATCATCAGTGCAGAGAAGGAGATGTGCTACCCCACAGTGCTGACAGCAGTATCTTGTGGCTTTCTGTCAGGCTTTAAGGTCATATTGGCAGAGATGCTTCCCAGGGTTTTCCAGGTCCTCTGACAGAAATGCAGCTGCTGAGAAGAGGCTTTTTCTTTTCACAAGAAGGAAAAAAGCAACCCAAACATTTTTTTCTTCCTCTTTGAAAGTAGCTTGTGGGACACAAGAGGTTCACATTTCACACTCCAAGAAGCCCAACACTCATTTGAAATTCTTGATAGAGCAAGCCATTATCCAGTTACTCAAGTGAATTTCCCTGAGCATTTGTACCTTCAAGACTCCCACTCAAATCTTTGTGTGCTGAGCTAGTCTGAACAGAGTCAGGGCATGAGCAGTGTGACTCACTTTCAGATGTAAGAAAATAGGCCTTGAAAAGGATTGCTGTATACAACAACTATGAAAGAGGCTCTGTGGGAGTCTAAGGTCTCCTTCCTGATTGGAAGCCATAGAAAGAGTAGGCTCTTTTCCTCTGTGATCCCAAATAATAATTTTAAGTAGATGCAAAGAGTATAAAACCCCTGGAACCTCAATAACTCCTCTGAGCCAGATTTTAGAGGTTACATTCAATCACCAATGTACCTTTCTTTCTTATGCTAATATCAGTCAATAACTCGTGTAGAACAAATGCTCTTATATATATATAAGCACGTAGCTGTAACTCACCAGGGTAGCCCATAGCACTAAAGCAAAAGATCTTCAGCAAGGATAAGTCAGTTTAGCTGCACTGCAACTTTCCCAGTTGACATCAAATAAGAATCTGTCTGTACAACTTGGGGTACTCTTAATGTCCCAGTGCTGTAGTTTTTTGTGTTCTTTCTTCTAGCATTGATTATCTAGAACATGAATAGTTCTGTCTTTAAAATTCTTGCCTCTCAAATACAGCCAATGTGGGCACCAGTTTGGATCTGGTGAGAAGATTCAAGAAGGGCTCCATGTTGGGATATTCCTCCAGGAGAGGGTTAATAATGCCTTTTTTAGTATGAAATGTCTTAGTATTTAATTTGATCTCTTTTTTTCTGGTGGTTTTGAAATTACCTTAACTGTTGTGTTCTCTAAGCAGCACTGAGGACTCAGAAGCATTTAATTTCCAAGGATTTGCTCTTTCTGAGCATTGAAAAGGCAGAACACACTGCAGTTGGCAATAGAAACAGAACAAACCAACATAACCTCCACACCATCAAAATATCAGCAGTGACTCAAGGCTTACAAATTGTTACCACTAATGTGGTTCGAGGTGTCTTAAATAAACCATTCAAACTTGGTATAAACCAAAGGTGGTGAGAGAGACCAAATTCTTAATTTGGTGGTTGACAATGGTATTTGTCAGAAACCATGCTAATTTAAATCAGATTATGCATATTATTGTCCTAGAAAAATACTTATTTATTATTTCTTTGTATATTTTAAGACATGTCTAAGTTATGAGACAGGTTTGCTGTTGCAACTTGTGAAAAAACAAGATACTTATAATTAACCTGCTCCTGAGAAACCTGCTGATATTATTGAGGTAGCTAAATCTGCTGTAAATGCAAATATATTTGGGAATTTCATTTGCAAAATAGACTCAGTGGAATCTACTATCTGCTGTCAGTCATGAATTGTATTTCTTCAGCCTGCCTGATTTATCACAATAGCTTAAATACTGATGCTTTTCCCCAGGTCAGATGGTCTCTCAAGTGTATACTTTAGCCAAAACAAACAAACACACAAGCTCTGCTTAGGTCCAGAAATCAAATTGAATCAGTGTGTGGAATGTTTATGGCCAGAAAGAGACAACAAAGGACTACACACATTACTTTGCCTCAATTTCCCTGTCACTTTCAATTTTTTCTCATTTAGGATTTTGGTCAAAGTTTTCCAGAACATTCATTCCAAATCATGGCCACTGTTTCTCTGAAAAATTTTCTAGTGTTTTCCTGCTTTGTCTCAGATAATCATGTCCCTGTGAACTATAGAGGCTTTCCAAGTCTGTGCTAGTTTGAAACTAGCCAGAATGTTTTGGTGAGAAGGATTAGAACACAGGCTGTGAAAGAGAAACAGGGTGATGTCTACTTCACTCATAGACTTGCTGAGATGTATAAAAGTAAGAGTATAAACATACATAAGGCAGTTTGAGCACAGCCTGGGCTTTGAGCTGCATTTCTTTCTAACCTCACCCTCTGACTCTCTGATTAATCCACTTGCTTCCTAACCTCCCTGGCCTACCCTCCATTCTTCCTTGGGGCACAAATCAATGTCTGGGGTAAGGTCGAGAGGTGGGAGAAGGTGGAAGAGTGGTTGAGAGCCCCTCCTGGGCACTCAGGTTTCTGGGAGGGGAGTTGTGTTTCTGTATTACCTTTTACCTTTAATATTTCTGTCTATAACTGTATATACTGTAAATATCTGCTTGTATATTGTGCCAGCTGTAAATATAAAGCTTCATTCAATTTCCAGAGCTGGCTGAGTCTAGTCTGGGTGATTTCCAAAGTGGGGGTGGGGAGGTGGGGGGGTGGGGTGGGCAGGTAACACCTAAACCACTACAAAACTTGATCTGGAATGATATGGTAATACCCTCCCGTGTGTATCCTAAAGGAGACTGCATCTTGGTAAATACCATTCTGGTAACCATTCTGACTATGTACTTCAGGTTTCCCAAACCCAAAGACATCAAACTATAGAATGCATCGTATTAATTGGAACTATTAGAATTCATAGGAGTCTCTGGGACAAATGTTCTAGGTGATACCTGCTGGGTTTTAGCATTAGTAGTCAGAGAACAGAAGAGGAGGGAGAAGGACACCATTGCTGTGAAAAGTTGGTATCACTCAGATGTAGCCTTTTGAGTAAGTCTGTAGGAATATGTGGTGGGGTTTTGTGAAAGACCTTATGTACGAAAAGGGAAAAATGAGAATGCAATGGGGAGGGGGTGCTGTGTTGGTACACATACATGCTCTGCACATCACCAAGAGATACTCCTTCCATTAGAATGTACAAGTGCTTTGATTAATAGCACAATACATCTTTGGAAAGTTATAGTGGACGTTAGGCTTCTTGAAGGTGAGACAGGGTCTTTTCCTGAGGTTTTGTGTTCGGCTCATCAGACTAGTCTCTTAACAGTCTGACTACATAAAAATTACGACACTGGAAGCATCACAACAAGTCTGAGTTAGTACCTCAGATAATTTCCTGAGTGTAGTTAGACCCACTTCTCAGATTTATTCTTTCAGGCTCTGTGCAAACTTGAACAGGCAAAATTATATTCTATCTTCTTCCTATGTTCTAGAAGCTTTCTTTGCAAGTACAGTTGCAAAAACTTCACTTAAAAAATGAAATCTGAAGTTCAGAGAATCATAGAATCATAGAATCAACCAGGTTGGAAGAGACCTCCAAGATCATCGAGTCCAACCTATCACCCAGCCCTAGCCAGTCAACTAGACCATGTCACTGAGTGCCTCAGAGGAGCTGAAAGGAGATGTGGTACCTGGAGTTCAAATAATTTGCATTAAAAAATATTTCATATGCTTGGTCTGTGCAGATGCACATGTATGAATGCATTATGCTTTACTCTGTGACTGCCATTCTTGTGTTTGTGCTGTAAAATGAAAAGTCAGGGTTTGGAAATGCTTGGATGACACTTCACCTCTAAATATAGATGAAAAGTAGCTATGCAAGTTGCTGGGTTTATCCTGTATGTGGTGAAGGTGAGGGGAGAAAGCTCTCTGTGCTGAGCAGGAAGGTCTGAGTGCCAGAGGCACTGAGATTAGAAAATTGCTCTGTGTGTGCAGGGAACAGCCTGGAGGACACAGTGTGTTTAGGGAGGAAATGAAGTTGCCCAAAGGCTGACATCTTTGGCAGAGCAATCAGGGAGAATAGGAACATGCCAACAGACATGTGAAGTTCTGCAAAGTGCTGAATATGTAAAGAAGAAACCAAACCTTAATAGGAGTGGTAAAGGGGAAGTGACCAAATTTACAGTTATTGTGATAAGAAGATCTTTCAGGGAGAAGTACATGAAATGACTAGCAGTCATTTCACTTTGAGGTTATGAAGAGCTCTCAGTTGAGAAATATGCTTGTTTTGAACAACTTTTTCAGCTGTCCCACACCAGGGAAAAGTTCTGAATACCATTGCCAGTTCACCCTTCTATACAAAGTAGATTTGAGTTTGTGAGTGCTACTGAGACTTAGGTGGTATGCCACATCTAACTTTACTACCTTGTGCCTGGAAGTGGCTTCAGGTCTTTAGTCCAGGATGTGTGAATTTGATTTCTTTTCCTTGTCATTACTATATATTCTTTAAATGCAGTTAATTTCAGTGGGAATCTGTCCTTAGGTAGTTTGGCAAGATGACCCAGATCCTTAGTTGCTTTAGACCAGCACCAAAATCCATGCCAATCCAGTCTCCACTGCAGATGTGGTCTAAGCTCAAGAAAGGATCCCAAAGTAGCTACCAGAACATTTGTTACACACCCCCCAGACATAAAGAGAAAAAAACAACCAAACAAACCCTGCTCTGCTATTTGTGTTAGCTCCACAATATGAAAGAGTAAAATTATGTAGTCCTTTCACATTCTTGCTTTCCACCTTCAACTCCTCGTTTCCACTTAAACTGCAAGTCTTTTCCAAATGACAAGACTGGAATTTACAAGAGGTCAGTCCTAGAAATATCCTTGCACACAGTTAACTTCATGCACAGGGGTGATCTTGCTGCTCTCAAGTTAAGCACTTGTCTTAGTGTTTAGAAGACTCGGCATTACTTCTGACATCCAAATAAATGGAGGATCATCTTAAATTCTTCAAGAATTTCTGATCAAAAAAGACATTTTATTAAAGGCAACCCAAATCATAGAATCATAGAATCAACCAGGTCGGAAGAAACCTCCAAGATTATCCAGTCCAACTTAACACTCAGCCCTATCCAGTCAACTAGACCATGGCACTAAGTGCCTCATCTGGTCTTTTCTTGAACACCTCCAGGGACAGTGACTCCACCACCTCCCTGGGCAGCCCATTCCAATGCCAATCACTCTCTCTGGCAAGAACTTCCTCCTAACATCCAGCCTAGACTTCCCCCGGCACAACTTGAGACTGTGTCCCCTTGTTCTGTTGCTGGTTGTCTGGGAGAAGAGGCCAACCACCCCCGGCTACAATGTCCCTTCAGGTAGTTGTAGACAGCAATGAGGTCACTCCTGAGCCTCCTCTTCTCCAGGCAAAAGAACCCCAGCTCCCTCAACCTCTCCTCATAATTTTATCAATGTTTGTTACTGAGCTGCTGCTGAGGGGGCAGCCTTCAATCTAATTAAGCAGATTCTTACTTGCATTCCAGGATTTCCAGATAAAAATCTATTCCAGTGGTGATGAATTCTGCATTATTATGACACCCACTAGTAATAATTTGAAAGCCTATTACACTTGAACAGTATCTTCCATGCAGTGATTTCAATCCACTTTGTAAGCCACAGGCAGTCCTAAGCAAGATGAGCATTATTGACCACATGAAGGGTGATGTTTGCAGAGAGGAGTTATGTGGGTAGGTCAGATGCTGCGCCATGTGCTTGAGGATCAAGTTCTTCAAATGTAAAGAGCTTTGTTAGATTTTGTGCTGCTTTGGCAAAGTAGGAATGCAGGAGGGAGCTGAGCAGTAATGGATCACACTACTTACAGCAGACAGAACAGTGGCTATTTTGTGGTCTCAGATGTCCACCACACTCTTTGCTCTGAAAAAGAGGACCAAGGAAAGGGCACATTACCAACAGTCTTTGCTTCAAAGGCATGACAGGCTGAAAAAATAGCTCGGTGACATTGTTTGAAGCTAACAATTTACTAGGTAAATTTAGCTGGCACGATCCATTTTCCTGTTTCTTAATTGTCTGTAAAGTAACTGAATTTTCCAAATCTCTAGATACTGCAGTGCTGGTTTTTGGCCTCTGGGCTATTGGAAAAAAAGGCTTCACTCTGTGTTGATTACAGCTTGTGCCACATGATTGGTCAGCTTAATGGTATAGTGTTTCTGTTTCCTGATTGCACTTCAAGCTTTGAGAGCAGGAATAATCATTTTGTTCCTTCTGTGTGAGTTATTCATGAACACAGAAAATTGCTCAATGAACATTGAGAGGTTAAAACACAAAGTATTTAAATGATTTTTTGGAGATCTTCCTAATGTTGTTAAACTTGAAAATACTTGACTTGGTACAGTGTTATTAGAATCATAGAATCATAGAATCAACCAGGTTGGAAGAGACCTCCAAGACCATCCAGTCTAACCTATCCCCCAGCCCTATCCAGTCAACTAGACCATGGCACTAAGTGCCTCATCCAGTCTTTTCTTCAACACTTCCAGGGATGGTGACTCCACCACCTCCCTGGGCAGCCCATTCCAATGGCAAATCACTCTCTCTGTGAAGAACTTCCTCCTAACATCCCTGACCACTGCATCCCATCTATATTCAAGAACAAAATCTTTCATTTCACAAATTACTGAGATGAATGATTTTGAACATGCCTGAGTTTGTTTAGTCAGATATAGTTTTGTAGCTGCTATATTTTGCCAGATATGAACCATCATTTTTCACAGAAGTGGCTCTGTTTAAAATGACTTCAGTTTTGGTTTTAAACTTCAGTTTTGGTTTTACCATAGACAAATATGGAAAAAACACCTGAAAAGAGAGACTGTAGCTATGCAAAAGAATATAGAAAGCTCTTTGAACTAAGATAGATTTTTCTATCTTACTATTGAATAAGTGCATACATATAGGAAAGATATCAGATATCCCTTAGCAGAAAAGGAAGATCTTAATCATCAGCCCTGAAGTTTTAGAACACTTACAGAGATATTCTAAGTGCAGCAAGTAATGATCTATGTATTTTCTAATATGCATGGGTGAGGATACCAGCTTACTTATACTGTATATGTAATACAGAATCCATGATCTTGGCTTCAGAAATATAGAGCTTTGTTCTCCTTTGACTGTAAAACTGCCTCCATTCAGTCAAAGAAATATGTAATCACATGAGTTCATTAGATGTGTCAAGCAAAGGTCCCTCTGGGAGTGGTATCACAGTGCCTAACAGGCAGCATCAGCATTACGCAGTGTCCTAGCAGCACAAATGATGGCAGAGACTAGCCAAGTTTAGAGGTGAATAAGATAGGTCAAACAGCATGTCCATCTGTGTAGCAGTTTATCATTAATGTAAAGAAAATAATCTGCCAAACCCCTTCTTCAGAGCTAGAAATGGGCACTTCTTCAAGGGGATCAAGATTATCAAATCTCGTATTAGTCAATCTGTGATAAAATGGCATTAAATGTAGCTAGGACAGCTTCAGGTCAAAGTAAAACTGCTATGGGCAAATTCCAAGAATCACTAGGAGAAGTTCTGAATGCTAACAATGGTGAAATGAATCTGCACAGAGTCACAGTTACCATCTCTGGCATTACATGGTGCTGAATGCTGAGGACCACTGCAGTCTCATTTTGAAAAACGACCTTCAGTGTAAGAGGGAAGATTACGCCTGAAATTAAAGTCCCCCAGGAAAGTATCTTGCCTCTTTTCTTTGGCTACATCACTCTGTGTCAGGCTGGTATAACTGATGGGATGGCTCTGTAAACACTGATCCACTCTTTCCTTTCCAGAAAGTTGTCTTCTAGCATAATGGTGTTCAATAATTTAAGGCTGGGGTTGGACCTGAAGATCTCCAGAGGTCCCTTCCAACCCCTGTCATACTGTGAAAGCTCTCAGCTTTTTCCCTTAATTTCCAGCAGCCCCAAAATATGATCTTCTAAACAATGCTAGCACAATATTTTCCTTGTAATTCCAACCTCTGTACAAGCTCTTGCATCCTGTAGCCTAGATGATCCAAATCCACCAGTTGTGTCCTGCCCTTATCTCCTCTGCTCTCTGCTCACCTCTGACTTGCTCCAGCTCGTGTTCAGACCTTGAAATTGTAAGCTCTGTTATCACATGCCCAAGCAGTGGTGATGGCTTTGCTCAGCCTTTACAGATGTGCAAGCTGAAGATTTTCCTCAGCAGCACCTCTGCCTGCCTGAGAGATTGCCTGTGGTTGGTACCGGAAGACGAAGTCATAGCATGGTGCCTGTTTTCTTGCAAACATGGGAGAAAATAGAGGCAAGCTGTTTGCTAGGTCTTGCCAAGACTTTCCCCCAGGGCTCCAGCATTATGCTAGCGTTGCTGTGGGGATGTAATAGCCCTCGAGGTGGGCTTTGCCTCATTGTCTTTATTTTGGCTTTGGATCCGTAAGCACAGTGAATAGATACTTACTGGTGCACTTTGCCTTCATTTGAGTACCTCCCCATGCATGAATCACCACTGTAATATCAAAGCATTCTTTCCCCATGCCAGACCTCAGCACTGTGTAACTCTAGGGTTTAGTAGCAGCAGCAGTAAGGGCACTGATGTCAAGCTGTGTTACGAATTGGCAGAGCAGCTTCCTCTTGCATTTTGGCTTAGGGTCACAGTTTAGTGTGCTTGAATTTTGAAGGTTTGTGCTAAAACTTTTTGTTAAGGTGACATACACTTCGGGAAAACCTTTTCCTTTTTCTCCCAGCCCAGCTCAGTTTGACCATTTTTGTTGTGAGGAGAACTATGTCACTGAGAGTGTTGATGTTCATTTCTGCCAGGGTTTCTGCCAGGTAAGAAGTCCAACTCATCTACTTCCTGCAGCTTAGGGGCTTCTGGGTCCAGTAGCCATTAACACAGAAGAAAACACTTTGTCCTTTAATGCATTTGTTTAAACCATAATAGTGGCACTTGAAAATGTTTTCTAGTCTGACAAGTGGTGTCAGCCACCGAATGGGGCATATGGGCCTGGGGCTGCAGGGGCCAACTGATGCTGGCCAGATGCCTGCACGGCCACCATCTGCCCATCACATGGGAGAGTTATGGGGCCAGTCACCATGGGGGGACTTGCTGCCAGGAGCACTTTATCTGTCCTCTGAATAAAAGTGATGCACCTCCTTGCAGCTGGCTATGGGCCACAGCTGCTCACCAGCAGGACATGGTCCTGTGGTGGATGTCATATGCCAGGCCCAAGCACTGTGCCTGGTCCATGCCGGGGGAGAAGGTCCTTTTCCAGGCATTGCTTGTCAGGGCTTGCGAGAGGGTAGGAGGGAAGGGCTAGGGCAGAAGCAGAGGGATTGGGCAAAGTAAATGCTCAGCATTTATGCAAGAGTGTAGGTGTGTGTGGTGCACACCTGTCAAGAAAAGGGTGAGATGCAGCAGGGCACTCCTGGACATGGAGGCACAAGCCTATATCGGCATGAGGACAGCACCTTATGGATCTGTAGGTTCCCTTGGTGAGGTGAGTACAGACTCATTCCTTATGTAGAGAGACTGAAGCACCTCCCTTTCATTTGATGACTTCCTTAGGCCTATGAAATGCAAGAGGAAACAAAAATGAAACTAATGGAGTGTAAAATAAAGGGCATTATAACAGGTAAAAATTGCTATTAATTGAAAGCGTTGAAAATTGTCAGTTAAACAGTTGATGCTTTTATGTAGGGCTCAGAAACAGAACATACGTAGAGCAGAGGTCCTCCTCAGCACAGCTGTCTTCCCTTATCTCTTGCAGTAAATAATAGAAGCTAAACCAAACCAAACCAAAATCCCTTTTCATAATAGAAGCTAAAGCAAACAAAAAAAAAAATATAATCCCTTTTCGGTGTTCTTCAAAACTCTGCCATCCTTGGAGAAATTATTCAGAAGCATCAACTAATGAGTGCTGTCAAAAGCTGAGCTGCTCTTCCTTGATCTTGTGGTGAATCACTCACTTTGCTGGCAGGTTCAGAAAGGCCTCAGTTCAAAAAGGCATCACAAATCTTACACTGTCTCAGCTGAAGGCCACGTTCTGCCACTTCTCAACATCGCTGGTGCCAGCTGTTCAGGTAAAGCTGTTTGCTAAAGATTTCTCTTGAGTATTTACAGGGTAATCAGATGGGAAAAACTTTCATTGCTGCTAGTAAATCTTATGCTCATGTTTGGGGGAGTGTTTTCTGGGTGGTCTGTTTTAGTTAAAAGTAGTGCTAAAGGACAACAAAGAGGCCCGACATAAGATGGTTTTGTGTTGGCAGGTCCTTTTTGCACTGTCATCTTTTCTTCATGACTGGACTAAATTGTCTCTGCCTTTTATGGCCAAACAAGATGAATTTGTTATTCAGAGGGACACTATATGCTCAATGTGAGAAAAGGCAGAGCAGATGGGAGTGAGTTCATTTTTGTAACTTAAAGGAAACAAGGAGTGGAAGTCAGTGCTGTACTTCTTCTTTCACATAAAAGTCTTGCAAAAAGTCACAGTATCACAGTATCACCAAGGTTGGAAGAGACCTCACAGATCATCAAGTCCAACCCTTTACCACAGTGCCCAAGGCTAGACCATGGCACCAAGTGCCACATCCAACCTTGCCTTGAACTGCCCCAGGGATGACGACTCCACCACCTCCCCGGGCAGCCCATTCCAGTGTCCAATGACTCTCTCAGTGAAGAACTTTCTCCTCACCTCGAGCCGAAATTTCCCCTGGCGCAGCCTGAGGCTGTGTCCTCTCGTTCTGGAGCTGGCCACCTGAGAGAAGAGAGCAACCTCCTCCTGGCCACAACCACCCCTCAGGTAGTTGTAGACAGTAATAAGGTCACCCCTGAGCCTCCTCTTCTCCAGGCTAAACAACCCCAGCTCCCTCAGCCTCTCCTCGTAGGGCTGTGCTCGAGGCCTCTCACCAGCCTCGTCGCCCTTCTCTGGACACGCTCAAGCATCTCAGTGTCCTTCCTAAACTGGGGGGCCCAGAACTGAACGCAGTACTCGAGGTGTGGTCTGACCAGTGCAGAGTACAGGGGCAGAATGACCTCCCTGCTCCTGCTGACCACACCATTCCTGATGCAGGCCAGGATGCCACTGGCTCTCTTGGCCACCTGGGCACACTGCTGGCTCATGTTCAGGCGGGTATCAATCAGTACCCCCAGATCCCTCTCTGTCTGGCTGCTCTCCAGCCACTCCGACCCCAGCCTAAGATACATTTAATTTACAGAGATTGGGTTTGAGTAGCACTGCTTCTCAGTCACTTGCCAAAAACATCCAAATGTGACCAGATCCTGTTCCTGGGACGCTCTGCTGTATGCAGTACCTGCTCATGGGGTGCTCTTATGCATCTAGCTGCTTTGTAAAGTCACATGGTATGCTCAAAAGGTGAGTAGCAACAATTAATTAGTAGAAAAGTGCTTATCACACAAATGCCTCACTTGAGCAGTCCAGAAATAACCACTGGAGGGATTTTAGGAGTCAGTAACATTCATATCCCAAACAGCAAAATTAATTTTTACAGACTTATTGGACAGAAGAAATATAATCTTTGCATATCTATGCTTCTGTGGGTGAAAAAGGAGGCACATGATTTAGAATAAGCATTGAAAAAAAACACAAGCATGTGAGTATAAAAGTAGAAAGTCTAAAATGAAAAAAATTAATTTCAGCTAGCACACAGTGAAAGCAGCTCCTGAATTTATTTGTTAAATAAAAGATAAATAATTTGCAGGAGAATCCTAAAGGGTTAAAACAGCCAACATGAGCATACCAAGGATACACTCTGTCAAATCAATCTCAATTCCTTTCCTGAGAGCATTTGATTTAGTGAAGAAGAAGAAAGCAGTATACAGGATGCCTCTCTGCTATAGACAGAATTATCCCATACAGGTCTCCTGTAAAGCTGAGGAAATAAGCCTAGAATTGTCAGCCTAAACTGATTGAGCAGCTGCTTGAAATGCTGCTTTCAGAAACTTCAGAGGCTTTCAAAGGCATCAGCATATTGCTGACTAGGTGTGGTTGCAAGTGTAGTCTTACAGGAGTGAGGAGGCGGGCAGCATTTTTTGCTAAAGTCTTGGCTTGCAGTGTAAAGAAGGAACAGATACATTTGCCAAAGTAAGCTGTTTGAAGAACATAAAGACTATTTAAAGTGGCCTTAATAAACGAGGTGTATGACCCCAGTTCAGTGAGATTATCAATACAGTTAAAACCTGAGTCTTAGACTTCTTGCTCGGAGAGGAAAGCACAAAAGGCCATGGGGCAGCAATACAGCAGAAAGGGAGAATGTATGTCATGCGAAGTGAGTCAGCAATGTAAAGGTGATGCAGAAACAGCAAATCTTATTCTGGGAATCTCTATCAGGCTACGGTGAAGAAGATGCAAGAGGCAGCTAGACTGTTCAGTGAGGCTTTGGTGGATACTTAGGATCTGCCCCAATATCAAATGCACAGCACACCAGAACAATTAGATTTTGGAATGATTTAGACAAATTGAATAGAATCTGAAAAACATTGACAAGAATGAGAAGAAGACCTGCAATAAGTGAGGAGTATTTGGCATCAATCTTCCAATATAGATTTTATGGAAGAAGAAAATGGAATATGAGTGGGGTGGTTATCACATAATCGCAAACAGGATGAGTGTCTCTGACATGTCTTCATGTATAGGGAGCTCCTAGCTGTTATATGAGTGCTTAAGCTCCACTGAAAACTGGTGTTTCAGTTCTTTACTTCATGAAAATTGTATTCAGATTCACCTTTTCCAGGCTCCAAGCATCACTGGATGTAAGGGAAAAACCTACGATGTAAGTAGGACTTGAGACATTTAGAATTAATTTGTATTGTGTTGTGTTTTTTTTTTCACTTGCTTGAGCATCCATCAAGTAAGGAGCCATGCCCAAACTGCTGAGCAAAAGTAGACCTTTCTCCTCATTGCAACATTTTCCACTCATAAGTGCCTTGCCTTTGTACTTTGCTGTCTGATAATGATGTCAATCAGTGTTTAGTAAACCAATAAGAAACTTTGTCATAGTGTCTATAATTTAATCAAAAAGAAATGCAAAACATTAATACTTTGGATTTCCTAAACAAAATCTCAGAAGCACTAATGATGTTCAGGTTCACTTCAAGCATTTTGAACCCATGAGATTTGGATAGGTTTTATTTCTTTTCCTCTCAAATGACCTGTAATGAGAACTGCTAAATTTCAAGAGCACCTAATTTGCTCTCTGATCTCAATTGGAAGTTTTATCTTCTTTTTTGAACTGATTTATTAAAGTTTCTCTGGAAGTGCACACACACAGGAACTCCACAGTTGAAAAATTGAATAAAAATGTGTGGAACCTTTTGAAAAACAGTAGCTACATGTCATAGGATTTAACACAATACCTTGGCTAATATGCAGTGAAAGCCAGAAACTGTCTTCTAGAAGTGCAAATGCCCAACAAATCCATCACTGGGCATTTACAACATGTCACTTCTCTTGTCCATTTTAAGAGACTGCTGTAGTTAGATTTCTCAGCTGGATAGCTGAGAAATTTCATTTCTTGTGCCTTATTCAAGACGACAGAATAAATTCAAAATTGGAGCCATAGAAAGTTGCTTAAGAGAATTGCAGACTTAGCTCATAGACTTCTTGTCACTCAATCTTTAACCTCCACTATCAACATGAGAATAGACACTAGTGCTTCTGAGTGGATGTAAAAATATTTCACCTATTTCAAGCTTTGAGAAAAGGAGTAAAATTGATAACATGAACAGAAGTATTGCCTCCAGAGTGAATTAATCTTACACTTTTCCTAGGTCATGGTCTCTTTCTGGACATGTCTGTCAAAGAAAAGCTGCATTCATGAGTGAAAGATGTGTAAGAACTATGATGTGGCAGTTCAAGATCAGTGCACAATCTGCTATGTAGGGTTCTTAAAAAAAAGTTCAAAGGCCACTTTATGTTTTTCCTTTGTTTCTTTTTGTTTGTTTTGTGTCATGAAATCTATAGGCTATATTTTGTGATAAACATATGGGAGATTTCAATGTACTGCAGACTTTCCTACTCAGGCAAAGACATGTAGAGCTGGTGGCTGGGATGGCTTTTGAATATCTCCAAGGAGGAAGACTCCACAGACATGCTTGAAGATACAGCAACAGATCTAATAAAGCACTAGAAGCCTGATTTCTGTGCATGTCTTAGAAACCAAGCAAGCAAGCCATATACATGACATCCACCAAAAAGAGTACATACATTTTGTTTTTCCTTATTTTTCCTTTTCCATGTTTTTTTTCTGTAGCATCCTTTCTTTGCACCTAGTTTTGTTGTACAATCATTTTTTACCTATTCCTATCTCAGTTATGTATGTTTTATATATAAATGTCTTCCTTCCTGATTTTAATCTGAAAAACCCTAGACCGTTTGAATCGTCCTGGAAACTTGTTGCCTTTCACTCACTTGTGAGGAACAAAGAACAAACTTAGAGAAGACTAATATGTATTTGTGTATTCAGGTTTCCAGATGGACACCTTCAAAACACTATTTTTGCTGTCTCCATTGTACTCTTATTTCAGATTTGCAGAAGACACCTGCTTGAGTTACTGTTTTCTGTGTGTTGCATTTAGTGCTGGATAAATGTGTTAAAAGAATGCTTGGCGAGAGATGAATCCACTTGCATTTAGGTGGTCCTCAGAGATTAGAGAGGCTAGTGGTAGCTGGATTTATCTTGTAATATATATATATATATATATATATATATATATATATATATATATATATGTTGATTATTGCCTGACATCAGATGCACAATCAGCCTGTCAGCTCTAGGTCTGGTCACATTCAAAAGAAGTAATTGAGTGCACAAGCAGTTCAGTCAATTCATATGCAACATTGTTGTGAATTGAGAAATCCCCCTCCACCCCCAATAAAATTTACTGGACCAGCTCAGATGGCTGGGAAGTAAGATAAAGCTATATTTTACAGCAAGCTAAATTTAGAAGTGTATATACAAAATATATTTACATGTATTTAAAATTATATAGAATTTGGAAATAATACAAAAAAACAATCTTTCCCCCTGGACAAGGAAACAGTCCAGAAGAGGCCAAGACCAAATTCTTCTCTCCCCCAGACAGAAAAACCAGCAAGATCTCACATGTTGTCTGGAAAAGGTTAGTACATGGTGTGGACAAGTCAGTGAGGAGCAAAGGAACAATGACAGAGCCAGTGCCCAAAAGCCAAGAGATCAAAATTGTTAATACATTGGCTTTTTATACCAATTAACAAACCAATGAATGATATTGTTGTTCTTCTTACACATCTAATGCTCTAATTTGTTCAGATTATGCACTGAGCTTTCAGGAAATTCCTGAATTCTCTTATTGGAATTTTCCAATAAGCCTCAGACTCCTACAAACATATGCAGATTCTTTAAGATTGCAGATGATAAATGGATTATGCTACAGGTTAGCTCTATCACTCTAAAATACAACTGCAGTCACAAACTTGACCTTCAGAAGCACTTGGCATAGCCAGAGTAACAAACCTTACCAAAATCAGTCCCTTTCTTCAGTGAGGGAGGTGTGTGGAGGCCAAATCCATCGTCTGTCCCAAGAGTATTGAACTCCCATTTCCCTCCAAACAGGATTGGAAATTGAGGTAATACTTATGCCTTGTTATCTACTATTCTGCAGAGCGTGTTGGTAGCACTGTGATAAAGCCATCCTTGGAGGTCAAACTCTTGTTCCTTTATCATCTGCACAAAATATTTCTAATTTAAGTGTAACTCCTCTTGTAAAAGTATTGAAGATGACAAGTGAAAAAATGGAACTGTGGGCGTCTGTCTTACCCCCCCTATTCTCCCCAGAGCCACAGCTACATAGACTGCTGGGTCTACGCCCAGCCTCTGTGTCTGCTTTAGTCACCATGTGTTTATCAGCAATTTGGAACTTTGTAATTTTCCCACTGCTTTGTGCTTCCAACACAGTAATTTAGATAATTGCTGAAAACCTTGAAGATGAGTTTCAGGTGCATTTGAAAAATAGTTGTCACCAAATCCATTTAGTCTGCTAAAGATGTATAGACACGCTTACAGAATAAACAGGAGATACATAAGTATTTATTTCTTTGGGTAATCCTTCAGACAAAACCTGGTCCTAGGAAGAAGAGGAACTTCATAGAATCAATCATAGAACCAAGCAGGTTGGAAGAGACCTCCAAGAGCATCCAGGCCAACCTAGCAACCAGCCCTATCCAGCCAACTAGACCATGGCACCAAGTGCCTCATCCAGGCTTTTCTTGAACACCTCCAGGGACAGTGCCTCCACCACCTCCCTGGGCAGCCCATTCCAATGCCAATCACTCTCTCTGTCAAGAACTTCCTCCTAACATCCAGCCTATACTTTCCCCGGCACAACTTGAGACTGTGTCCCCTTGTTCTGTTGCTGGTTGTCCAGGCACAGTGTGAGCTACACAGCCTTCTCTGTAGAAGTGCAGAGATGGCCTCAGAGAGGGCAGTGTGTTGTGCATTTCCTTCAGAAAAACATTGTGCCTGTGTACAGGCATCTTGAATGTGACAGACTACTTCATCTGAATTGGACCAATGAACAAGCCACCTAACAAGATGGAGTCCTGAACCTCTTGGTGAGATACTGCTGGAGATGGTTATCTAGTTCATGTTGTGTGAACAGAGGCTGTCTACTGCAGAGGACTGACATTTGAATTGCAAAGTAGCTGAACACCCAGGTGCTGTGGATTTGCCCATGTTTATGATTCACGTTCCATTAAATCACATGTGCAAAGTAATGTAGTCCCTGACATTTGGAGTTTAAGTGAACATACTGCTGCATTAACCTCTTTAAAAAGAAATTAATAATGATGATTTTCTGTCCTGAGTGTTTACTGTTAGGTTGAAGGCGAAAGTACAAAAATAATTTCCTTTGCAAAAACTTGGTCATATTTTACAACTGAAGTGGAAATTCTAATAAAAATGGTACCAAAAATGTGCAGAAAAATAATGGAAAGGGAAAGGGAAGATGATAGAAGATACTTCCATGAAACAGAACGAGACTTCTGAGAACAAGAATAGGAAAAAAATGGAAATGAAGATCCTGGGGGGAAAATAAATGTAGCACAACTTTTGGTAAAGGAATTCCTATCATCCTAGGTTATAAAAAACATAGCTTAGGAGAGTCTTTCTGATAGTCTCCACAATAGGACTATTTTAATTGAGAAATTTCTTTTTGGCAACTGCAGTTCCCTTGAAATTGCAAGGATTTGCCTTGGGAGTCCACAGGCTCCTCTGCCTAACAGATTGACAGCTCCAAAGAGGAGGATGGGATAGTGTTTATAATGGGACGTAGTGGAATGCAGCTCTATCCAAAAATGCTATGGATTTACATACATTTAATATCCACATTCCATTAAGTGACATCTAAAACCCATGGAGAGACTTCACTTTAAAGGAAAAGAGACACTGGATGATTCAGCGGCTTAGTAATGGAATACAAAGCCATTCACCTCTAGGTCAACCGTCTGAGTTCAGCTCGAGTTATTATTGACCAAACATTTATACTAACTCCAGGCTGTGGGGAATATCAATGGCTTTGTGTCTCTGCTAGATATATTATTGTCCATGTCTGAGGTGTCCATATGGCAAAAATCACCTCAGACTCCCTTTATAGTCAGGGAAAAACAGGTACTTTTATGGCATAAATCATCTGGAAGATGTCTTCTTTAGGATGAGATTAATTGCACCCTAGAAGTATCTATTTCTCTCTGTTGACTACAAAGGGAGCACAAGGTGACTCGCTCTTATGTAGATGTTTATACTGTAGGAGTCTAAATTTGGATAAGAGGAATACCATACTAAGTGATTTCTCTATAGAACTCAGAGGGCTGTGGTAGGTCAGCAACTGAACATGGGTACTGTGGATTCACCCATGGAGAAGTGTTAGCTCACATCTACCTTTCTCACCCTTACTATGTCTCATTGTCCTCTGGGAAATAATCAGCAACCTTGATTACTCCTTATGGGAAAGATGAACTACTCGAGGGGGAGGCAGACCTTGCTGCTAACAATGCCCATTCTTCTTTAATACTTGTCAGTATAATTTGTTAGTAATAGTGTGTGAGGTCTTCAGAAAGGCTGTGGGGCTGGGACTTGGTGTCCCTGGATTTCTATTGTGTCTTTTCCTTTGCTTAAGAACCTGTGTTCAGTTGAGGGCTCTCTGCTGCCCTACCAGAATTTTCTGCCTGGGAAATGTCAAAATAATTAAGTTGGCATTTCTGTGACTAGGTAAATTACTTCCTTTTGCAGCTTTTTTTACAAGCCTTTGTTGAGAGATTGTGTAAGCCTCTGCCAAGATATTTGATAATATTAGTACTAAATAACAACAGTGGCATCATTCTCAAGGAAGTGTAGTCAGTTGCAGATTAAAAGAGTATGCAGAACATGACACGTTAATTAGTCATCTTTCTTTGCTCTTTAAGTGTTTGGTTTGTTGTAAGTGATAATAAAACCAGAGGAAAACTCTTCTGTGGGTAAGATATACATCTATCTGATTTAGAATTTTTAATGATATATTGGCTGCTGTATGATCCATATTGAGTTGTGAGATGTTAAATACAGCCTGTTTCTGAAAATCCTGATTAATATTTGGCAGATGCTTCCTTCAGAAATACCAATGACCTTTCTCTTCTTACATACTGAAGTGTTTGTCCACTCATCTTTGCATCAGCTGGTACATGCAGATGACTGGACAAACTCTGCTTTTGGAATGTGCTTTATTATAAAACATCTTATATGAAGATGGATACAAAAATCTGCCCAAATGTGTCAGCGTCCTGGATGGAGAATAACTTTTAGGTGCAAACTAAGATATCCCTCCACTCTTGAGATATTTTGGCCTTTCCATGAATCCATTAAACTTTTTGTGGTACATCAGAGCATATGCAGCTTCTTAAGTAACCTTGACAACTATGGTAGATCACAGAACCACAGAATCATAAAGTATTGAGTCCGAAACCCTGCTAAAGCAGGATCAACTAGGGCAGGCTTCCCAGGAATGCATCCAGTTGGGTTTTGAAAGTTTCCAGAGAAGGAGACTCCACAATCTCTCCAGGCAGCCTGTTCCAGTGCTCTGTCTTGCTCACTGTAAAGAAGTGTTGAGGTAGAACCTCCTGTGTTCTAGTTTGTACTTGTGGCTCCACTGATAAAAGACTATCACCTGCATCTTGACACCCACTTCTCAGATATTTATAGATGTTGATAAGATCCTCTTTCAGCCTTGTCTTCTCAAGACTAAACTGCCCCTGTTCTCTCAGTCTTTCTTACTGGAGAGATGTTCATATCCCACAATCATCCTCGTAGCTCTCCATTGGATTCTCTCCAGCAGAACTCTGTCTCTCTTGAACTGGGGAGACCAAAACTGGACACAGTATGTGATCTCACCAGGGCAGGCTCTCTTGGCCACAACGGCACACTGCTGTGCCATGGATAGCTTACTGTCTGCTAGGACTCCAAGGTCTTTCTCCATGGATCTGCTTTCCAGCAGAACCACCCCTACTCTGTACCCCGAGTCTCTTCAGGACCACTCCTAGTCTCCCCAGACGGAGGACTCTGCACTTTTGATTATTGAACTTCATGAGGTTTGCCTTCACCCAGCTCTCCAGCCTGTCCAAATCTTGTTGGATGGTAGCATAGCCTTCCAGTGTATCAGCTATGGCCCCTAGTTTTTCATATCACCAGCAAACTTGCTAGGGGTACACTGTCTCCTCATCTAGATCACTGATGATCTAGATGATTTTCTCTACTGGTTCTCATTAGTTGTTACTATAGATATCTCCTAAATGTCCTTCCATGCCTTAGACAGTGAGGAAGATGACTGTGCAACTAGCATGCTCAAGAGCTCTAAGTGGGTGGCCAGCACAGGGTGCCTATGGTCTCAAGGCTGCTAGCATTACATGACAGCACTCGGGTTACCATGGTACTGCAGCTGAGGACACTGTCCAAATCTGGAGCCATTTCAGTCACTGTTTCCATATTACTTGGATTTCAGTTTGCTGTAGATAGTGGTAGTGGTTTTTATGTCCTGCTGCAGTCAGAGATTGTGCTTTGAGCTGAAGTCCTCCCTGTGTTCACTTCACTCTTAGAACTACACTACAGCAACTCTATAGTGCTACATCCATCTACTGTACATATACTGCAATATATCCACTACATCATATTTTAAATTAAGTAATGCTATATTCTCTTAGGCTTTTTCACAGTGGGATGCATTTCACTAAAGTTTAGCTATGCAGAAAAAGAAAACTAATCTGCTACAGATGTTCCACAGAGATGTGAAGGACATCTTGGTATATAGTAAGGAAAGTGTTTAGGATACACAAAATTAATAATCTTTAAGCTATTGAGTGAGAATTCACAACTAGCCTAGGCAAAAAACTTAACTTTCAGGTAGCTAGTGCAGTTTAGAGAGCTTCATACATAGTCTGTAATGAGGCAAAGCTTTCAGCAAACTGAAGATCAGAAAACCCTCAAATCAGTCACATGAGGAAAACAACAATAAATATGGCGAGCAAAACAGATTGAAACCAAATATATCTTACTAGTCAAGATAAACACTTTCCTTTTCCAATAAAAACCAAAATTATGAGGTGGTGAAGCTATATTTGATGGTGGCTTTAGTAAAGCATGTCAGGCTTTCTCACAGAAAGAAAAAGCACGCTACACTAGAAACTACGACAAGGTCTTCACCAAAGCTGACGATGAACAGTAGTGCTTGCTATCGGAAAGAAGTCTGTGGAAAGAGGAGTGAAGAACTCAGTTTAAACAAAACTTTGAGTATAGCTCAACACATCTGGCTGTATTTTGACATCTACATTTCTTTATTTCCTGGTTTCTTCCCCCCTTTCCACCCCTCTGATATTTTAAATTGGTACAGAGCTATCGTGTCACCTAGGCAGGCACCGTGTCTCTCTCTACCAAACCTCCTGTGCCACTGCATCCTGTATGAGCACATTTTATGAAGAAGTCATGTACAGATTGGAAATTATTTTTAAAGAAGTGAAGGGATGAGGAGGATGAAGAGGAAAGTGCTGAGACAGAATGGAAATTTTATTCTGTGAATTGCTTTCAAACAAGGCAGAAATACACTGTAGCCAGTGCTAGACTGAGATCAAAATAGATGTTTGTAAATACTTCCCTTTTTGTGAAGCCTTGAAAAAAAAGCCAAGTTATTAAGAGAGATGGTAAGAAAAATGAAGTTACTTTTAGTATTCATAGTTCAGTCTACATCCTTCTTTTCTTCCTTTTCCCATCTTTTTTTCTTTTCTTTTCTTTTTTAAGTAATTGCTCCCTTATTGATTTCCATCAGCTTTACTAGCATGGCAAATCTGAATCTTCTGGTCCAAATGACCTATATCTATTTACCATCAATAATGCTCCAGCTCCAGCCTTCCTGACACTGCTTTAATGTGAATTCCAGACATGAGCACAGCACTCCAACATTGATTTGGCTGATGTTTAGTAATACACAAAGTGAACATACACAGATGTTGACCAATCTTTTCTTTAAACCCCACAGATATTTTTCTTGTCAAGATAAATTATGGAAATGTAGAGTGCATTTTTAGCAGAAGGAGTGCATTTAGCAAATTCCCCATTTATTTTACAAGTAACTTTTAAAGCTCTTTTTGGGAAAGCAGTTAAGCACACACTGAAGTTGTGCTGACTGATGGAGACTTTTCCTGCTAAATGCCCACCAACCTGAAACAGTTAATCCCAATGCACTGAGTCTCTGTGGTCTGTTATCTCTGGCTAAGTGTGCAGCTATGTTGTTTACTCCCTTGATGTCTTGTTGCTCTTCTTGAACTCAAGGTCTCTGTTTCTTCTTCTCAGCTATGTGGACACACAAATCATCTATCTCAAGTCAATAGGAGAAGTGATATCTGACCTTCCATCTCCTCAACTCTCAGAGTATTTCTTAAACATGACTCCCCTGCAAGAATTCATTCATGTGGGCTGAATTAGTCTGACTTTACTATTGAAACAATTACATGTCTTTACCTTCTATCCAAAGTGCTGTTCATGGCACTCTGATGCCTTTTATTCCCCTTTGTTCTGGTTTTGTCTTCCTCTGTGATGGTTTGGGTGTTACTCACCCTGCCACAATTTGGAAATCACCCAGACTAGATTCAACTGGCTCTGGAAATTTGAATGAAGCTTATATTTACAGCTAGCACAATATACAAGCAGATATTTACAGTATATACAGTTATAGACAGACATATACAAGGTAAAAGGTAATACAGAAACACAACTCCCCTCCCAGAAACCTGAGTCCCCAGGAGGGGCTCCCAACTACCTTTCCACCTTCTCCCACCACAGTCCCAAGGAAGAATGGAGGTTCAGCCAGGGTGTTAGGAAGCAAAGTAGATTAATCAGAGAGACAGCAGAGAGGCTAGAGAGAAGTGCAGCTCAGAGCTCCCAGGCAGAAGAAGCAGTGCCTTATCTATGTTTGGACTCTCATTCTTATATGTCTCAGCAAGCCTATGAGTGAAGTAGACATCACCCTGTTTCTCTTTCATGGCCTGTGATCTAATCCTTCTCACCAAAACATTCTAGCTAGCTTCAAACTAGCACATCCTCCTTCTGTGAGTGTCCTGAAGGTATTGCCTCACCAGCATTGTCTTTCTGACTAATGGTAAAGTTATCAAAATTGTCAAAGTAATAACTTGTTTTTACTTGACCTGGTGGATGAACACAATAAGCACATTCAGCAAATAATGGATCTACTTGTGTCTTTTCACAGTGCTACAAGAAGTCCATCATTTGGTTGTTTCAATAACAGCAACTAGAATTCAAAAGTTGTATAGATATTGTCCTAGGATAATCACCTATTTTATTTTCAGAACACCTGAAATGAAGGTTCTTAAAGTGAATCATGTCTCATCTGGAGTAATACCAGTACAGATGTACCAACTATTTGCATCTTTCGTGTCTGCATTATACTGTTATCCTTATGGGACATTAACTTCAAATATATTATATGCATGCATTTAAAAATGCTTTATATACACTATTAGAACTTCATTGGATTGAGCTCCATTTCACAGGTCTGGTCTTGCACACTTTTCTCACAGGTAAGTGGAAGACACTGTAGTCACTGTAGTGGTATCAAAGGTAGATTGGAACATGGAGGAGAAGATAATAAACATGGAGTCTTTGCAACTTTGGGCATTATTGTTCATTACAGTGGTCTGCACTAGACTCAGAAGTAGTGTAAGAATGGAAGTACCTTTTAAAGTAAAACATTTGCAGTCTTAATTTCATTCAGAAAATTAAACCTAACTTAGTGCTTCTTGCAATACAAGGAAAATTTCCTAAATGGTCTTCAAGGGCTAGTCCTTTATATAACCAATCCTTCCTTCCATGAACTTCCATGACATTTTATTATACATGACATATTCTGGACAGAGCCTAAAAAAGAGCTAAAGCAGTGCATAGTTAGAAAAAGTTAGAACTTCCCCAGTCTGTGACTAAATGTGACTACACTATTCTGTCAATAGCTCTAAAGACAAAATTCCCTTTTCCTTTCAATGAGACAAGGGCTTCAACATTTTCAGCATACAACCATTGTGTTTCTTTGTCATTGCTGGCTGTTTTTTGATGAAGAGGTAGGTTAACATACATAGCTACCTGTGTGGTCTCTCAAAGTGCTAAGCCCTATTTTTCCTCATCCTTAGCTGACGAAAAGTCTTTCAACATTTCTGATAATTTGAGGAAATGCCTATCTTGCTCGTTCTCATATTTTGTGCACTGAAGTGAATAATATCTCCATTTATTTTTTTTTCTATCGAGTTGATTGCACAACCTCTCTGAACTGAGCTTTTTATCTGCAGTTTCCATCTCTTGTTTATAGTCTTTGATATTATACTTAATAAAAATCTGCCATAGCTCTAAACATTTAATTGTATGATAGTTCTGCAAAGGTGGTCTGATTTCGTCTTGAACAGCCGTTCCTAAAGGCCTCTGTATTAGCTATCCTTAGGTGTATACATAGGCTGTACTTTGCACATTTTATGCTTGGAACTGGAAAGCTGGTCCTGAAAAACTTGAGAGAAGCAAGCAATGGTATGAATTTGCAGTGGAGCCTTGGACTGATTTTACATCAAGGTGGAAGAAAATACTTGCATCTGTGCCCAATCTGTGATCTGGCTGTTTATTTATCTTCTATTTGCTGGAGGTAGGAGAATCCGTCCAGGATAAATATGTATTAAAGTGAGCAATGGCTTGAAATAGAACATTGCTAAGGCAAAGAAGGCACTCCCTGATAGCTTAACAGTGAAGGAAGACCTGGCAGCAACAGCAAGGAGGAAGACAGTGATCCAGAAGGTACAAAGTGTTTCTGAAAGACACAGAGAGACAGCTAGCTGGTAATCATAGATGAAGACTATAACAGAATGGGGTACAATTTGGAGATAACAATAGAAAGAGAGCTAACAAATCACACATGACACCAAGAAGCAGAGAATGTAGAACACTGAAGCCAGGCTGTGTAGAACAGCAATGCCTAGAAGAAGTAATGGATTTTCTTAGTAATGAAAGAGTGGTGAATGTGGCATGTAAAAGTAGGTAACTAAGATCTCTTTGGTAACTAAGATTTCTCACAGGTAATTAGAGATAGAGCATGAGGGAATGGCCTCAAGATGCAACTGGACATTAGGAAAGATTTTTTTCATGGAAAGAATAGTCAAGGCACTGGAATGGGCTGCCCATGGAGGTGGTTGAGTCACCAACCCTGGATGTATTTAAAGGTAGTTTGGATGTGGTGCTTGGGGTTTAGGGGTGAACCTTGTAGAATAGGTATGTTGGTTGGATTTGGTGACCCCAAGGTTCATTTACAACCTAAGCATTTCTGTGATGCTATAATTCTGGTAATACAAGAACCTGCACAAACCACTGATGGCATAAAAATGAGCATAAGAGAGATTAGACATAAAGATAAAAGGAAAAGTAAAGAGAAGAAAACTGGAAAGAACAAAGGATAAAAAAAACCCAAATGTTAAGAATGAGAAATGAAGGTCATAAGCTTTGTTAAATCAGCCTTTGCCTCTGAAGAGAAGTGTTAAACCACAGCAGCCAGAGAGAAGTAAAATAGGAATGAATTAGATGCCAGGACCTACTCAGATGGTCTGGCCATTGCTCTTCTCTACTGAAATGTGCAAAGAACAAAGGAAGTAATAAGGAAACCACCATAACACAAAATGGGTCTGTGCTCTCCCCCTCTTAGCCAACCTCAGCAGCAGCATTAGGAACAAAAAACATGTAAGGATGGTATGAAATTGCCCAAACAAGAATTTTTCCTTGCTTGCAGGGTTGTTTTGGTTTTTTTTTTCAGCCTAACCTCTGGGCAGGTAAAAACTTTGGCAAAAGGGAATGCATTGTAATTCTGACTTCTCTTAGTTAATAAAGAGGAAGGTATAATACATCTAGAGCTGTAGGATGTAGATCTCTGATTATGCTATCATTCATTTTCAGTTGTTGCATCTCAAGATTATCTACTCCAAATTCAGCTGTTAACAGGACTGATTGCTCTGAGCAGTAAAAAAAGATAACTGACATTTCACATTTGGAACATGCTACATATCTGTAATTGAAAATTTGCTTTAGGAAAACTTGTACCTATTTCCAGTGAAATTCACACTGTTTCAAACTTCTGCCCTCACAGTTTGTTTTCCTAAGTCATGATACAACTATGGTTGATGATCTTATTCTCTCTTATAAGTTGATTTTGAGCATGAAACTACAAATAAGAGAGAGAATAACCTTTCATTTACTTGACTAAGAGCACAATAATTACTAAGACCACAATAATTTTGCTTCTTTTTCTTTCTTTTCTTCTAAATTCATTACTTCTTAATTCCTTCCTTCCTTTCCACTATTTCTGAGGAATTTGAACAATACATTAAAATTATTCTAGGCACAAGGAGATAGCAATTTGTGTAAATACCATTCAAAATACTGCTGCTAAACACTGTCTGAATAGCTGAGCATACTCTTAGATTTCTAAGAAACTTTTTTTTAAGTTATTCTCAAGGCAGAAATAGAAATAATTTGTTGGCAGCCAACTCCAGCAGTAAATGCTGTTTGTCAATACAGTGGGAAGTAGCAACGCTGCACCTATTCATTGCAGTGGAATCATAGAATTATAGAATCAACCAGGTTGGAAGAGACCTCCAAGATCATTCAGTTCAACCTAGCATCCAGCCCTATCCAGTCAACTAGACCATGGCACTAAGTGCCTCATCCAGGCTTCCCCTGAACGCCTCCAGGGATGGTGACACCACCACCTCTCTGGGCAGCCCATTCCAATGGCAAATCACTCTCTCTGTCAAGAACTTCCTCCTAACATCAAGCACAACTTGAGACTGTGTCCTCTTGTTTTATTGCTGGTTGTCTGGGAGAAGAGACCCACCCCCACCTGTCTATACCCTCCCTTCAGGTAATTGTAGACAGCAATGAGGTCCCCCCTGAGCCTCCTCTTCTCCAGTCTGGTCACACATCTAGGTCTTGCTTATCTGACCCTAAGGCTGAGAGATGCCAGGCATGGATGCAAAGGACTTCTGCTGCTCTAGACACCAATGTATCACCTGTCAACATTTAGCCCTGCACCCTAGCACTGCTCATAAACTTAGCAGCATAATCATGTTATAAAAAGTCTTAAAGAATACTTTTTGTCATTTCTCATACCAGTTCAAGAGAAGACTCATCCTGATTCCAGAAGCATAAGAGTCAAATGATGATTGTGTTGGAGGTTGCAGTTTCTGGAAATTGTAAAAGCTGTTTTTTACAACAGCTGGGATGTTGTTTTTTAGAAGGGAAGAGGGAGAGAAGTATCCACAATAAAATGGTATTTTACTTAAGTAGTCAATTAGATAAAGATACAAAACTTTGCAAAGGAAACATGCAAGAAAAGAAAACTTTTCTAAATCATTAGTGTTTCACAGATACAAAAAGGATTTGTGCAAGGGAATGGACAGTGCCACAAATGAAAACTTTCTAAATTCTACATTCATGGCCTTGGAGGAGCTGCTGTTGTTCACAAGACAGGAACAGGCTCTGGAAGTGTTATCAAGCATGGTTACAGATCACAACCTAAGATCTCTAAGAATATCCCTGATGAATTCACCTTCTGGGGGATAGTCTCCTAGTGAGAACAATTAATAAGTGCTTGCAGCTCAAAACTGTGCCTAACATCGCTTTCAAATGCAGAGGTAATAACTGATAGACAATCTTCAGCAGTCAAAGAAATGTTTTGGAGAGAAACACATGCAAACGTGCCCCCTTAAATTACTTTAGAATACAGAAACACTACATAGAACAGGTTTAGCTTCTGAGATGGTTATAAAAAAAAAAGCTAATTGTCTCACCAAAACATCTAAATAAAGGTCAGTATGTGCAGCTATTGATGATTCAGCGAGACACTGAGCCTTTGAAGTCTGTCACGAGCTCTGAATCCTGAGAATTCTGTTTCTGTCCATGTCACTGCCACCCACATGTGTCTATGTGTCTGTGTCTGTCTGTGGTTTTACTCTAAATTGTCAGCTTTCCTCATGGCAATCAATGCATCATCACCATCAGGACTCTCCTCACAGCAAACAATGCATCATCATCAGGACTGTGCACTGAGCAGCATGGCTCAGTGAGAGCTATGAATAGCCATACTCTGGGGAGCTACACACTGTGTGTTGCTAAAGGGAGCAGGTAGATCTGCGTCCTTGTATTGCCACATTTTGTTCTGCACTAGAGGAAGCCAGATTACAGGACCAATAGGCTAGGCACTTGGACTGTGTTTCTCTCTTCAGTCAGCAGCATTTCAGTACTGCTCCACCACAGAGAAGAGCCTGAGTATACCAGAAGAAATAATAACTGGGCATTGGTATCAGCAAACAAAATCTTGTATTCTGCATCTTTTTGCTACTGATCTCCAAGAGAGGCAAATCTACTCCTGTTCATTTTGCAAAGAACTGAGGTTGAGCTATTTCAGTGTTTGCACACAGCATCCTTCAGCCTAAGGGCATATAAAACTTGCAAGAAAAAGAAAATAAACATATTTAAATAGTTCCATACTGACACATTAAGTGTTATTTTAACCCTTTAGAGACCTTAAAAACATTTATGAAGATAAAAACAGATCTAGAAGTTGAAGTGACACAAGATACAGCCTCATTTTTGTCTCGTCACAATGGATGGTTTTATTTGTCAGATTGCTGTAGTTCTGATTTGCTAGAGTCATGGAATACTATTTGTACTGGAAACATCTTACCTAACGTGCTAAAATTAATGAGGCCACAAACTTACGTAGGAGGGTGGAAAAAGCCACTCTTCACACTGATTGTTGGGTTCTTCTGACTCAAAGCATAGAATTTGAGGGTGTGAAAACCAAATACACTTACAGATTACTGAGTAGGAAACCTGGGGTGGCTTTTAGACCAACCGATGTCATTGCTTCATTAGTATCTTAGCTATATGATGAGCCTATGTTTAAACATTTGTTTCTGCAAATAATAATTCTCTCCAGAGGTTTTCAGGGCCCTACTTTTTTTCTCTACACGGATGAGGCCTTGAGAAGCCAAGTTTAACTGAGAAGTATCCCTGCACCCTGTTGGGGAGGTTGGAATAGAAGATTTCTAAGGACCTTCCAACCTGAGCCATTCTGTGATTTATGATTCTATGATTCTACGATTCTATGATTCTATGAAGAGAATATTGGATGTTAGGAGCAAGTTCTTTACCATGAGGATGGTAGAACACTGGAACAGGTTGCCAGAGAGGTATTTGAGGCCCCATCCCTGGAGATATTCAAGGTCAAGCTTGACAAGGCTCAGAGTAACCTGATTTAGGGGCAGGGGGATGGAGCTACATGACCTTTCGATGTCCCTTCCAAGACAAATCATGCTATGATTGTGTTGGTCTCAAAGGAAGGTCCAGTACCACAAAAGACTCTTATGAAAGTACCGCTGAAATCTGACTCAGACAGATGGATGATAGCAC
Source organism: Pogoniulus pusillus (assembly GCF_015220805.1). NCBI lineage: Eukaryota > Metazoa > Chordata > Aves > Piciformes > Lybiidae > Pogoniulus > Pogoniulus pusillus. The sequence goes on from NC_087266.1 coordinate 20,438,993, forward strand.
AGGAGAGTGAGGGGACTTACTCTTCAGAGCCCATTCTAATGCATTTCATAATGTTGACTACTGGGGCTGATCACCTGTTTTTCTGATAGTTTCTGGCCTGTTTCCAGTTACATCAGTTGAAATGCTGGAGGAGAATTCCTGATATATTCTAGCTCACTAACAAGAAACTGGACAAAAGAAGGTACTTCACAAGTGAAGGATACAAAAAGGAAGATCCTTTATTTAGACATCATAGGCACAGAAGTCCCTTAAATGTGTAGGTATGATTACATGACACCAATGTGTTGGGATAATGTGAATGGATTAATTCTTATGTCATGAAAATTGCTCCTTTTCAGTACTTTTTCACTGCATCAAAACAGTATTTGACTCCTTATAAATGTAAGGAGTTGCAGCTACTGAGAGAGTAGAGTAATTCAGTTTCAGCTGCTATTGGAGTATTATGTAAAAGGTCATCTCTTATGATAGTAAAAAGACATCCTAACTTAATAAAGAACATTTCCAAGGAACCCCATGGTCTAAGACACTGCTCTACATGCAGCATAGAGGTATTTTTGTTTTCTTTCAGGCATTCATTATCAGGGATATCAGGGTCTTTCATTTTAAGTGTTCATCTCTTCCTGACCCTTATTTCCTTTGCTGTTCAACCTCACAACAAGGCTTACATTAAGTTTCCAGAAAGGTATTATTTATACATCATTACTTGCCTAAGAGCCATGTGCTGTCTTGGTTTTCTTACCCTAGATCTACTAGGTTTCTTTTAACTAGATCTAATGTCTCAGAAAACTACTGGGGTACTTTTTATCCTCTGAAAGGCATTGTGTGCAATCTTTCCTATTGTTGTGATGGGGTTTTGTTTGGGTTTGGGGGGACAAAATATGAGGCCAAATTTAAAAGGGTTTAAATAATTTAATATTATATACACAAGGAATTTCCCCCCTTTTCCCCAAACTAGATACAGTTACCCTACACAGGTTCTTTGTATGCGGTTGTGAAATTATATTACAGAATGTCTATTTACAGTAGGAAAATCAGGAATTTAGTAGAGGTTTGGAAAGATTTAGATAGAGAGTTTGTGGCATGAAAGCGCCACTGGTAAAATTACTGAGAGTTACTGATAGACAGTAAGCTGAAGATGAGCCAGCAGTGTGCCCAGGTGGCCAAGAGAGCCAATGGCATCCTGGCCTGCATCAGGAACAGTGTGGCCAGTAGGACAAGGGAGGTTATTCTTCCCCTGTACTCAGCACTGCTCAGGCCACACCTTGAGTACTGTGTCCAGTTCTGGGCCCCTCAATTCAAGAAGGATGTTGAGGTGCTGGAACATGTCCAGAGAAGGGCAACAAAGCTGGTGAGGGGCCTGGAGCACAAATCCTATGAGGAGAGGTTGAGGGAGCTGGGCCTGTTTAGCCTGGAGAAGAGGAGGCTCAGGGGTGATCTTATTACTGTCTACAATTTCCTGAAAGGGAATTGTAGCCAGGTGGGGGGTGGCCTCTTCTCCCAGGCAACCAGCAATAGAACAAGGGGACACAGTCTCAAGTTGTGCCAGGGTAGGTATAGGCTGGATGTTAGGAAGAAGTTGTTGGCAGAGAGAGTGATTGGCATTGGAATGGGCTGCCCAGAGAGGTGGTGGAGTCACCGTTCCTGGGGGTCTTCAAGAAAAGCCTGGCTGAGGCACTTAGTGCCATGGTCTAGTTGATTGGATAGGGCAGGGTGATAGGTTGGACTGGATGATCTTGGAGGTCTCTTCCAACCTGGTTGATTCTATGATTCTACTCACTGGCTGGAGTCAGTTTCAGTGATCCCAAATATGTGCGGCAAAGCCACATTGTTGACCCTCGTGGGTCTGAATAGTTCAGTTCAGGGATGATTGGGGCACGCTGTCTGAAGGCTCCACGGGCACGATCGAGCTGGGAGCGATGGGCTGGGGTGGCAGCTGGCCAGGAGCGCCTTAGTCAAATTTTCCCTGGGCTGGTGCGAGGTGCCATGGGTCAGAAGCATGCAGCAGCGGTGGTCCCAAAAGTGGCAAAGCGGCTAGGAGCGGTTGGTGGAGGAGAGGAGAGGTGGCAGAAACACTGAATTGTCCCTTTTATGAGGTTTGAGCCTGAGATTGATGGTCCTTGGCCACAAATCTTTCCAATAAGTGTCTGGCAGCAGGCCAAAACATACCAAATAAGGTGAGATCCAGGGGTCCGGTACCCCCAGATATGAAGAGGGCTCGGGTGAATCCCTACCCTAGGCGCATGAGCTTACACAATGTGTTTACTTCAACCTTGCAAGCAGGCAGGCCAGACTGGAGGGCACCAGGCTTATTGTGCCCCTTTGTCTCCCTTAATTTGTTTTCCCCAGGTTTGGGCAGGACATCCCCTTTCAGGGTGACAACATGTCTGGGCAAGAATAGATTTGTAAACACGGCCATTTGGGGCCTGTATGTGACCCTCCACCACACTATCCACACAGAGAGACACTGGCACTCATGCAAAGATGTTACTTAGTCATTGTTCTTTTTAAAGCAATTTGTGTTGTACACCTGTAAATGGCTGTGTTATCAGCCAGAAAGCATCAGAACAGGTAGAGTCCTTAAAAAAGGTCAAAGATCTGGGTATAGGTGCTGGTAGGTGTCACCAGTGGCTTCCTCTCTGGACAGACTAGTCCCATAAATAGAGATGGTATGGGGGTTATTGATTCAGTAAGCTTTCATATGAAATTTGGGGTCGATGGGTGTAATGATCTAGTGCAAAGGCTAAACTGCTGGTTTCCTCAACACAAAAGTGAGGGGAAGAGTAACAGACAAATCTCAGGGCTGAGATAAAGAGGTAAAAGTTTAATGTCACGTAAGATATCATAAGCACAATGCATAAATTCCTTAGCTAATAATCTAATTAATCTGATAATACAATACATGATTACCTTATCTTAGCCTATTTGCAGAAGAAGCAGAGTGAAATACATGGTAACAAAACCAGTGTAAAACAGCAAACCAAACCCAGCAGCTGTCTAACTCCCACTCTTTCTCTTTCTGCCATCATGCCTACAGAAAAGAGTCAACACCTGAGAATGCGGAACCTAGAAGCAGCGACCAGAACAGGAAGCCTCCCATGTTGCAATCTGAACTTCAAGCCCCATAATACTTTGCTCCAGTAAGCACTTTCACTTTGTGAAGCTGGCATGTCTGCAGCATGGTATGAATAGCAGCAGCAGGTTCAACTCAATCCATGACAACGGGTAAACTACTACCCTCGGTATGAATAGCTTCTCCTGTTGGAGAAAAACAGGAAGATTATGGGAAAAGCAACCTCAGAGAGACTGCTCCCAGTATTTTGTAGCAGATCCAGATTCACCTGTGCGTCTTGGCAGCTTTGCCTGAGGCCCATGGTTGCATGGCATCTTAAAGTCTTCTTAGCTAGTGGTGCTATGGCCCCTGATGCCAGAGGCTGTTCCCTCTAACATGATTATGTTTCTGTTGATGTGTCCCATTTCACCTCTCAGTGTTCTGGTGCTAACAGTTCCTGATCAAATCTGCCTGAGAGAGCTCAACCACATTTTCCTCTTTATCCTGGCATGCGACACCAGAGTGATGTAGTTCAAGGCAGGACTGGACGTGGCACTTGGTGCCATGGTCTAGCCTTGAGCTCTGTGGTAAAGGGTTGGACTTGATGATCTGTGAGGTCTCTTCCAACCCTGATGATACTGTGATACTGTGATACTGTGATGTAAGGTTAGACCCTCCAAAGTTTGTAAGTATATCATAGTAAACACTGTGTGGAATGGAGGCATGCTGAGGGTATGTTGTTGACGTAACTAGTCATTAAATTTTAGATCCCTGATGAACCACTCTCACTAACAGTCTAAATTCTCAGTTTAGCCAAAAGAATGTGCTTGGTGTCACAGACAAACAGATACACATATAAAACCCACATAGCTTTTCTCTACAGAGACTTTTCCATATCTCCTGAAGACTTATTTTTTTTTTCTACAGACTGTATCAATAACATCCATTCTTATTTTAGTTATTTATGGGCAAAACTTGCCCTTAGATTCTTCAGGGATGTACAATTCCACTTTAAAATAAGATACTACTACTTGAAAGGTTTGAAAATAATGTACCCTTTGAAAAACTTGTGTTCTACTATTGCATAGCATCTTTTTTACCTGTTAAGAAACCTATTCATAAAAAACTTCGTGCTAGTTTGAGCCTAGCTAGAATGTTTTGGTGAGAAGGATTAGATCACAGGCTGTGAAAGAGAAAAACAATGGTGATGTCTACTTCACTCATAGGCTTGCTGTGTCTACTTCACTCATAGGCTTGCTGAGAGGTATAAGAACAAGAATCCAAACACAGATGAGGCATTTCTGCATTAATTCCCTGCCTCCACAACACTCTTCATTTAGTCAGATTGGACTCCAAAGTACACTGCATGTCATGGGCCTGCTGCTCAGTTTTTGTCACAGCATGACCAAAGAAAAAGTGATTTGAATCTGTATCTAGGGCTTTGTTAAGCCAGAGATAGTCAGGGGAATAAATGGCAATGAGCCTGCTTCTCCAGAGTAGTGTCACATCAAATTCACCTGTAAAGTGAAACCTAGAAACTTCACTTTATAGTTGTATTTATTCACTCAACCGTTAAGGATTCTTCATTTCTTTTGCTGAGACAGCTTTCAGAAGAAGCCATAGTCTTGATGACATTTTGTACTAAATCACCTAGTCCAGAAATGTCTTTAATCTTTTGCGTAGCACTCAGTTTAACAAACCCTTCTGTAAGAGCAGATTGTGGCCAGCAGGTCCAGAGAGGTGATTCTGTCACTTGTCTCTGCTCTGGTGTGGCATTACACAGAGCACTGCATCCAGATCTGGAGCCCTCAATATAGAAAGGACATGGATCAGGGTGTTGAAGCACCTCTGCTACAAGGACAGGTTGAGGGAGCTGGGGTTGTTCAGCCTGGAGAAAAGGAGGCTCCAGGGAGATCTAATAGTGTTCTTCCAGTACTGTGCTGTGGTGATAGGGCAAGGGCCAATGGCTTCAAACTAGAGAAGAGCAGATTTAGATTGGATGTTAGGAACAGGTTCTTTATGATGAGGGTAGTGGAACACTGGAACGGATTGCCCAGGGAGGTGGTTGGGGACCCCATCCCTGGAGATATTCAAAGTGAGGCTTGACAGGGCTCTGGGTAACCTGATCTAGTTGAGGATGTCCTTGGTGACTGCAGTAGGGCTTGGACTAGATGAGCTTTGGAGGTCCCTTCCTTTCCAGATTGTTCTATGACTCTATGATTAATTTAACCTTTCACCTATCAGCTACAAAACTGAGATTCTCAAAAGCAGTGGAGGCCCTTCCTGACAGCACAGAAGATGAAAATTCAGTGAAAGAGAAGTTGTTTTCTCTACCAGACTACACTGAGGTTCTCACAGGGTCACAAAACAACTCAGACTGAGGAGAGCTCAGGACGTTGCTGCTGCAACCTCCCACTCACAGGAGGTCAGCGCTGAGGTCAGACCAGGCTGCTCAGGGTTTTATCACGTCAGGGCCCAAAGACCTCCAAAGATGAAGACTCCACCACGTTGCTGAGAAAGATGTACCTCTATCTGGCTGCCCTCATGGGGAGAAAGTTTCTCCTTATATTATAGCTGAAATGTTCATGTTTCAACTCACGTCCATTGTGTTTCTTCTTCCTACCATGGGCTACTGTAGATACCCTGCCTCCATCACTCTGATGACTTCCCTCTGGGCACTGGGGACTGCTGTTGTGTCCCCTCAAACTGTATTTGCTCCAAGCTGAACAAACTCAGCTCCTCTACCCTCTCCTCAAGGATCTCAAGGTGAAAATAAGGAAAGGGAGTGGGAAGCCAAATGTTGGTATGTGCTGGGGGGGCCACTGTCCTGTGGTCCCTGAAGCAGAAGAGACAGAACTCTGCTGAAAGGTTAGTGGCACGATCAGATCTTACAGTTTTAACCAACAAACAACTTACTGAAATAGAAATTCACAAAGCAGAAGACCTACATTAAAGCAAACTCCATCAGGGAGCTGAAGGGATTTTTCAGTCTCTTTATGCTTCTGTAAAATTGTTTTAATAAAACTGGAAGTTTATCAAGCATTTAGGAAAGCTGAGAAAAAAAAAGTCCAGTGCAAAATGGCTGTGCTAATACAGCTGAAAATAGATTTCTAAATGAATACCACTTTTTTTTTTCTTTTTTAAATTAATTAGTTGGGCAAAGTTACACAGAACTGTGTCTCAGGTTTGGAACTGAGCCTGAAAAAATATTATGGTCAGCCTCCACTACTGAAACATTTACTATGGATGTAGGCAGGCTTGGTCAATGTGAAAGATGCTTCTAATCATCTTTGCTCTTGGTAAGTACATTTTTCACCATGTTTCAATTCAGTAGTCTGTCTCTTGGCATAACAAGCTCCCCACCCCCACCCCATCAGATTTTATTACTTAACTCACAGGTTTGTATGAAAGCTATTTTTGTTCCTAGCAGGGTGCAAGGAATGTTAAAAAGTCTACTTTTTTAATAGATAATTACTATGCTGGTGTTGTCTGCATTTTATGTGGGATAGGCTTAAATTTACAAGTCGATAAAAGCAAGTTTTCTGTTTAATCATTAAATGGTATGAATCTTGGTGAAACAAGACCACAAAAAAAACCCCAAAAAACCCCAAAAAGTAACATAAACATCTGATACTTCTGAGAAAAAAAGCCTTTGGAAAAGTAAGAGTAAAAGAATATCTTATAATGATTTCCTCTATGAGGTTGAAATAGATTCTATAACCTCTTGTCATTGTTTAGACAAGGCTGTAATTATTGTGTGCATGTTGATCTATTATGCACTATCCTGGAGGTCATGATGTAGTTCGTAGTAAGAAGTTCAGCTTTCCTTAATTGAGGAGAAGTACCTTAGGCTTGAAGAGTTAGTTGCTGTTTCATGAATGAAACCTTGTGTAGACATTAAATGTGTAGACATTAAGTATAGAGACATAAATAGGTTCAGATCCTATTGCCTTTCCCAAAAGAAATCAGGCAACTCATAGTAGCTTGAGATGTTGCTGGATACAGTGGATATACCTTTGTGTTTTGAGAAACAGACACAAATGAAATGGAAAAAAAAGAAAGGAAAAAAAAAACCCTATAGTACCTCTAACTTTTCCTAGAGTTTTCTATTTGTTTAGAACACAACATGAAATTTCTCCATATTCAAGTAATTTTTTCTCTTGCACTCTTTGTGAATTGTTTTGAGGGAAAGAAAAGGAACTAACTTTATGCTTGCCTGTTCTGTTCCCTTTTCATCTTGTTATACTGCAAGATGTCTGGAGCAGGAAATGATGATTAATTTGAACAGTGCATCTCACAATGACACTGCTCCTCATGGAATGCTTGGACATTACTTCAAGCCCAATATAGAATCATAGAATCATAGAATCAACCAGGTTGGAAGAGACCTCCAAGATCATCCAGGCCAACCTAGCACCCAGCCCTAGCCAGTCAACTAGACCATGGCACTAAGTGCCTCAGCCAGGCTTTTCTTGAACATCTCCAGGGACAGTGACTCCACCACCTCCCTGGGCAGCCAGTGTCAGTAATTAAAAGTAAAAGAAACAACTACTGCAGTGCAAAACTAGCTTTAATATGTCTTTCAGAATAAATCTCTAAAATTATTTGTAAAAATCTGTCAGGAAAGGTAATGCTCTATTAAAAAATATTATATGTATGGTTCTCCTTAATATAGCTTATGAAATTGACCTTCTTTCAGCCTGAGTCCTTGCACTTGGCTCTGAATCATCATAGAATCATAGAACCATAGAATCAAGCAGGTTGGAAGAGACCTCCAAAATCATCCAGTCCAACCTAGCACCCAGACCTATCCAGTCACCTAGACCATGGGACTAAATGCCTCATCCAGTCTGGCATCTTGAGATGAGCGTGTGGTGTCACCAGGGCCACTGGGAGCATGAAGGACAGCTACAGCAAGTGCCTTACTTGATCCATGTGGATAGAGTGTGCCTTGTGCTGATGGGAGCTTTGAAGACTTTAGACACCCAGCTCTAAACTCATCACTGCATGCGTGTGAAGAAGGACTCATTTTTCAAAGTGTTACAAATTTGCCACATCTGTTTCTACAGCAACAGCTGAGAGCACAACTCCAACATAAACCCAGTGTACACAAAAAAATGTTTACCTTTGCTTTGGAAGGATGATTGATAATCCTTGTAAGAATATACAGAAAATGAATTCTAAAAATCATCATATACTATAAAGCTTCGGCATGTAGAACAGAATCAACTCTCTGAAAGTTAAATTGCTCCAATCTGTGTGAAAGTACAGTAATTATCAACACAGCACCTTTGTTTCAGTGAAAAGTAGCTTCTCTAAGATATGTTTTGACTGCCAAAAAGAGTTGTGTATAAACCCAAAGGATTATTTAATTTTTTTTCCAGCTTTCAGGCCAATGTAGTACATTATTTTGATTACTTTGCTCATGTGGTTGAGGGTAATTTTTAAAGTAGATCCTTCCAGCTTTTTGTTTTCAATTAAAGGAGTGCTATTTGAACCCACTTTCATGAATCGTAGAATTATAGAATCAACCAGGTTGGAAAAGAGACCTCCAAGATCATCCAGGCCAACCTATCCCCCAGCCCTAGCCAGTCAACTAGACCATGGCACCGAGTGCCTCATCCAGGCTTTTATTGAACACCTCCAGGGATGGCAACTCCACCACCTCCCTGGGAAGCCCATTCCAATGCCAATCACTCTCTCTGGCAAGAACTTCCTCCTAACATCCAGCCTATACTTCCCCCAGCACAACTTGAGACTGTGTCCCCTTGTTCTATTGCTGGTTGCCTGGGAGAAGAGGCCACCCCCCACCTGGCTACTACCTCCCTTCAGGTAGTTGTAGACAGCAATGAGGTCTGCCCTGAGCCTCCTCTTCTCCAGGCTAAACAGCCCAAACTCCCTCAGCCTCTGCTCATAGGGTTTGTGTTCCAGGCCCCTCACCAGCTTTGTCACCCTTCTCTGGACATGTTCCAGCACCTCAACATCTCTCTTGAATTGAGGAGCCCAGAACTGGACACAGGACTCAAGGTGTGGCCTGACCAGTGCTGAGTACAGGGGAAGAATAACCTCCCTTGTCCTACTGGCCACACTGTTCCTGATGCAGGCCAGGATGCCATTTGCTTTCTTGGCTACCTGGGCACACTGTGTGCCCAGATAATGCACCTATGTACCTGCACATTAACCTATAGTTTCAAGAGCTTTCTAACACTAAATAGCACTTCTTTTCTCCCATTGTGGACTTTTAATTATCAAACTTTCCCCAGGAACTTCCATGAATTATTGCCATGACTTTCCTGACACACAACAAGTTTTGTATGTATTTCTAGTTAATTTTCTATTTCTCTCTTGTATACTGCCTATCATTTATTTCCAATCAGAATACAAACCATATGACCAATTTTAGCAGAGTTAAAAGTAATCAATGTTGAACAACACAGACAAATTCTGATCATCCTTTCTTCCTTTGGCAAGGCTGAGAAGGAAAGAGTTACTGAACAACCCTGTGTTTTTCTAACAGGAAAGGAAGAAGGGACCTAAAAAAATCTCTAAGTAACACTGCAGGAGGGCATGGTGTTGACTTGTTATGCTGCTAAGCAATATAATTTAATGCACAAGGAAGACGCCCTTAGTCTGGTTGTGACCATCAACATTTCTGACACAAATAGAGACTTCACACAACAAAACAGCTTGCTCCCAATTTAGATTAAAAAGTATTATCAAATAAAAGAGTGAGCCTAGCAATTACATAGCATCTAGAATCTTACATCAGAAGCAGAAATAACCCAGATTCAGAAATAACTTGCAGACACATCAGTCAATCAAATAACAGTGCTACCAAAAAAAGATCTAAATATCTTAGTCACAACAAAGACAACTATTTTCAGAGTGGGTTCTGCAGATCCACATTCTGTTTGCAGCTGCAGCCCGGCCCTAAAAAGAGAGGTCAACTGGGTTTGGAGGAAATCCAGCATGAGGATCTGAATGAGTTCTGCAGCCTAAGCCTCTAGCTGAGTATGAGCAACTCAAGTTAGATTAAGATTTTAGTCCAGTGCAGCCATCAAGGGAGTTTTGTGGTGCCTCAGCTGTACATCTGAGCCATAAATCAATTTCTGCTGTGGGTTAATGCTTAAGGGTTAAATAGTGTAAAAGCCAATGCATTTAATCAGTTGAATCATAGAATGTGACTCTTGAAGGGCTTTTAGCTACATTCAGTAGCTTGTGATCACAGAAACTGCACCATAAGAAGTGTGGAGGGTGAGAATCCGTGGTCCAATTCCATACACTGACTTGTGTTACAGACCAGCTGAAGAGTTGAATGGTAGTGTCAGAGATTCAAAACAAAACAAGTAAATATTACACGATTTAAGGGTTTAATTTTTGATGGTGATGGACACAGAGATGACCTCATAAAAGCTTTGCCCAGACAGACTGACCTTGTCGGCTGAAGCCAGTGTCACCCAAGCAGATCTTTCCCAGATGAAAACAATGAAAACCTAATGGTGCGATTTTTTTTGTGGGAAGAAAATGCAGACTGTTACAAGACTCTTTCATTCAGGGGAGAAGGGGAGGGGGTGTTGTCCTCTACATCAATGGTAAACTAGAGTCCATGGAGCTCTGCTTGGGGATGTATCACAGTATCACAGTACCACCAAGGTTGGAAGAGACCTCACAGATCATCAAGTCCAACCCTTTACCACAGCTCAAGGCTAGACCATGGCACCAAGTGCCACGTCCAATCCTGCCTTGAACAGCTCCAGGGACAGCGACTCCACCACCTCCCCGGGCAGCCCATTCCAGTATCCAATGACTCTCTCAGTAAAGAACTTTCTCCTCACCTCAAGCCTAAATTTCCCCTGGTGCAGCCTGAGGCTGTGTCCTCTCGTTCTGGTGCTGGCCACCTGAGAGAAGAGAGCAACCTCCTCCTGGCCACAACCACCCCTCAGGTAGTTGTAGACAGCAATAAGGTCACCTCTGAGCCTCCTCTTCTCCAGGCTAAACAATCCCAGCTCCCTCAGCCTCTCCTCATAGGGCTTGTGCAATAGGAAAATGAAGAGTTTATGGGTTAAGGTTAAAGGGAAGGCACAGGAAGGTGACATGACAGTAGGAGTCTGCTACAAACCTCCTGATCAGGAAGGAGAAGAGGATGAGGCACTTTACAAACGAATAGGAGAAGCTTCATGCTCACAGGCCCTGGTCCTCATGGCAGACTTCAACCACCCTGACATCTGTTGGAAGGACAACACAGCAGAGCACCAGCAATCTAAGAGGTTCCTGGAATGCATTGATGATAACTTCCTCCTCCAAGTGGTAGAGGAACCCACAAGCAAAGGTGCTATGCTGGACCTAGTCCTCACTAACAAGGAGGGGCTGCTGAGTGAAGTGAAGCTGAAGGGTAGCCTTGGCTGCAGTGACCATGAAATGGTAGAGTTTAAGATCCTCAAGGAATCAAGGAACGTGCATAGCAGACTCACTGCTCTGGACCTCAGAAGAGAAGACTTCAACCTCTTCAGGGACCTGCTTGACAGAGTGCTATGGGAAAAAACTCTGGAAGGAAGTGGGACTCAGGAAAGCTGCTCAATGTTCAAGGATCACCTCCTGCAGGCCCAGAAGCAATGCATCCCCAAAAAAATGAGGAAGGCAGGTAAGAATGCCAGGAGGCCTGAATGCATGAATAGAATGCTCCTGGACACACTTAGATGCAAAAAGAAAGCTACAGAGTGTGGAATCAAGGTCAGGTAACCTGGGACAAATACAAAGAAACTGCTCATGCAACCAGAGGTCAGGTTATGAAAGCTGAAACACAGCTAGAATTGAATCTGACTAGGGACATTAAGGGGAACAAGAAGAACTTCTTCAGGTATATTAGTGAGAAAAGGAGGATTAGAGGAATTTCCAGAAGGGAAATGGAGAACCGGTGACAAGGAATGTGGATAAGGCTGATTAGGGAGAGACGATGCAATCTTTATCTTTGTTGATGAACCAGAGAGAGGATTTAGACTCTCATTGATGAACCAGAGAGAGGATTTAGACTCTCACAGGTGCTCAATGACTTTGCCTCAGCCTTCAATGGCAAGGGCTTCACCCACAATGTTCAAGTCCCAGAGGGCAGAAGTAAAGACTGGGAGAAGGAAGATCTGCCCACTATAATTGAAGATTGTGTTGATGAGCACCTAAGGAATCTGAACACTCACAGGTTCATGGGGCCTGATGAGATCCACCCAAGGGTCCTGAGGGAACTGGCAGATGAAGTTGCTAAACCACTGTCCATCATGTTTGAAAGGTCATGGCGGACTGGTGAAGTTCCTGCTGACTGGAAAAGGGCAAACATGACACCTGTTTTCAAGAAGGGAAAAAGGATGACCCTGGGAACAGACCTCTATGCCTGGTAAGATCATGGAGCAGATCCTCCTGAAGGCTCTGCTATGGCAAATGGAAAACAAAGCAGAGGTAATTGGTGGTAACCAGCAATGGCTTCACCAAGGGCAAGTCATGCCTAACAAATTTAGTGGCTTTTTTGTGATGAAGTCACAGCAACAGTGGACAAGGGAAAGGCAACTGACATTATCTACCTGGACCTGAGCAAGGCATTTGACTCTGTCACATGTGACATCCTGGTCACCAAACAGGAAAAACACAAACATAATGCACTACTGGATAAGGAATTGGCTGGATGGTCACATGCAGAGAGTAGTGATCAACAGCACAATGTCCACCTGGATACCAGTGACAAGTGGCATCCCTTGGGAGTCAGTGCTGGGACCAGTGTTGTTTAACATCTTTGTCAGCAACATGGACAGAGGAATCGAGTGTACCCTCAGCAAGTTTGCAGATGACACCAAGCTGTGTGGCACAGTTGACTTGATAGAGGTCAGGGATGCCATCCAGAGGGACCAGGACAGGCAGGAGAGGTGGGCCCGGGTGTGGTGGAGCGGCAGCAGCCCCAAAACAGAGGCTTCTCTATGCCTCTACATGCCTGGACATGTTTTTCTTCCAGGACCCAGATTGTGTATCACACACACGCCCAGTCAGTGTACCTCGGGGTCCGCCCAGGTAATCCCCTATTGGGAGGTCCAGGCATGTCTCTACTGCCTATTGGGGTAAGGTTTGGCTTACTGCCAACCTGATTGGTCGTTTTAGATGTCCAAATGAGCCACGAATCTCGAGCCAGAGGCTATAAAGAGGGGTGCATAGCAGCACCACGTGGTCAGACAGTCCAGACTGTTCAAACCGTTCAGAAGCTTAGAGCATTCAGACTCAGCTCTGATCCACAGCAGCACCCTGCTGCCCTGACCTGCTTGCATGGCCTAGACACAGGATCAGGCCTTACTCACTTGCAAGCATTACAGAGGCTCAGACCTCATGCATTGATCTCAAGGAGCAGTCAAGCTGTCTGCGAGCCCTTTGAGAAGCAGAGGGCATTCATGCCTGCATTTCATACATACATGGGGAGCTGAGAGCCCCTGCTTAAGCCTAGGGCAGCTGTACCTACTGGCTTGCTGTCCTTGCATTTATCTATGGAGCTTATGTCTCCCTGCAGCATGGCATAGACCCTGTTACCCTGGCATAGATATTGCTTGCCAGCTATTCTGTAAGTCTGGAAAGATCCAGGCCCAGCAGACCCTCAGACTGTCTGCAAACCTGCAAACACAGCCTGCTAGCTGTGAGACCGCGTTAGAAGCTGCACGGACAAATCCTTCTCCTGCACCGGGGAAATCCTGCCAGCTGATCATCCCTGGACACACGGCTTCCAGAAGAAAAGCAGCATCGAGGCAGAGACCACACCAGGAGAGAAGGTTAGAGAAATTCTGTTAACCCAGAGACTGGGAATCCTTATCCTCCTGCAAGCCGGGACAGATCTTCAGCTCCACCAAGACCCAAATATTGGGCACACGCTGAGACAGAATCCCGAGAGGGTGATTAATGATTAATACCTGAGAACAACACACCTAAGTAAGCTTTGATTCCTTTGTAATATAAGTTACCTCTACCTTTAGAGCACACCATGCTGGGCAAACAGTATAGTTGTTAAGAGGCATTAAGCCTAAGGGAATTTCTCTCTGTCTATAGTTGCTAATAATTTGATATTTCCATTTAATAATCAATCCCTGTAAATATATCCCAAGCTATTTTCATAACTTTGCAATACAAACTGGATTTCATAGTGGTTGGGGGTGGTACAAAGTTGTAAATATTAATTTTAATAAATAATTTTATAAAAAATCAAAACTGCCTCAAATTAATTTCTCACCTCCCCCTAACAGAGGAGGAACAGAGAAAACCCCTCCACGACACCGGGCCAGCCTCGTGACATTCAACAAGGCCAAGTGTAAGCTCCTGCACTTGGGTCAGCAAAATCCCAGGCACAGATACAGGCTGGGTGGTGAATGGCTGGAGAGCAGCCCTGAGGAAAAGGACCTGGGAGTCTGGGGTGATGGGAAGATGAGCTGGCAGTGTGAGTGTGCAGCCCAAACAGCCAACTGTGTCCTGGGCTGCATCAAGAGAAGCGTGGCCAGAGGAACAAGGGAGGTGATTCTCTTCCTTTACTCTGTTCTTGTCAGACCTCACCTGGAGTACTGTGTACAGTTCTGGAGCCCTCAACACTAGAAGGGCACCAAACTGTTGGAGCAAGTCCAGAGGCCCACGAAGGTGATCAGAGGGCTGGAGCACTTCTGCTATGAGGACAGGCTACAAGAGTTGGGGCTCTTCAGCCTGGAGAAGAGAAGGCTTTAAGGAGACCTTGTAGTGGCCTTCCAGTATCTGAAGGGGGCCTACAGAAAGGCTGGGGAGGGACTATTTACAAGCTCTTGTAATGACAGAACTATGGGTAATGGCAGAGGGGAGATTCAAACTAGATGTTAGGAAGAAACTCTTTACGGTGAGTCTGGTGAAACACTGGCACAGGTTGCCCAGGGAGGTTGTGGCTGCTCCCTCCCTGGAGATGTTCAAGGCCATGTTATATGTGGTCTTGAGCGACCTGTTCTAGTGGGAGGTGTCCCTGCCTATGGTGGGGGGGTTGGACCTAGATGATCCTTGAGGTCCCTTCCAACCTAAACCATTCTATGATTCTATCACTCGATGAATACAGAGAGGGTAACAAGGATAGGTTGGGATGTTGCAGTCAGTTGAATTAAACCAGAAGTGAGACACACAATTTTTTTAAGGAGGAAGAAGATTAATGGGATCATATTCACCAAGGGGAATGATGAATTCTCCGTCTCCCAGTGTTTTCAAATTGACCTGGAAACCTTGTAAGTGTGCCTGAAATACCACAGCATACAACTGAATAACTCCTCCTGTGCTTTGTCTCCGTGGCTATGAATTTACAAACTAGACAATGTGGACTGAATTCCAGGAGTGTATGACAAATGGAACCTCTCTGTAGGCCACAGGTAGTTCTTGCTATACATGAAGACAAGGCCACCTTTAGTGAAGGGAATAGGATCTGGGAATTTGGAGACATGATGCAGGACTGAATTCTTCTACAGTTTGCAGAGTGAGAAACAGATGAATAAAGGATCATTTCCTTTTATAGTGTGAGTCATGTCATATTGCTTTGAGCTCTCTGCATCTCACTTTGTTTGCGAAGGCTAACACCTATGTCCTACATGGGTTTGCTGCGTGAGAAAATGTCTTTGCCTCAATTTACAGACATCTTTACCACTCAGACTTTGCTTTCATGAAATCCTTGGAGATTCTGTGGACTTTTAAGACATGTATTATTTCTTCCTTCACCTGATGAAAAATCTGCTGTTGTGAAAGAGATGTCTTTTCCATGAAGGTTATCCCTACAGGAATGGGGCATTTCCATGGAAGAGCCCTACATGTGCTAGATAGATTTAGGTAGCCTGTTACCACAGTGATACTCTGATTCGCATGTATGCCAGGCATATTTTCTATCAGGATGATCTGTGGCTCTTATGTATACATAAATATGGGCTATCCAATGCCTTTTGATGAATTATTTGTTAACTACTGATCTCTGCACCTCTCCACTACTGCTGTCGTCTTGGAGAAATTACTGCTGATCATTCCATTACAGATACATCCTACAGGTGTTCCTGAGATCACAGAACAGCCACAGGCAAAGCTCTTACCCACAGACTGGTATCATTTTGTAATTTGGAAGAGTGGTAGATGCACTTCTGCCACATTCCATGGCAAGTGAGGAAGATTTTACTTTCCTGAGGCTAAGGAATGGCCCAAGTTTCTCTGCTGGAGCAACTTGCTGCTGTTGGGTCACGGATTTAGAATAGTGTAGCACAGCAGATCTCTGGTATGTAGGAAATAGCAGACAAGATGTGACTGCAATAGCAAAAAGGAATCATTAAAAAAAAGAAAGACTCAAATTTAGGCATGGATCAAGGGGGAGATTTGCATGAGAGTACAAGGTGAAGTTCATAAAATCCTAAATGGGTTCATAACACTGGCTTTCATCAGAATTGTTCATTCAAACAAGCATACTATTGTAAACAAAGCCTGGAGAAGTTCAGGCACAGAACAGAAAAAATATGTACTTCTGAAAATGTAACACTTCCCTAGAAAATAGTCTGCTTAACAGATCTTCTGAAAACAAGGAAGAGGGAAGAAGGTCACTGAAGAAGCAGCAAGTGTGGTTATTCTCAAGGAAAAAAAAAAAGCCTAAATATGATTCTGGGCAAGCCAAGTGACCTTAGCCTGCTGCCAATTTTCTTCAGCAGAAATTTAAACAATGTTTTAAATAGCAAATTTGATTGCCCCTCAAGGAGTACAGAGTTCTTTCTATCCCAAGTTCTATTACTTGGAGCAGCAAGTTAAAATAATTTAAAAACAATAATAAATAATCCAGTTTTGAAAAGGAGGAGAAAGAAAAAAGGTTTGTGTGAAGTTACTTGGAATGTATTTACAAAGAGTCTGATGAATTTTTTATCTGTCACGATGCTTTAATTCAACTTTTTTCCTTCTTTATTTTTTTTAACACTCATTCAGCAAAATGGTATGATCATTGATAGTGCTATTGGGGGAAAAAAAAAAGAGATACCTCCTTGTCTTCATAAACTCAATGAAATAGATGGGATGAGAGTTAAATCTTTAATGCACTAGCATTGGATATCCTGCATATGTTGGATTCTAACGGGCAGCTTTGGAAGTCTAGTTCAAGGCAGAATACATAGTGGGATTTGCAGATTGCACATCCCCATTTTTCTCCTGTAGGTGACATTGATGACCTGACTCACCTGAGCCTCACAAGATTTTAGGAGCATAACATACATTTTACTCTGTTTTTCAATAAGTACTGCTAGGGAGTTGCTCAGTCCTGTAGTCTGATAAGGGTGTAGTTTGATAAGGATAATGCCTCTGCAGTTCCATGCCCCTGGTCACAACCTGTCCTGAGGCTGAGCCTGTAAAGTGCAGTAGGTGGTGGAGTCACCATCCCTGGAGGTGCTTAAGAGGAGGCTGGATGAGACACTTAGTACCATGGTTTGGTTAATTAGAAGGGATAGGTGATAGGTTGGACTCGATGATCTTAGAGGTCTTTTCCAACCTGGTTAATTCTGTAGGCACAAGCACACAAAGCATGTGCCTACATCACAGGCATAAGTGTACAAAGACTCGGTCACACTGATCACAAACGAACATGCAGAGCATATACACAAACACAAACAGCACCACTGGCCTCATTCTGCTTCCCTCTCTGACTGAGTAGGATGGAGATCTGTTAGAAGGAATGTTTATCTACATGTATGCACAGTATGGATTGCTTCAGCATCTGGCCTCTGACACCACCACCTCCTCACTCAGAAAGCCACCAGACTGTATAGCACCTTTGGCAGATGTCTGGGAGCTTCTGGTTGTCCTAGTAGCCACTTCCTATAATTTCCTCACTCCCAAACAGATAGACCTCTGTCATTGCACCTACTTGACAGCTTGTACCACTTGATCTTCGCTACCATACACAGGTGCTCATATGCACACCTACCAGGTGCTGTAAACACAGCAGTCTCTGACCCCTGGTCCACCAGCCCTATGCCTGCACTCAGACCCCCATACACATATGTGCACACAGAAGTTCCTCACCTAGGGAATAGATAGAAAAGAGTTGAATAAGAAGACAGGACAGACTATGCTGATCAGGCACAGGGCATGGCCAGAGTAGTGAACTGACAAGCAAGCTCCTTACACACAATCAGCTTTCCTTTTATGCTTATCTCTTTATTTTATGAAGTTTAACCATTCTCAAAACTACCTTGATCCCCTCCTTCACCTGCTTTCATTTTCTCCCCTAATCATCCTATATGTTTTTTACAGTCCTAAAATGCCTTTGCCAGTGACAGTATCCTCAGTTCAAAAGATGTTTGAGAGACCCATTATGGAGAGTTCCATGCCAGTGCAGCTGAGAGTCCTCCAGGACAGCTCTGGGAGTGATTGGGTTGATGCTCATGTCCCTGAAAGGGTTACCTGGGCTACCTCACCTGCCATACATCCTTCTTCTTAGTTGTGTGTGGAGATGATATTTTTACTGTGCAAGCAAACAAACTCCACTAGCACAGATCACCTGTTTGCACCAGTGCTAGTCAGAGTGCACTAAGCCATCTATGTTAACATAAGCTCTGCTGATGTGAATTGCCATAACTCTACTGGCATCAAAGAAACAATGACAGTTGTCCCTGGCTGATGTAGCCCTGTTGGTGAGCCTGGGAACATACTTCAGCAGCCTTTCATCAAGTTCCCCTTCCCTGAGCCATTAGACATTTTCAGATGTACATTTTGTTTTCTGTTCTCTGATACTGGAGAGATAGGAGAGAACAAATTCCTTCCTGAGGTCACATAAGAAAGAAACTAAGTCGTCCATGTACATTTGTTTCTATATTTTGTTGCTCTATCCTCTTTGTTTCATCTTAGAAGAGGGAAGTGATATGGAAAGAAATACAGAAATGCAGAAGCAGACAGCAAATGCTTATGCAATATAGTGTCAGGTGCTGCTTTTAAATTCTCGTTTTTCAGGTTTCTCATTCTTTAACAAAGCTCCCCTGAGCTTATGAAATCAGATCAGTTTCAGAAACAATTGCTAAAAGGAGTGTGATTTCTTTAATCAAGTGTAGAGATTCGGTGCAAGGGTAGTTCAAACCACTACATCAAGGTCTCAGATCTTATTTTCCTAGACAAACTCATCCATTTTACAGACTTCTGTTCACAAAGCACCCTCCAGAAACTCAAATGTTTCCTAAGTCAATTTCATAAATGTAAATAACAGATGCAGAACTGCACCTTGGAACTGTGGACAAATGTTTTTTAACATCTTACCATTTCACAACGATGCATTCATCTGCTCAGGTGGTAAACATATGTGCTCTTTCTAATTTCATTACATATATATCAAACAACAGTTATGAATAAAGATAGTGCAACAGACAGCTATCATGTTCCCATTTGCTGTGTAGCATTGCTCTCTGTGAGTTTGCTGAAATTTGGTGAATCCTCTCACAAGACTTAGAAAGTTTTTCAGCAGCTCACTTTGGACAGTCACTGTAGCAGGAAAATGGCTACGGCGATTTGGGAAGTGCTGTATGTTAAACTTCCTATTCTACTCTTTTGAAGTCAGTGTGAAATGTCTCTACGGCTGCAGAGAGTTCAGAACTTAGCTCTTTGTATTCAGGTAAATATGAGTTGGATGATCCCAGGATTGGTTATGTGCGTACATAATTCTCCATTCTTCTGCTCTCATCCTCCAAACCACAATTATGGGCCCACAGATATTAAGGTAAATGTGAGCACGTTGTTAAATCGAGTAAGAGCATCCACTTTACACAGGTACTATTGCAAAATCATGCCCAGAAGGGCCTGAAGAAGCAGCAGAATCAGTTGCCCGGGAACCTAATCTTGGAAGCTGAAATAAACCATGAATAGCTGCTAACTGTGGTTAAATGTGCTGTGGTGTATTCCTGAGTAAGCTACAACCTGCACTTTTGAGATTTACATGTATTTAAAGAAGCATAAAATTATTAGCCAAAGTTTCATCAATCACATCCATAGATTGAGTGATTTTTTCTATGAGCATCAATATGTATTAATTTCTCAATTAAAACTTTTTTTTTTAACCTATCCATAACTTTGCAAAAAGATACTTAAATGATTGTCCATATAGCTTTCTTTACCATTTCAACACAACATAAATGAAGCCTGATGGTAAATGCCAAATCCTTGTATGGCAAATCTGTGAAAGTAAATCCTCGTGGAATTCTTTTCTTCAGCTTCACTTTACTTTTTAGTTTTTTAGAGAACTTCAGCTTCAAAAAGGAAGAAATTCATCTTTTGTTGAAAGAGTTTCAACTTTTTCTCACCAAAGTTGACTGGTTGTTTTTTTCTCAGGGGTGTCTAGCATATGAAAACTGATGTTTTCCATTACACAGTATAGGAGATCTGAGTCTTCTATGTGGTATCATTGTAGTAAACTCTCACAGCCACAGTGGCCATCAGCCTGATGCAGGTTCCCAGGTGAGGAAAGAGGATTTAGACCCATGGCCACAGAATAGCTGAAGCTGGAAGGGACTCCTGAAGGCCATCTAGTTCTAGGTAAGCTAGAGATCATCTCGTCCTCCCTGCTGTGGTGGGAAGAGTGAAGTGTAAAGAGAAGGTGAGAGTTGGACAGCTGATGTCTCCAGAGAACTGTAAGCTTTTCCATACAAAGCATGTGCAGCACCTGTTCTAGCAGCTTGAGGGAAAGATATGCATAAAATGCACCTTCCCTTTCCTGTTCCTAGGCTTTTGATTGGGATGGGCAAGTTGTGCAAGAAAGGAGTCACATAGTTATCAATTCTTCCCAAATGACAGAGTTAGTTCTGGAAAAGACCTGGGAAGAGGAAGGTGAAGGTACAAGACCCTTCTCTTGTAGTGTTCTGTAAGTGTTTGAGGCCAGGTTGGGTGTGCCCTTGAGTGACTTGGTATTGTGGAACATGTCCTTGCCCATGGAATGGAGTTGGAACTAAATGATTTTGAAGGTCCCTTCCAACTCAAACCATTCTATGATTCTATGACTTTTAATTTTTTTCCTGTGGATGTTCAGTCTTGGTAAAATTTACTTGTGGATCAGTTCTTCTCACTTCTCTACAGCTCAGGAACTTGGCTGTTGAAGGGCCTGGAACACAAACCCTATGAGGAGAGGCTGAGGGAGCTGGGTTTGTGCATCCTGGGGAAGAGGAGGCTCGGGGGGGGGTACATCTCATTGCTGTCTATAACTACCTGAAGGGAGGTTGTAGCCAGGTTGGGGTTGGTCTCTTCTGCCAGACAACCAGCAATAGAACAAGGAGACACAGTCTCAAGTTGTGCCCGGGGAAGTCAACGCTGGATGTTAGGAGGAAGTTGTTGGCAGAGAGAGTGATTGGCATTGGAATGGGCTGCCCAGGGAGGTGGTGGAGGCACCGTCCCTGGAGGTGTTCAAGAAAAGCCTGGATGAGGCACTTGGTGCCATGGTCTAGTTGACTGGCTAGGGCTGGGTGCTAGGTTGGTCTGGATGATCTTGGAGGTCTCTTCCAACCTGGTTGATTCTATGATTCTGAAAACTGGAGGAATTTTCCATCCATTCTCTCCCTAGTCAGGGAGAACCAAGAGTGAGAGAGCAAATAGTCCTGAGTGAGATAAGTATCAGGCAATACATAAGTACTCTTCAGCTCACTAGATGGTGAAATCTCCATTTCACTTCTCCAGGTATATTGGTGAGGAATGTCATTAATGCATGATGCTTTTATCTCCTTGCTCACAGGTTAATTGATAGACTTAAGTTCAGGCTAATTTAGGCACTCGGACTTCAAGCTCTGTTGTATATCTGAATGATTTTGTGTGCTGCAGTGCTTTGCAGCCTGGCAGCTTGCCCTGAGTGGTGGTTTCTGTCAGGCAGGGGCAAGGGGCTGTACTTTATAGGCCAGCAGAGAAAATAGTCAGGATAGATTCCAGTGGTGAGAAATACTGAATAGGTTCCCAAATAGCTTGGATGAAAAAGTTCTTGTATTGGCTGCAGAACCTGTCAAAATGTTATCCTGGATTCTGACCCCTTGGACTTAAGTAGAAATAAATGAGGAATGAGTAAGACAAACAAAGGAAAAAAATGTAAGATGTAGCAAATGTTTGGGGATATAATCAACGAAAAACCAAACAAACCCCCATGTGACATCCCCAAATCTGCCAGCCAAGCCTGTGATTTACATCTTCTGCAAAAGGATTTAAAAGAAATGTCTAATAACATATTTGATTCTCTTAAGCCTCTCTCCATGATATTTAAGAGTAAAGCTGGAGCCCCCCAGGCTAACTGAAGTCATATGATGCTCTGAGGGTGGCCAAATATCCCAGAAGCAGCAAGAGTCTGACAGGTTGAGCAGTCCAATAGGACAGCAAAGTGGTTTTCAAAAGAAGAAGGAAACAGAAAGCTGAGGTGGAGAAAGAGGAGAGGGGGTGAGAGGAGATACAAGTTGTGATCACATTTGTCACATCAGTAAAAATATTCCTTTTAATGAAATATTACCTGCTTTTCTTTTTCTTTTCTTCTGTTCTGACAGAGTCATACTGAACTATTTGAGGTATGTGAAGTATTTGAAAAATAAACCTGGACAGAAGAGAGGCACAGATGTTTTCTGTGTTCACATTCTTTTGTTTTTTAAAGAAAATGTTCTTGGTCACCACCCTTTGCTGCAGGAGACAGCTCAGTGGGCTTCTTCCTCTGCTGTCTGGAGTCTCTATGCATCAGTAGGTACTGTTAAACCAGGGAAAGACAGGGCAGAGCTGCTCAGGACCTCCTACTGGAGCAACCATGCCATGTTACTAGACTGACAGGAAAAGGATCCTCTCTTGTCATTCCTGATGGGACAAATTGCACTGGGGACAATCATGGTTGTGCTTGGACTTGCGCTGTTGCCACCATCAGTGCCAACTGTGGTTCCTGGTGTGAACAAGCTGTAATTTATATGTTGGCAACAATAGCTGAAATTCCATGAAAAACAACTGCAAAATGATAACATCTGTGCCTAAACACTAGAGCAAAACCTAGTCGAAGAGGCAAGAGAAACTGTTCCATGGTTTAAGTCCATTAGTAATTCTAGTGCCAGTCAAAATTGGTAGTACAGAACCAAACTTTGAAGATAGCTGTGGAAAGGGGTTCCTGTTCCCTTATATTCCTGAGGTGGTGTGATGAGGAATGAAGGATTTTCACAGCTGTAAAGATCTCCATGGCACTGCACAACTTTGCCACAAAGGAGATTTTTTTTATTTAGGATTGTAAGGTCTTTTCCCCAGAATAGTTATGTGATCATTATGGAAAGATAAAAATTATCTCAACCACTGAGGCTCAGACAGTGAATTATTCTTTGCATAGAGAGAACACAAATGCAGCTGACTGCTTTTTT
The DNA here is from genome assembly GCF_015220805.1 of Pogoniulus pusillus. Lineage (NCBI taxonomy): Eukaryota > Metazoa > Chordata > Aves > Piciformes > Lybiidae > Pogoniulus > Pogoniulus pusillus. The sequence continues at coordinate 20,462,411 of NC_087266.1, forward strand.
CTTCTTCCATTTATTCATATTTGGATCTTTATTTCAATGCAGCAAACAAGGGCTGGGAAGACTGTCATAGGCTTGTGCTAGGGACCTGCAGAGAAACCTGAAAAGAGTTCCCTGAGAAATATTCAGCCAATCAGCTTAATTAATTTCATGGCAAACTCTACTACCATGTGGTGGTCAGATTATCACAAAATTATGGTGTTGTGTTATGTTGATGTGCTAGTTTGAGCCCAGCTAGAATGTTTTGGTGAGAAGAACTGGATTACAGACCATGAAAGGAAAACAGTGGTGATGTATACTTCACTCATTGGCTTGCTGACATGTATAAGAATAAGAATCAAAACATAGACAAGGGAGTCTTGCTTCTGCTGGGGAACAGACTGAGCTGCATCTTTTCTAATCCACTTTGCTTCCTAACCCCCTGGCCGAACCTCCATTCTTCCTTGGGACTGGGGTAAGGTTGAGAGGGGCAGGGGGAAGGTGCAGGGGTGGTTGAGAGCCCCTCCTGGGGACTCAGGTTTCTGGGAGGGGAGTTGTGTTTCTGTATTACCTTTTACCTTGTCTATTTCTGTCTATAACTGTATATACTGTAAATATCTGCTTGTATATTGTGCTAGCTGTAAATATAAACTTCATTCATATTTCCAGAGCTGGCTGAGTCTAGTCCAGGTGATTTCCAAAAGTGTGGGGGGTGGGGGACACCCAAACCATCACAGTTGAACATACTGGTTTAATGTAATCACAGATAGATAGACTGATGTTTTAGAGTCTTTCCACTGCTGAGATCATTTACTTTACTTCTCTACATGATGAAACATGTAGAACCCACACAGAACAATCTACAGAGATCAGATGTCATGGTTTTTGGCCCAGTTACAGGAAAGTCCCTTGCAGCCACTCACACAACCAAAACCCAGCAGCCCCTGTCCCTTGTAGGAAGGGAAGGAGAAACTGGGAGCAAAATGCAAAACTCAGCAGGTTGAGATAAGGAGAGATAAACAGAGTGACAGAAAGAATGAATGAACAACAGGAATAATTCTTATACAGAGTGTGTGACATTGTAACGTATGGAGCATCCTATTGGCTGGTTCAGCTGCCTGTCCTGGGCATGGCCCCTCTCAACTTCTTGTGAAGAAAATTAACCCTATCCTAATTGACATGGGAGATACATTTTCACAGAGGATTATGAAATACCAAATTCTGGTTTAATTTTGATTTTGAGAAAAATCACTACCATTCTCCACAGTTATTTATCTTCCAGGACTGTGACCTAACACATCTGGAAATGATGAAATGAACCAATAAATTAAAAAAAAAAAAGTATTTTCAATGTCACCTGAAATTTTTTTGCCTAAAATTCTTACATAAATAAAAGGTAATAAACAGAATTCCGGGAAAGTATAGGCTGAATGTTATGAGGAAGTTGTTGCCAGAGAGAGTGATTTGCTATTGGAATGGGCTGCCCAGGGAGGTGGTGGAGGCACCATCCCTGGAGGTGTTCAAGAAAAGCCTGGATGAGGCATTTAGTGCCAGGGTCTAGTTGACTGGATAGGGCTGGGTGCTAGGTTGGCCTGGATGATCATGGAGGTCACTTCCAACCTGTTTGATTCTATGATTCTATGAAAATAATTTGCTTCTGGCAGTGCTGGATATTGTGATGGACCACTCTGATAGTTCCTTCAAAATGTATCTGGAAAACTCTAATGGAAATCTTTTCCATATCTTAGAGAGACTGCATAAACCATTTGTCACACATCTCATTTCAGGACTCCATCTCCGTGCAACCTGCATGCATCTTCTTTTATAGGCTTGTATTTGTACAACCATTTCTCACACATCTCATTTCAGGACTCCATCTCCATGCAACCTGCATGCATCTTCTTTTATCGGCTTGTCTGTAGTATTGCAAATGTCTCTGCCTGATGTCTCTCCAGATTTGCCACAAAGTTTGGGAGACCACAAAAATTGTCTTTAATTTGTCTACAGGGATGACTGCTGTAATGGGGTGAACCACTGGCAATTTGCCATAAGGCAATCAGCACTTCAGCTTCACTTATATTTAACTTCAACTTTCATCATCTATTTACTTGGAATGTTCACACCATAGAAAAGATTTTTAACAAAGGCTGAGGGCTGCCTGGGTATGCTTGGTTTCCAGCTTAAGAGCTGCTATTCTTTGGTTTCTCTTGCTACCATCAGCTTCAACAGGAGAAAAGAGGCCATTTTGGGAAATATTAAAGCTATTTGCCTACTATGTGCATAGATGACAGAATATTCTTAATGAGGCAGACAAATGAGAAATTCAGAGCCCTACAGCAGTCAGGAAAGGGCTTGAACTTTCTTTAAATACCAGCAGTTGTGTAAGTCTGGTCAATTGATCCTGGATAAAAAGAATGTTGTTGGCATCTCAGTAAGCCGGTTAATGTGAATTAGACTAAAGCATTTGAGAGGTACTGGGGACAACTGGGTTAGCCAAAAAATGCATTAGGAAAATATGTTTTTTAAAACTTAACTTTGCAGAGCTGTCAACACGAGGAGGGTGGGCTTTACGCCAAATGGAACTGCAACATCTTCCTGACAACTTTCAGGTTCCATTAGCAACTGAGGAAGCCTGCGAATTCAGTGTTATATCCATTAGAACGAAATTCATGCGCATCTTAGTTAACTAAGTCTCTGTCCATCTCACAGACTGCTCTTACTTTTCTTATAATGTGTGATAGTTTGAAGCAGGCTAGAATGTTTTGGTGAGAAGAACTGGATTACAGGCTGTAAAAAGAAAACAATGGTGATGTCTACTTCCCTCATAGGCTTCCTGAGATGTATAGGAACAAGAAACAAAAACATTAGATAATCACTCTCACTGGGGCTGCTGGCTGAGCTGCATCTCTTTTGGACTAATCCACTTTGCTTCCTAACCTCCTGGCCATACCTCCATTCTTCCTTGGGACTGGGGTAAGGTTGAGAGGGGCAGGGGGAAGGTGCAGGGGTGGTTGAGAGCCCCTCCTGGGGACTCAGGTTACTGGGAGGGGAGTTGTGTTTCTGTAATACCTTTTTACCTTGTATATTTCTGTATATAGCTGTATATACTGTAAATATCTGCTTGTATATTGTGCTAGTTGTAACTATAAGCTTCATTCATCTTTCCAGAGCTGGCTGAGTCTAGTATGGGTGATTTCTAAAGTGTGGTGGGGCCGGGGAACACCCAAACCATCACATAATGACACCAGGAAAAATGCTCGATCAAACACAACTGAATTTGCCCTTCTTTTGTATCTACAGGAAAAAAATGTGCATGAATGAAGTTATTCTCTCAAGGGAAAAAGGAAAAGTAACCTGTGGATTAATTTGGGGCCAAGATGTGCTTTGGCCCCCGGCTATACTGAAATAGCAACCAGGGTCAGAGATGCTCTCCTCTTCGTCCTCCTGCCTGCTGCATTTCACACCAGAGCCACGGATAAAAGCAATCTTTATATTTAGGGAAGGAAATACAGTTACTGTGCCTTCTTTACTTCCCTAAGGTTATACAAGGTGAGATTTCAGAAAGCTTTTAAGAGTCTGATATTCAAGGCTGGGAGCCAATCTGAGTCTAAAGCATCAGTGCAGACCTCACTCTACTTCATCCTCAGGAAACTGATGCAAGTTCACCAAGTGAGAAGTCCTCTTCCTGATTTAGTGCCAAAGAACTCTAACTACTCATGATGCTAGAGGAGGAAAATTACAAGCTAGTGTAACACTACAGTGTAACAGCATTCAGGCAGACACACACTTCTAGGCTCTGTGTTCGGGATTTTTCTTTTCTTTTTCATACAATTACTACATAATAAGGGAAAAAGGGAGGCAGAAGATATCCCATTCTGTAGCTTTTGTTCAGCAAGAAAAGTGTAACAAGAAACGAGGAATGGAGCTATTTGGCAGGCTAGGAATAAGCTTGGGTGCTAATCTGTTTACACAGGGGCATTTTATGATTTTCTTGCACTCCTAGAGTACAGGGGCCTAGAGTGGGTGGTGAGAGGCAAAACCAGGACTTCCTCTTCTTCCATTTCAGTCCTCTGCAGAGAAGAAAGGTTGTGCCCTATCACAGGTGAAATTGACTTCCCTGAAGAGCTATAGGAGGAATTCTCTGAGGAGAAATTGGGAATAAGCTTTGTCTGTACCCAAGAGACACCTCCCCAGGGAAGCTCTGGGCTCTGGCTGGCATGTGCCAAACTCAGATAGTACAGACACTTTTGAATGAACCATATTTCAGCTTAGCTTTCTCAGGAGTCCAGAGACATGGCCTTAAATTTTCTCCCTTTTTGTTTCCTCTCCTTACACATTTTGCTTGCATTAAGACTGAAGCCTGCAATGGTTAATTTCTTTGCATTCCTGTCAGCATAACAGCGTGAGCACACGTTGAGAAGCTGACTTTCTTAATTACAATAATAGGGTTTTTGAAGGTGTAACACTATATCTTTCTTTCAGCGATAGAAATATGCTGTGCAGGGCAAAGCCAGCTCTAGGAATGCCAAGTAATCTGTCATGCTCCTCAGCTGTTGGTGTTTTAGCAGAATGGCAAAATGTGGGTCTGCAGAGATTGTTCCAAGCAGAAATGTCTTTCCCAAACACAGAGCTTTGGTTGCACACAGTGATGTTTTATGTAACAACACAAAGTTATAAGCAAACAACTTTAGAAGCACATCCAAAAATATAAAATAAGACCTGCACTGATTTTTTTTTTTGTTTTGATCCACAATTAAATCAGGACTCTGAGAACGAAGCATGATTACATATGGTATTTAAAAGAGACAGGCAGTGTAGTACAAATTAAAGTGTACCACATCAAAGGACATCCAGGAACACATAATCCACAGGACAGCTTGAATAAGTTATTTAGAACAGGAGCATAACCAGGATTTGAGGCTACATTGTGAGAAATCTCAGTGCTTCTTGCTAGATGTTTTTCAGGTGGACAGTAAGACTATAGAGAGTGAAGTATTACACTTGATAAGCACCAGCCATAGAACCATTCGGGTTCATGGCACTCTTTATGGGTGCAAAGCTGGCATTCCTTGAAACACTGCCAAACCACTCACTACTTCCAGAGATTGCTCCAATGACAAATGGGTAGAAGAGCTCAGAGCTAACAACACTCACACAAAACATGAAAATCCATCAGAATGTATTGAAACGGAATAGTCATTCATATAGCATTCGTGTACTTGTGCAATTTGTTTTGAAGGCTCCTGCCTCCCACGTGGCTGTGGTATGCCTGGCTGTACAGCAGCTCCTCATCCTTCACATGTGTCAGGCTTCAAATTAGCAACCTTGGAGTCAGGTGGTTACCCAGGATCGCCCTGCCCCAGGGAGAGATCCTGCAGAGCTACACGGGCATAAGGGTTCTGTCACAGCCATTGGCTCTCAGGCTGTGCTCTGCCACATGAGAAGCTTTGTGCTTGCATTGAAATCACACACATCAGTTAAAGTTTCATTTCAATGGCAAGCAGAAATTAAAGGAGACTGGAAACAAGGCATACTGTGGACCGTACAAAGCAAATTTAACAGTGAGGGATGGTCATTTTCAGGCTGACAGTTTGCACACCTGTGCTGAGTGCCTGCGTTCAGTCATCTCCCTCCAGGCTTAGATCAGTCTCTTTCAGAGTGCCTCGGATGCCTGAGATATACCAGGCATCTGCCTGTGGACCACAGCAAAATGTTGCTAGATTTCCAAGAATCAGGAGGATTTCACTTACCTACTTGAGCAACTCTATTCTTTTAAATTAAATATCTTCTGCATCATACTTAAAAATTATTTACATGTCATCTCTTTGCAACGAGATTTTTCTTATCTGTATCTCATGCTTCCGAGTCACTGAATATCTAGTATTCGAGCACATATGTTACTACAGTTTTCCCACAGCAAACAGAAGAAACCTTCTCCTTCTTACCCTGATTTCATTCCTTTATAATGAAGAGCATGGTAAAATATATTTCCAGTAAAAATAACATGGTAAAAGCAAGAAAAAAGAAGTGCTAGATTTTTTAAGTAAAAAAATCCCAAACCTAATACTTTAAAATAATGGAAGTGAAGAGGAAAATAAACAGCTTTTGTATTTCACAGAATCACAGAACTTTAGATGTTAGGAGGAACCTCCAGAGATCACCAAGTCCAACCCCCCTGCCAAAGCAGGATCTCCCATGGTATTCTGCACAGGAATGCATCCAGGCATATTTTGAAAGTTTCCAGAGGAGACTCCACAACCTCTCTGGGCAGCCTGTTCCAGTGCTCTGTCACCCTCACCATAAAGAAGTTTCCTCTCATGATGAGGTGAAACCTTCTATGGTTCAGTTTGTACACATTGCTCCTTGTCTTACTGCTGCATACCACTGAAAAGAGATTGGCTCCATCCACTCGACACCCACACTTCAGATATTTATAGACATTGATGAGATCTCCTTTCAGTCTTCTCTTCTCCAGACTAAACAGCCCCAGGTCTGTCAGTCTCTCTCCACAGGGGAGATGCTCAGGTCCCCTAGTCATTCTCTTGGCCCTCTACTGGACTGTCTCCAGCAGGTCCCTGTCTCTCTTGAACCAGGGAGCCCAAAACTGGACACAGTATTCCAGGTGTGGTCTCACCAAGGCAGAATAGAGGGGGAGAAGAACCTCCCTAGGCCGGACACTTTTCTTGATGCACTCCAGGATGCCATTGGCTTTCTTGGCCACAAGGGCACAATGCATGGAGAACTTGGGGACTCCAAGGTCTTTCTTCACAGAGCTGCTTTCCAGCAGGACAACCCCCAACCTGTACTAGTGCCTGTTGTTATTCCTCCCCAGATGCAGGACCTTGCACTTGTCCTTACTGAACATCATGTGGTTAGCCTTCATTCATGTGCTAGTTTGGAGGTAGCTGGAGTGTTTAGGTGAGAAGAACTAGATTACAGGCTGTAAAAGGGAAACAATGGTAATGTCTACTTCACTAATAGGCTTGCTGAGGTGAATAATAACAAGAGTAAAACCATAGATAAGGCATTCAGGCACAGCCTGGGCTTGGAGCTGCATTTCTCTCTAACCTCACCTTCTGTCTCTCTGATTAATCCACTTGCTCCCAAACTGCCCTGGCTGAACCTCCATTCTTCCTTGGGGCACAAAGCAACATCTGGGATAAGGTAGAGGGCTGGGAGAAGGTGGAAAGGTGGTTGGGAGCCCCTCCTGGGCACTCAGGTTTCTGGGAGGGCTGCTGTGTTTCTGTATTACCTTTTACCTTGTATATTCCTATACATAATTGTATATATACTGTAAATATCTGCTTGTATACTCTGCTAGGCTGTAAATAATAAGCTTCATTCAATTTCCAGAGCTGGCTGAGTCTAGTCTGTGTGATTTCCAAAGTGTGGGGTAGTGGGTAACATCCAAACCACTACAATCCAGCATTCCAGCCTATCTGGATACTTGTAAGACTGAGGTTTCTCTCTAGTGGCATAGGCAGACTGAGAAAGTGAGAGACACATTCTAATTCTTTATTAGACCTTTACCCAAAAGTCATAACTTTGCTCATATTCCAAGGTGGGAGGGGGGAATCAGTCAAGTTTTACATAATTCATTTAAATTGGCAGTTCCTTGGGACGTAGATATAGTTTACTTTTAAATAGCACCTATTAAGTATTTTGACAACTGCAGCTCTCAATATGTAAGTTTGACATGCTTTTGTTGACACATTATCATGCTGGAGCTCTGCGCTAGCACTTACTGGAGAGCTCTTCCTACTGAGTTATCCCTGTCTCTTCTCGCAGCCCTGTGCTTTTCTAGCCCTCTATTAATGAACATGCACTGTATTGTTTGAGACCTTAATGTATAGAGATAAGGTCGTGTATACCACTTTGAATCAGCTCCTTTAATAAGGAAAATCTGGAGAAAAGAAAGAGAGGAGAGAAAAGAAAGAGAGGAGAGAAAAGAAAGAGAGGAGAGAAAAGAAAGAGAGGAGAGAAAAGAAAGAGAGGAGAGAAAAGAAAGAGAGGAGAGAAAAGAAAGAGAGGAGAGAAAAGAAAGAGAGGAGAGAAAAGAAAGAGAGGAGAGAAAAGAAAGAGAGGAGAGAAAAGAAAGAGAGGAGAGAAAAGAAAGAGAGGAGAGAAAAGAAAGAGAGGAGAGAAAAGAAAGAGAGGAGAGAAAAGAAAGAGAGGAGAGAAAAGAAAGAGAGGAGAGAAAAGAAAGAGAGGAGAGAAAAGAAAGAGAGGAGAGAAAAGAAAGAGAGGAGAGAAAAGAAAGAGAGGAGAGAAAAGAAAGAGAGGAGAGAAAAGAAAGAGAGGAGAGAAAAGAAAGAGAGGAGAGAAAAGAAAGAGAGGAGAGAAAAGAAAGAGAGGAGAGAAAAGAAAGAGAGGAGAGAAAAGAAAGAGAGGAGAGAAAAGAAAGAGAGGAGAGAAAAGAAAGAGAGGAGAGAAAAGAAAGAGAGGAGAGAAAAGAAAGAGAGGAGAGAAAAGAAAGAGAGGAGAGAAAAGAAAGAGAGGAGAGAAAAGAAAGAGAGGAGAGAAAAGAAAGAGAGGAGAGAAAAGAAAGAGAGGAGAGAAAAGAAAGAGAGGAGAGAAAAGAAAGAGAGGAGAGAAAAGAAAGAGAGGAGAGAAAAGAAAGAGAGGAGAGAAAAGAAAGAGAATAAAGACAATTTGCTTAAGTTAACTCTTTATCTGGATGACTTCCAATACTTTGACATCCATCTATATTTTTATTTTGAGAACTAATCAAGAGTAATTAACCTGGAGTGGTAACATATGTCACCAATCAATGGGCTCACAATAAAAATGCTATTTTTTTCCTCCTAAAATATTGTTTTGTTTTCATCTGATGCCATTCATTGAGATCAGATGCATTTCACCCTAGCTGTGTCAGATCTTGGAATTACATAAGTAATAGAGTCCTGAAGGCCATCGGCATGGGAAGAGTGGAATGTGAAACAATATAATCAGCAGCAAAATCTATATTTAATGTGTGGCATTCTAATGCTATAAAATATGATGAGTTTTAAACTTCGTTCTTTCTCGCCAGCTTCCACAGCTGCTAAGAGTTTTTAATCTTGTGCCATTTTATCTTCACTGATGTATTTTTCTTTGTTTCTGACTTTGGAAATTATTATATAAGGCACATGAAGGAGACAAGTGAGGGAACATAAATGGATAAACCAGCCTATACTGTGCTTTAGCAAGTGTTAAACAGAGCCAACAACTTTTTAAACTTGACAGGCTCTTAATCTTTTGCAGTGAGCACAGAAAAAGGTTTTCTTGTTTCAAAAGCTAGCATGGCATTCAAGAGCAACCATTTTATTGCTAGGATTAGTTCAGCTCTGTCATTTTTTAAAAATTAAAATATTACTTTGCAAGAAGGGAAAAATTCCAGGTCACTGCAACAAATTTCAGCTTTACTCACTCTAGTAAATGACAGACACAGCTTTTTATACTGTTCCCTTTTATAGTAATAATATTAAATGCAACACTGTGCTAAACCAGTGTCAGAGGCATGGCACTAAGGATACTGCAGGAAAACCAGAAACCTTATAAATGAAGAGGATCCCTCTACCAAAAAGGCCTTAAGATGAGGGAAGAAGGCCAAATATGACAAAAACCTTTAGAAACCAAACCAGAACCCTGGGCAAGCCAGATAGGGTTTGTGGGCAGAGGAATTAACTTACCTAATCTTACTGTAGAATGATGTTCTTAATTATCTCTGATGAATTTAAGTAGAAAGAATCACAATATACAATTTGAGCTCTGAGAGAAACTATCCTAGGGTATGATTCAGCTCACATAACTTTGGCCACTTATTGTTAGCCAATTCCCACTGAGCAACTTGTGTTGGATCCATCAGAGAAGAGGGACACACAATGTGGGATTTGCCATCTCTTTTTTCCAGGAGCCATCTGCTTGTCTTTCAAGTGGGCAAATTAAGTAAGATAAGTCCTGTTGCAAACTTCTGTGGTCAGCTGTCGTTTTTCCTTTGGCTTGCCTTCAGCAGGTAACAACATCTAGGTTTGAAAATTTCTCTGAAGGAAGTATTTGTGGCCTCAGCCACCTACTGGGACTTCCAAAGCTAACTGCAGGAATGCTGAGCCCATCCACTCTTTCGTTCTAGAACATTTTCATACTTTGCAAAGTCTGTAGATTTTTGTCAGGGGTGGAATAAAAATTCAGGGTTTTAGCAGGTGTATATTGGTAAAATGAAAGTTTGCAGCTGTGAGGTAATTTGGATAACACAAAGTGCCTCAGATCACTCAAGAGAGAGACAGTCTCTTGATTGTCAAAATATAGACAAAAGGGAGAACTGGAGGCAATGAAGATTTGAAGAAAAAAGTCAGCAGCCATGTGAGATTGCCACACTCAAGAGTAGAGCAGACAAAGCTTACTTCCACATAAATATAAAGTCAAGGGGAAATAAAAATTAAATGGTTGCTTCTGATTCTCCTGAAAATAAGTGTTTAGAGGAAACTTTGTTTTTAAAGGACAGATTTGTTTGGGCCATGGTCTGGGAGCTTTAAAGTGTCTCCCACTTCTTGTGACATCAAATGTGATTTTGGGCGTTTGACACCTCCATATTTATCTCCTTCATGCATGTTATATAACAAAATGGTTTCTGATAGCCTAAAAGCCTTTTGACAGCACTCTGACAGGTCCTATCTGTGTTAGCAAGCCATCTTCTGAATAGACCAAATTGTCCTCTTGATTCTCCTTGTCCTCTTCACCTCTAGGTTTATAGTTGCAGTGTATTTGGAGATCTTTTAGGAAGCATAAAAAAGCAAGCGGCTAGCAGCAGCTTGCACTGCCTCTGACCATCCTTTTCCAAAGTGCTGGCCACATCTCCATGAAACAAGATGGAAATTATGACAGTAGCTTTAAGTAAGGAGTATAAATGAGGGCAATTACTCAAGCTCTGGCCTGATGCCAGAAGAGGACTTTGCTGCTGGTGGTGATAGCCCCAGGATCATTTTCCCAGGCTGACAAGCTGCTCCTAAACTCTATGTGGGCACATTCTTCAGAGTAATGAGAACAAAACCAGATAGGCAGACAGCAGAAAATGGCACATCAGGCACTATACCCACAGCTTTGGACAAGGGCCAGCAAGGATGTAAGATTTTTTTTTGTTGGTGAGAGGCTCTTAGAACAGCTCACAATCAAAACGTGGAAGAAGTTCCCCGAGTCATGGAGGTATGTGCTGAGAGGTGCAATGCACCTAAGTGCAGACTATATGTGCCGTGTTTCATTCCTGCACAGTTTGCTTAGGGAAGAGCATTCCTCCAGACACATGCCCTAAACCATCCCTAGGAAATGCACCCAGCTATGCTCTCACAGATTGGCAGGTCATTTGCCCTTGAAACAATCTGAATGTAATCTGTGGGTATTTTGCACTTCTCTACCTTATCTTGTAGCCTGATGTTTCTTCTGCACATCCACTGCTTTTCTTTGCAGATTCAGAAAAATATTGGCACTGGCATTGCATGCAGAAAAGCTAAGAGGACTTCCAAGCCTATCAAATATGATTAACATTAACTGAGTAGTTATTTTATCGAAGCAAAGGCAAATACTTAAGACTGTATCAGCTTTGCCAGATGAACAGTTTTAACAGGCACCACAAAACAGCTGCCCAATGGACTTAAGACACATTTTTTGGCCAAAAGGAAAACTGGTATCAGGGCATCTCAGCTATTATCCTTGAACTGAGTCTTTTTCAGACTGGAAAATACATGCTAATTGCCTGGTTTAGTGGATGTATTTCAATGTTCTCTAGATCCATTTTCCCCCTTCCTTGCCTGCAATGCATTGGCTAGTTCACACATGAAAGGAAAGAATATTTCTTCAGGATAGCTGGAGAGCTGAGGACTGTGTCATTCAATGCATTTTGGAGAACAAAAAGAAATTCAGACAGTGGATTTCTCCTTGGAATAAAAACAAATCCTGGGCATCTCAAATGTATGCATTAATTGATAAAGAAACATAAGAAAACAGGGAATTAGTGAGGGTGTCTATCACCAATCTGTCTGCAGAACACCCAATATGCAAAGGAACAATTGTCCAGTTACACATCTTAGCTCTTATGTAATCATTTGTCAGCATAAATGAGTAAAATGCTGCATATTAACTAAGCTTGCCTGGCTTGAATAGATTTCAGTATCACTCAAGTGGATACATTTTTCTTTCCTTTTGCAGTGGATTAATGATGTATTAGAAATCTGGATTTATAGAAGTCTGTAATTTCTTAGGGTTTGTAGCCCAGCCATTAAATCCTTTATCTATTTAATTCTCAGCATCGTGGTGTCTGTGTCAAAATCACAACAACCCTTTCACTAAGCTTATTTATCTGCTGCTGTTCTTTTCTTATATGGTACTCCTCTTCCTGTTGATTTATTGACTTGCTACATGTCAGCTGAATCCCAGAAAGAACGAACTCTTCTGAGCTACAAAGAGCACAGAGGTGAGAGGATGAGTTGTGGAGAACATACACCAAGTGGGAGTTGACTCACAAAGTCGTGGTCAGAGGGTGTCCAGTCTTAAGATCATTCTGTGACCAATGCATGTGATTGTGACTCTTTAGATGCAGAAGAATTGTGGACTAGCCCATTTAACTCCCTCAGTTTTCAGCCAGTTTTCCAACAGTTATGTACAAGTGAGGTGTATCCCAACCCCAGTGGTTATGATAAATCTCACAAATGTTTTTTTGTTTCTGTCTGATTGCACTGAACTGCCAGAACACATCACTGTGTCCTACCTGTTGTCCCAGGTGCCATGGCTCATTGTGGATGACACTGCTACTCATTTAGCTCTCATATCTTTGTGTGTTTCAAGGAAGTGAGAACATGAATGTAGAATGATTAGTATACAGAAACTAGATACATCTACTCTCACTTGACTCCAAGAGTTCATTTTCTCCTGAGCTATCAACTTTCATCTGCCATAACTTGAAATCAGGGTTCATCAATCTGGTAGCCTTCTCTGATGGTGTGACAAGCTGGATAGGGGAGGAGAGAGCAGGGGATGCTGTCAATCTTAACTTCAGCAAGGCATTTGATGCTGTCTCCCATAACATCCTCATATCCTCAAAAGATCATTTGGTCTAACTCCCCTGCCAGAGCAGGGTCACCTACACCAGATCACACAGGAACACATCCAGGCAGGTTTTGAATCTCTCCAGAGAGGGAGACTCCACAGCCCACCCTGGGCAGCCTGTTCCAGGATTCTGTCACTCTCAGAGTGAAAAAATTCTTCCTCATGTGCCTCAACTCCCCCCCATTGCCCCTTGGCACTCACCCATTACACATTTACCACACAAAGGAGCTCAGCCTAAGTAAGGAGGCCCAGCCAGCACCCATGGGTGACATTATAGCGACCAATCAAGTTTTTGTCCTACCTAACCGGGGGGCCACCAGGCCCCCCGGCCTTTAGATCCCCTTCACCATTCACCCAGTGTGCACCATGGGGGCTCACCAGTGATGACGGGAGAAGGATCCCTCTGCCCAGTTGGGCAAGCTTAGGGCTTGCCTTTCCTAGGGCTGATTATAAAAGGGAGTGGGGAGGGAGGTCAAAGTAGTCACACCTGGGGTGGGAGGAGACTCTAACAGGATACAGGTGTGGAGTGGGAAAGGGGAGGTGGTGCTGAAAAGAGGGAGATGAAAAGAAAAGGAGAAAGATGGGGAAAAAGAATGAGATGGAGAGGAAAGGAGAATATGGGGAGAAAAAGGAGAAGAGGAGGCTCAGGGGTGACCTCATTGCTGTTTACAACTACCTGAAGGGAGGTTGTAGCCAGGTGGGGTTGGTCTCTTCTCCCAGGTAACCAGCAATAGAACAAGGGGACACAGTCTCAAGTTGTGTGTATGGAGGTATAGGCTGGATGTTAGGAGAAAATTCTTCACAGAGAGAGTGATTTGCCATTGGAATGGGCTGCCCAGGGAGGTGGTGGAGTCCCCGACCCTGAAGGTGTTCAAGAAAAGCCTGGATGAGGCACTTAGTGCCATGGTCTAGTTGACTGGATAGGGCTGGGTGCTAGGTTGGCCTGGATGATCTTGGAGGTCTCTTCCAACCTGTTTGATTCTGTGATTCTATATATAACTGACCATATTAAGTGAAAGGAGAGCTTGCTTGCCTTTATTTGGGCAAAACACTAACAGTACCTAAACACCTGTGGGTACCTGTTTATCACTTTGAGAGGGGACATAATGGCCTTTGTTTTCTTTCTGCACTTACTTACCCCATCAGAGGAAAGGTGGGGCAAGCCAGGATGTGTTATAGGCCTACTGGCCTTCCATGATGTGCCCAAGAAGACCAATGGGGTGCATTAAGAAGAGCGTGGCCAGCAGCTGAAAGTATATTTTCCTCCCTGCTCTGCTTTGCCCTAGTAAAGCCACACCTAGCTTTATGTCCAGCTCTGGGCTCCCCAGTCCAAGAAAGACAGGAACTGGAGACAGTCAAAAGGAAGGCCATGGAGATTATTAGAGGACTGGAGCATCAGTCTTACGAGGAGAGTCTGAAACACCTGGGCCTCTTTAGCCTGGAAAAAGAAAAGTTTGAGAGGGGATTTTATCAATATGTATTAATATCTAAAGGGTAGAGGTCAAGAGGATGAGACTGGGCTCTTCTCATTAGCGTGCAGTGATAGCACAAGGGGCAATGGTTACAAACAAGAATACAGGAGATTTCACTTGATCTTAAGGAGAAGCAAGAGAAGCTTCTTTAAGGGTGACAGATTACTGGAACAGACTTCTCAGACAGGTTGTGGGATTTCCTTCTCCAGAGACTTTCACAACACACCTAGATGTGTTCCTGTGCAACCTGATGTAGGTGAACCTACTTTAGCAGTGGGGTTGGACTAGATGATCTCTGGAGGTCCCTTCCAATCACAGCCATTCTGTGATAACCTGTGATTTTGGTATATAACATGATACTTGACAGCTTCCTAAATGTTTTTGCTCATCTGGGGCCACTCTGAGTATCTGTGGTTCTTCCCAGAATGCAGAAATCTGTGGGACTTGGCAGCAGTCCTGATTCCACCCACGAGCCTAATCCTTACCTCACATGCAAATGTTTTTTCCCCACTAATGTCTCTGGTGGGTTATCTTGAGAAAGTGCCTTTTCCAAGAATAAAAAAGTCTATCTCAGGAGAGTGGCATGGCAGAAGATGCTGGGTCTGATGGCAGAACACTGTGATTTGCCTGCTTATTGCCTATTTTTCAATGGGGGCACAGCAAAGGAGGGGTAAAAGTTTATGTTGTCTAATTTCCTGTACCAGCCATCACCCTTCTGAAGAACTGAGAAATATTTTCCACCCTATACCTACTTGTGTGTGGTAGGAAAACCTTGCTGACTTTGAGTGGTGGGAAGAGGTGGTGGGAAGACACTGAAGCAAGCTGGGAGCCTCCTGCATGAGGGTTGTGAGGTAAGCAAGGGAGGTGCTTCTAAGAACAGCAATCTCAAAGGTGCTGGAAAGACGGAGGCTTTATCTGTAAGACAGAGGAGATGAACGAGGTTGTTCAAGCTCAGGAAACCACTAAGAACTGCAGGACTAGAGAGATGGAGCGTAGGAAAGAGTGAGATGGGCAGGAACAGAAGTCACATTCAAATAATTTCACACAGTTTACTTCACCCAGTAGTCTGAGCTAACTCTACTTAAAAGGGTGCCTTGTTCTAGTTTCTGTGTTTGTGTTCTAATAAAATCTTAGAAATTGGAAACATTTCAGTACCTCTTGGTGCACTCACTTTCCAGAATATGGAGGCAATTCTTTCTTCAAAGCCTGGCCAAGCTGAGTCCTTGCTTCAGATAAATACAGAAGTTTGAGGAGGATGGCATGGCAGAATTATTAGCAGCACCTGGAAGATGAAAATAATTCAGATCAGAAGGCTGGAGTTACGGAGAGATTTGCAGGTTGAGGGCTACTCTGTAGATGTCAAATGGAAGTCTGCTCTATGTTGGATCTCAAATGTTCCTTTCCTGTTCAGCTCTTGTGTAGAGTCAGAGAATATTCAGTGTTTTTCAGATGTTTTGTCATGTATTACAAGCCGCACACAGATACTTCTCCACACCCACAAATCTCATATCCATCTAATCTGCATGCACAGAAAAATTCTGCCATATAGTTGAGAGACGTTCATTAGAGCTCTGTAGTTTCCAGTAAAATCTCGATGAACTCATGCTACATGCATGTATCAAAACCAGAACTTCCATATTATTTGCAGTGCTTCCAAAAAGTGCTACAACTGCAGCATACACTCTGCAGTGGAGATTTGCACATGGACAGCCAGTTCAATCATAGAATCAACCAGGTTGGAAGAGACCTCCAAGAGCATCCAGTCCAACCTACCCCCCAGCCCTAGCCAAACATCTAGACCCTGGCACTAAATGCCTCATCCAGTCTTTTTTTGAACACCTTCAAGGACGGTGCCTCCACCACCTCCCTGGGCAGCCCATTCCAATGCCAATCACTCTCTCTGTGAAGAACTTCCTCCTAACATCCAGCCTAGACTTTCCCTGGCACAACTTGAGACTGTGTCCCCTTGTTCTATTGCTGGTTGCCTGGGAGAAGAGACCAGCTGGACTTATCCAAAGGTGTTGAACTTACTGAATGCCTGCAGACGATGAGGGAAACCTTTGCTGCTTCCCAAAAGCATTGGATTTACTGTGTATACATCAGGTGGTGTATACGTCCATATATTTACATCATGTGGTGTATATGTCCATAAATTTGGGGAAACGCCTGGGCAGAACTATGGAACAACAAACAAGTGTTTTCCTTATGATTCACCTAGCACATTATCCTTTCATTTTCTTCTATATTGAAGAAAAAAGGTTGTGAAAAGTGACAGTTTGGCAGATGGGGGGAAGTTTGATACGTTACTGGCAATGCTCAACAGTGGGATAGGGGGTCCACAAGTGGGCTGAAATGAGAAGTGCTGCAGGGCTTCCATCCACTCCAGAGCACAGGAGTTCACTGCCCAAGGAAACTTCTTGGTGCTTGGGGAGAGGCAGACATGGTTCAGTGGTACTCCACAGGAAAGACAAATCTATCAGTTTAGGTGAGCATAGAAATCAGAGGAAAATGAAAAAACTATAGGAAAAGTTGCACTTTCTTGGTTCAGTCCACCAATGATTCATGCTGGGAGACATTTTTGAGCCTAGGATTTTTTTGTTGTTGGTTGGTTGGTTTTGTTTTGCTTTGTTTTGTTGCTCTTGGCAGGGTTGGTTTGTTTGTTTTATCATTAATAATTTTTTTCATTTAAATGTGTCAACATTTGGGCCATATCTGAAGCACATACTCTGACACCTGATGACCCCTCCCCAGCAGGGAAGAGGAATCAGGAAAAGGAAAGAAGTCCCACAGACTGAAACATAAACTCATTTAATGAAATAGCCAATTTAATATTACCATCAGTACAAAGTATAGAAAGTTATACTCAGCTCAGCAAAGGTACAACAGGAAGTGCAGTCCTCAAGAGCAAGAGAGAGAAGCCCAAGACAGACAGTCTTCTCTCCCCATCAAGCTTCCTCCTTTATACAGTGTGAATTTCATAGTATGAGATACACCTGTGAGCCAACTCCAGACAACTGTCCTAAGTCATCCTGCAACCCATGGCCGATCTGGGCTTCTGTTCCAGCAAAACTGGGACAAAATGCAAGAGCAAATCAAAAGTCAAACTTTACCTTTAGAAAACAGAAATAGAATTGTTATCCCCCAGGGCATATATACATACAGGCAGCAGACTTTCCAGAGTGCTGCGGAGGGTTGTCCCGGGAACCACGGAAAATACACATTTTCATGCAAGACCAAAGTGCCCACTGGAGAGTCTCCAACCATGTTGCATTGTCCTGGCGGTGCAGAGAATGCATTTCATCCTCAACCACATGTCAAACTTGCTCTTGCTGGCTTAAACAGATGAACAGTTCCACTGTATGCATGTGCAAAGCAGATTAAAATATTAGATTAATACTTTTTGAAAAGCAGTCTCTGCGTATGGCAAAGCTGTTCTCACATCTAGTGTCTCAATCATTCGCTTTGTGGTACTCCAAAGGGTGTTAGAGCAATAGGACTAATTGCTTAATGAAATTTAAAATGGCACAAGAAAGAGAAAAGCTTTATTTTCTTGCTGTTTTGTAACTAAAGATATCAAAAAAATAGCATTTTTAAAAAACTTTGGCATTGTCAGTGGATTTCAGGCTGAACTTTTATGTACCGAGTCATAGCTGGAAGCCATTTCTGATGTCCAAGTTATAAAAAAAAAAAATCCCTGAAAACAGCAAATTCTAATGGAAAAGCTGAGGCTGACCAAACTTTGGTGAGGTAAATGTGCCACTATAATAACAAAAAAATATCTGTTTTTCCTATAGTCCTAGCCTCACCACAATCCTCTTGTGAGGAATTTATATTACTAGACTAGAATCCCCCAGTGGAATGTGTATTCTTTATAGTCCTGATGAAATAACCCTCCTGTGTCATTCAGATGGGGAATTTTAATTCTTGTTTACATACTTTAATATTCCCCAAACCCCTTTAAATACTGCACATCAAGTATTGACCGCTTTGGTGTCTTATTTCCAGTAAATGTTACTAGCAATTATGCTAAAATTTGACTAAACTTCTCCTTAGTATGTCTTCCAAAGAAGCTTCCCTGCATAGCAGAGCATAAACTTTCCTTAATCTTGGCATTCTGCTCCTCAGCTGCCGTCATTCCATCTGAAGCATTTACTTTGAAATGCCTGCCAAATATTTTTGCCCTGGTACCACAATAACAGCACAGCAATGTGGGAGTGATTCAACTCAGTGCATTTACAACAAGAGCAGCCTACAGAGAAACATGCTCAAAAAATGGTCTGTGTGTTACGTCCTCCAAGTGAGATCCAAACCCTAAATTTCACTAAAGGTCATGCTTTCATTAGTGTCTGATAAACAAGACAACTTGGGTGTGAATTGCAGTTTTGTTGTTTGCTTTCCTTGGAGACATTGAATTCAAAATAAGTGCATACTGGAAAGAGTTCCATTTGACAGCATCTTTGTAGAATCATAGAATGGCTTGACTAGGAAGGGACTCTAAAGATCACCTAGTTTCAACCCTCCTGCCGTGGTCAGGGACACTTCTGATTAGACCAGATTGATCAAAGCCTCATCTAGCCTGGTCTTATATTCTTCCAGGGATCAGGCTGGTCCTCAGAATACTGCTACTCTGAATAGCTCTGCTGAGATGAGAAGAGCTCTCCTGGCTCATACCAGCTGTCTCCCTGGTGCCTTTCTGTGGATAGTCAACTCTTGTAGAGTTGCCTGGGCAGCACATCACCTGTCCACATGTTTTCCCTCAGGAGAAATACAAAGCACATCACAGGCCCTGCTGTTGAACACTGAGGTATGGGGACCATTCTGTAACACTTTGGATCTCCAGGCTTCAGCTCATTTAGATCCTCATAGCCTTGCATATCTTTCTTAACCTATTTCAGTGGAGATAAGAGGGATTGTATGATGGAGATCCAGTTGAGGAAGACCACCCAAAGCATAGCTCGTTTCAATTCTGCCAACCTTTTCTGATGCATAGGTCAAAGCAGCAATTAAAATACAGATCAGGAATGAGTTTGTGTAGATCAAATGTGTTCCATCCATCTCCTTTTCATCTGGCTCTTCAAGTACTTCAGACCTGAGTAAGCAGCTGAAAATTTTGCAAACAAGAATGAGTAAATGTAAGGACAGATATTTCCCCATCTCCCCCCTCCCCACCCCATTCTGGATCAGGATGATTTGTTTACTTTTCCAAAGAGCTGTCAACAGAATGGTCATCATGAAATATGAGTCCACAAATGGTGCACTCCTAGGAAAACAAGTACATGTAGAAACTTGTTCCTTCTATTTTCAAGAGGTTTTGGTTTTCACTTCTATTTGAAATTGGCAGCAAACTTACTTTTTTACTTCCAATGCAGACTTTCAATAGACATTTAGTTGCTTGCTGCAACTAGATGGGAGTAAACCTGCAAGCATTTTACTCACCTATTTGGCTGCAGTTGTGTAAGTACCGAGGTCAGGAAAGTCAAGCAAATGAATCAATATGGGATGGTTGTGCATTCAGTTTATATGTGCTGCTACATGCATAAATGATAAGCAACTTACTAGAATCTTTTACAGGATCACAAGATCACAGAAACAGTCAGGTTAGAAAAGACCTTCAGGATCACTAAGTCCAACCAATATCCCTACTCTACAAGGTTCACCCTAAACCATATCTCCAAGCACCACATCCAAACGACTTTTAAACACATCCAGGGTTGGTGACTCAACCACCTCCCTGAGCAGTCTATTCCAATGCCTGACCACTCCTGTGATTTTTTTTCCTAATATCTACTCTAAACTTACCCAGTTGCAGTTTGAAGGCCATTTCCTCTTTTTCTATCACTATTTACTTGTGAGAGGAGACCAGCACCAACCTCTCCACAACATCCTTTCAGGTAGCAGTAGACAGTGATGAGGTCTCCCCTCAGCCTCCTTTTTTTTTTCAGACTAAACAGTCCCAGCTCCCTCAGTCACTCTTCATAAGATTTATTCTCCAGACACTTCCTCAGCTTTGTTGTCCTCCTCTGCACTCGCTCCTGCATCTCAACATCCTTCTTTTATTGAGGTGCCCAAAACTGAACACAACACTCAAGACATGGCCTCACCAGAGCTGAGCGCAAGGGGACAATCATCTCCCTACTCCTGCTGGTCACAACATTTCTAACACAAGTCAGGATGCCATTGGCTTTCTTTGTCACTTGGCCACACTGCTTGCTCACATTGACTTGTTTGTCAATTAGAACTCCCAATCTCCTGTGTTACCCTTCTTTGCATTCTATGATATCGGTGCCTTTTCATTGCCAGCCTAGTGCTGCTGACTGCAGTGTATAATTTTCCAAACAATATTAAACCTCTACTTAAATAAACAAACAAAAAAAAAATTTGGGGGGAGGGGGGGCAGGAATCTGAAAAATAAAGGGGCATTGGTGGGGGCACTGCATCGCAGTTTGGAGAGATGGACATATTGAGAGAGCCCAGTCAAGAGCCAGGACAGCAAGCACCAGCAGAGAGGAGATTACACAGGTGGTAGTGATCTTAGGCTCAGGAGCATGTGCTGCCCATAACCTCCTTCCTTGGGTCTCAACATTGTCTCTGCACACAAGGCAGCACATAGATGTATCCATCTCTCTCCAGATTCATTTTATGGGGCTGTGATATACAGTGCTATTTCTTCTCTCGGCTATATACATCTGCCCCCTCTCGTAGTTCTGGACCTCATACAAGACATACACTTACACAGAGAACAAGACATACACTTATACAGAGAAAAGCAAAAAACCCCTCTTTCTTCCGCAGTGTTTTGGGCTTTGCACACCCACATAGGGACTTTATTTAGTTTGGCCTGTAATCTTTGGATATGAGATGCTCTTGCTAAAGCATTTTGATGTCTAGGAGACGTGCACTGGAGGAAATCCAAGTAGAACTGCCCTATTCTCTGGAGCCAGGCAGAGCCACGCTCACATGTACCAGGAGCTTGTGCTGGGCTCTGTCAGAAAAGTGTCCCATTCTCCACGTAGCACAACAGTCTTCTACACACTTTGCAAAGGCAGAGCTCTCTGAAGAGCAAGAGTAAAGGTGTCTGCCTTTTGATTGGCCATTGTGTGAAGAAAAGGAGTGAAACCTCTTAGAAGTTTGGTGAGTACCCACTGAAGTGGCATCTATGAGAAAAAAGTGTTACAAAGGTTCTCAGGTGGAGCTCTGAGATGGATCAAACAGAATGAATGATCTGTGCAGACGGCTGCTGAGAGAAGCTGGGCTCCTTTGCTCCACCATTGTTTTTGCAGATGAGATGAGGAAGTCTAAAGACTGGATGGGTTTGAAAGACAGATATCTGCCTTTAAATTGTATTGTTATCATCATGGAATCATTTTACATAATTGACCCCTTTTACCAAATAAAAAGCTGTTTGGAGATACTTTGTTTATCCTGTAGCTAAACTCTGCCTGAGTTGCCTAGTCTCACTGAACCATACAGTATATTCATCAATGCATACTTCTCTCACATTTCAGCATTTGTTATGAAAATCAAAATTCTTACTCTGAGCTGTTTATGCTGGCAGTGCTTCAAAGGAAGCAACTGCTTTACTTCATGCCAACTTCTGTAGCAGTGGGGAGGAATACCTCTCCCTAAGATAATTTATATCATTTTAACTGTCCAATGTAGATTTGTCTGAACACATAGTTTCTTTTTTCATTTTATTACATACCTGAAATGACAGGAACTGGTTTGATAAGAGACTGACATAAGAAGTTAACTGCCCTTGTTTACTGAAAATAAATTGATTCATGACTCAAGACACTTTTCAGTTTCTTTATTTGCTTGTTGGCAAAAACAAACACAAGAATTTCCAAGCTACAGAAACATAACATCCTAATTCTTGTGTGGAAGGGCAGCGATTACATGGTGTTACTGCCACAGGTGAGAATGATGAACTGGTCCTCCAAGCCATAGCAGAAATGGACACTTTATTCCAGCCAGGGTAGTGCCAAACCTGCTAGATTTATGTCAGTGGCTTCTCCAGTAATTTCCCAGAAACTTCAGCATACAGGTCTTCCACTCTGGGCTATGCCTTAACTTGTAGTATAATCAAGACATTCACAAGACCAGATAAATCATTGCCATCAGCTCCCATTTATCTACTCTTTTAATTCCTTCCAGAAAAGGTTCAAGAGTTACTGTTTGTTTTACAGTAGGAAAGCATCAGATATGCCTTTGTGGGAGCCAGGATGCCAGAACAACAGCCATGCCACATTGTGGAGATGGGTGTGCTCTGCCAAGGCAGCATGGGGGAACTTCTCCAGGCGGCATGGGAGTCTGCGCTGTCATGCCGAGCACACCCATGCTGCACTTGTCCTCTGCCAAGGAAAATTCAGCATGGCAGGATGCAGCTGGCAGTGATTTGAGTGGGCAAACCATACACATTCTAAACAAAGAGAGAAGCCTGCATTACCCCAGGATGTTCCTGTCCAAGTGTTTTGAGGTATGTGAGGCCAGCCAAAAATTGCCTGTGTCCAAAACACTTTAGAACAATCCATGCTATGCTGCCATGGGGTTACCAACTCACTGAGTTGCATGGATGAGAGCTAACACCCCTGGGTGAGAGCTAACATTGCTGGCTCTGCCCTTACCTGCCTGAAAATCCAGCACATGTTGTCCTTTTCCAAATGTTGTTCAGAAAGAGGAGATGCTGATGTAATCACTCTATTACATGGTGGGCACAAGTCTCATGGCATTAGAGCAGTCTAGTTGAAACCTACATGAATTTTCCAGTAATTGAAAATAGATGTTACACCATAAAAGAGTTGCACTAAAATTGGAAGTGAAAAATAAGACTGAGCAGGTAGTACTCAGAAAAGCTCCAATAGTTGTGTAATGATTGTTTTGCAACACACCTAATTTTGTTCAGGTAAGATCAAGCTGCACTTACCTGTCCAGGATTTCTTCCTGGAACAGGTATATGTTTATCCACAGGTTTTATATCTTAGGACAGAGATTAGGTCTTATTTCCCTGAAGCTAAACAGAAATACAGTGCAAACCAAATATTTCCCAGTTTTCAGCACAGAAAGGCTGTGTTTCTGTAAGCAATCAGGGCATAGTGACAGAACCTGCTCCATATTGCTGAACAGTTGGTGTTAAGGTTACTACCTGCATGTTTTAAGGTGATTTACTCTGGCCTAGTGGTAATCTGATTCTACAGTGTGGATGGATTTCTTGCTAACAGAGTGCATGAATTGACCAACACGAGCAACCCATGCTGTGGAGCGTCCTTGAGTCCATCCCCGAGGTAGGAACTAAGATGGTGAAGCAAACCCCCACGTCCAGCTGCAGGAGGCAGGGTCTGCTGGCCGCAGGAGGCTGACCCTACAAGTTGTTTATATAAGTTTAACCTATCTGTACCTTACACATAACCTTAAGCCTATCTGTACCTTCCACTTGTACCAATCTTAAGCTAGCTATGCACACCACTTCCAAGTTAGCATATAAGCCACTGTATCACTGCAATAAAGGGAGAGAACAATGATCCAACCATACTGGTGTAACGACTTGATACTCTGGGGTGCTGATTGCTGGCACTATGGAACAAATGCCCGAGAGCTGCTGGACTACTTTGGGCAAGCCAAAGTGCAGTAAATGGCAACGAATGAGAGATATGCTTCAAAAGCACACTTCTGGGCAGAATTAAAGGTTGAATGCCCTCTAATTTAGGAGTACCCTGAGTCTGCTACATTCCCTTCCTGGATAGGCTTTGCCACTGATGGGACTACGCCAAGTGTAACACAACTCTTCAAAAGAACAGATATTGATCTAACAGTGACTGCAATGCACTCTCTTTGATAATTATGTGTCCCCATGTGGATATTCATGGAGAGTCTTGAAGTATATTTGTGGGTCATTGCATGAGTCATTCAACAAGGGTGATAGAAGTACTACTGTGTGTTATGAGAGACTGCTCATCTGCAGAAATAGAACTAATAGGGAAAACCAGAAGAGATGTCTGAAGTGTGAACAGGTTATTCAAAGCTCCTGTCTCTGTCATTTGTAGTTTTTTGAACACAAATAAATGCAATTGCTGCAAATCTTGTACAACAGCAAGTGAGGAAGACTTAAAATTTGTGTGTATCTGTGATATGTACATAATAAATGATAATTAAACACCTCAGTGGTTGCACACACAATAATTTATTTCTGTTATCACATGTTTGTAGGTTTTTTTTTAAATTTATGTGGTATTTTATACTTGTCACATTCTCTTAAATGTTCCTAACTTATTTTTTTGCACCAAATTCATCTATCATTTGCTTGGCAGAGGCTGTTATTTTTTCAGCTTACCTTTGGGGGCATTACATTCATTTATTTATTTATTTTTATATAAACAGCATGAGTGCTGCCAGCACAACTTCTTGGAAAAGTGCTAGGCTTAGCCTCATTCTGTCATCTGTACAGTATCCAAGCAGAGTATAATGTTGGTACTCTTTGAATGATAGGTATTATTGTTATATTAACTCAGTTTCATTTCTTTGGGACAGAAAAGGAAGACTGGTGGGTTGAGTAGAAGATAACAGGCACATGCCAAATTCTGATCTTTCTGAGAGAAACAGAGTAACTTCAGTTAACATCACTGTGGATGGGGTTAAGCTTTTAGGATTACATCTCTTTCACCCGCTGTAGTCATCCATACGTTAACATATTTCTAACCTCATCCACAGGCTGTCCATGTCAGTGGAGAGAAGCCATAACCCCAGGGGCAGTCAGTCCGATCTATGGTGCCCAGGAAGCATATGATAAATTAGCTTCCCTTCAGTTACCACATCATTCTGCTTTTCAAACCAATAGTCCAAAATTTTTTCCCCTGGAGTATCTTAAGTTATGGATACCCCACAATGGTGTTTTGAACATGGTAATTTTATGCTAGAACTTGAGTAGAATTTCCAAATTCCAAAGTGGAGTGACACTGGGCTCACTAAAGAGGAGGAGTATATCAGAGCAATACTTGAACACTGGATGTATGATTTAACTGGAGCAGGAACTGGCTTCAGTGCACAGTGTGCATGTCTTAATTGGCTTTCAAATAGCCAGTCATTATCACCATTCCCTTAGCATCAATATTGCTGCCAGGTGTAGAGACTATTATTCCCATGCAACTTTTCCTCTCTGGCTGAAGCCTTCACGCAGAAGACCCTCACTTTGTTTTGCATCTCTAATGACTGAAAAATTGGCTTTGTATGTTGTACCCGAACGCTGGAGTCATTTGCTGGCACAATGCAGGATTTACTAAGTAATGCTCACCACAGCTTGAACGCTTAGGATGGCATCTTTGGAAGTGCAACACTTTCACTGGCCCACACTGAGGACATATTTTCTGTTCAGCTTTTCTGCTACCTAGGAGAAATCCTGATGTAGCAGAGTCTGTTGACACAGGCCTCCCATCTACTACCACTGTTAAAAGCAGAGCTAGCATGCCATCACAGAATTAAATATATTCCATGCTTTCATTCTCACTAAATTATTCTCAGAAGATAAAGAAAGCAGTAGAAGGTGGCCTATTTGAAGAGTGCAAGAGAGAGACAGAGCAGTTTTCAGAGAGCAAGCATTTTCTGCTAGGCTAAGGGAAACTGGAACTCTAAGATGAACTGGTCTTATTTTCAGTAAATCAGTCTCATTTGCTATAAAATTTCCTTACAAGGCTTTGACAGAGGTTACACTCAACCTACATGCAAAGTCACTGAGTCTCACGCACCCAGTGCAAGGCTCAGGAGGTGCTTCCTGCCACTCATGCTGCAGCCATATCCCACATATGTAAAGTACAGCCAGATATCACAAATGCCATTTGCTGCCTACCTTAACAGCGTGTCCCCAGACATATACCACCTCCAATGCACATAAGTACTCTTGGCCATCACCCAGCAAAGTTCTGCTTCACGCGTCAAAGGACGTAACTCTTGTGAAGTCTCCCTATCTTCTTGAAGGTCCCTTTACATTTCCAAGTCTCACCATGTCAGATACAATGTGGTTTATTTCCAGCTTTGAAAAAGTCAATCTAAGAGTATTTTAAAATAATTTTAACTTTAAAGTAGATTCAGAGGACTTGAAATTTGAAGCAGTATTTAAAATGTCATAACTGAAAATCAGTGCAGCTCTGACAACAGAAAAAGTGTTGAGTGAGGAAGCTGCAGTTTTCTGAAGAGTATGAGAATATGATAGAAATAGCTTCCTGCCAGACACGAGGGGACAGTTGACACCTGGGGCAGAAGAAAAAACTCCAAACCTCTGAGGTTAAGGAAAAAAACCTGAAAGCTTTCCAAAACATTTCACCAAAGTCCAAGTGTTAGTGACAGATGTTAACGATGTTTTTTAATGCTTGACTGGAAGGTTGTCAGATATTGTGAGCTGAGTGTGGCTTAAGAGCTCACTTGAAAGCAAATAGAAGTCTGAAATGAGGCAACACCAGTTTCTGGTTCTGGAAGAAACATGGGAACTGCTGTGAGCTGCAAACACACATCTGCTTATCCCAGTGTCCTGTTTTCAGCAGTGGCCAGGGGCAGATGCTTTGGAAAGCAAAGAAATACAGCATGTATAGAGCATTCCTACCTCTCCTATAACCCCCAGATCCTAGCAATCAACAGCCTAGGGACTCCCTAATGCCAAACTCTGCATCTGGGCTGTTGTTTTTGATAGCCACCAGTGGACCTATCTTCCATAAATTTGACTAATCCTATTTTGAACCACTTTGTACTTTAGGCCTCTGCAACATCCTTCAGCAATGAACCCTTGGGTTGAATTATACCATGTGTTAAAAATAATTCTCTTGTTTTTGTTTAGAACCTGACTCTCAGTAATTTTACTGGGTGTCCCAGTTCTTGTACAGTCAAAAAAATTGAATAAGTGTCCTTTGCTCACACTTTAAAGGGTGGCTTATTTCAGAGGTCCACAATTTCCCTTAACCAAGCAGAAAATGAGTACTCTTTGACAAATGCTCTCTCTCTCTCTCTTGCTGTCTCCTCAAATGGAGTCATTCTACAAGATTTAAAATATGTGTACATCATGCTCTACTGTGCTCTCATCTTCTGCCTGTTTGCAACCTCTCTATGTTGTACCATGTTGATATATTTTTAATTTTAAAACAAATCCCCATAAAAACCGGTACAAGTATCACAGTATCACAGTATCACAGTATCATCAGGGTTGGAAGAGACCTCACAGATCATCAAGTCCAACCCTTTACCACAGAGCTCAAGGCTAGACCATGGCACCAAGTGCCACGTCCAATCCTGCCTTGAACAGCCCCAGGGACGGCGACTCCACCACCTCCCCGGGCAGCCCATTCCAGTGTCCAATGACTCTCTCAGGGAAGAACTTTCTCCTCACCTCAAGCCCAAATCTCTCCTGGCGCAGCCTGAGGCTGTGTCCTCTCGTTCTGGTGCTGGACACCTGAGAGAAGAGAGCAACCTCCTCCTGGCTACAACCTCCCCTCAGGTAGTTGTAGACAGCAATAAGGTCTCCCCTGAGCCTCCTCTTCTCCAGGCTAAACAATCCCAGCTCCCTCAGCCTCTCCTCCTAGGGCTGTGCTCAAGGCCTCTCACCAGCCTCGTCGTCCTTCTCTGGACATGCTCAAGCATCTCAATGTCCCTTCTAAACTGGGGGGGCCAGAACTGAACACAGGACTCAAGGTGTGGTCAAACCAGTGAAGAGTACAGGGGTAGAATGACCTCCCTGCTCCTGCTGACCACACCATTCTTGATGCAGGCCAGGATGCCACTGGCTCTCTTGGCCACCTGGCACACTGCTGGCTCATGTTCAGGCGGGTCTCTTCTATCTCTTGTTCCTCTTACCTGATATGGTGGAGCTGAGCTCCAGGACACTTAATAGTGACAAAGTGGGGAGCGAAATAATTCTCGTTTCGTCTCCACCAACTATCTCCAGCATCTCTTCAGGAATGCAGGGATCACTTCCAGCCAGGTTTTCCCTCTGCCCACTAGCTTCAGGGTCACCACCATCAAGGTGGTTATCCAGATAAGGAAGCCAGAGAAGGTAACAGATTGTTGTGGAGGCAGGGAATTAATGCAGCTGAGTCAGGAATGTTATATAAAAACAGAGCTATTCTGTTTTCCCGAAAACCCACACCCAAAACTATATACAGAAATTAATTTAGTTTTAATTAGCAGATTCAGTTCGTTTGAGAAAACCTACAAGGATAGCACAGGTAATTTGACTATTTTTGAAGTCAGATGTTGGAAAAGGCTGAGCTATTAAATGACAGCACTCCCTGCCATAAGCTGAGCCAAAGTTACTCACAGGTGAGTCAGACTGGCTGAAAAGAAGGGTGGCCCAGCTGCTTGTCCCCTCGCTCTCTTTCAGAGGCCACCCGAGGATCGTTAAGGCCATCGAGCCTGCATAAAGGGTGCTAATGGTGGGAAGCCTCCTTTAGAGGAGAGCACCAGGGGCTCCTTCTGCAGAGTCTATCCAGGCAGGGGGAGAAGTCTCAAGCAGGCATGATCTCCCAGGCAGGGACAAACTCTAAGGCAGGAACCCCAAGGTGGGAAGTCCCCCAATATTTATACCCTCCCTAGACAAAGAGCAGAGTTATCACTTCCTAGGCGCGAAGGCCACAGCCAATCCCAGCCCGATTCCAGCGCGGGCACTGCACGGGCACCCCTCGTGCCAGAAGAGCCTCTTGCTCCCCCCCCTTCACGCCTGCAGGGCAGGGGGGGCAGACAGGTCCTTTCCTCCCCAATTCAAACCACAGAGGGAGAGGAATTTTGGGGTATAAAGGACTCCAGGACACAGATGTCTCTTGAAAGCTAATTGGACCACACTAAACCACCTGTGACAAGCCACTACAGCAGGGGGGTGTGAAAGTTTTTCAAATAGGATGAGCTCTTTTTTCTTTGTGGAGAGACTCTGACGTGAGGGAAGGGTGAGGGAGAAGCCCTGGCTTGGAGGTCTAGCTGCAGTTACATGAGAAGCAGTACTGTTTCCCGTGGCCTTCTTTTTGAAGTATTGTTACAGCTGCTAACTTGTACTTTTTCCTCTTGAAGACTCCCTGGTTCCTGTCCTCCCTACAGCACTTTCCATCCTGCAGTGGGAGGCTCTACTGAGGAGCAGCTGGCCTGCCCTGAGCATCTCAGCCACATGAAGAGAAAAACAGACAATTTCCAAACAGCACCTGATTTATGAGCACTTACCCAGTTAAGGTGATTAGCCCAAAATGTTGACCTAAAGCCACCAGTGGGAGGCAGCTCCATTGCCGTTGTAATTGGACTTACCTCATACCCTCAGATCAGTATCTGATTTATCACCACAGCGGTTCTGCCCTAAAGTACTGAGCCTAAGTGTTCTCCTGCTACCCTGGTGGGGAAATCACAAGCAGATAGGTTTAGAGTCAAATTCTGAGAGACATCCTTTAAAAGTTTTCATCTCCTTCAGCCCTTGAGCTTTTGGGTGCATTACAATTGAAAGAAGTGAAAGCTCCAAAGTGAGGAAGGCTGCTTCATTAAGCACACACAACCTACGATGCCTGACGATGGACCAGATCCTTCTCCCATTAATATTCCTCTCTGCAGTCACTGGACACCAGACATCAATTATCCAAGAATGTTCATAGAAAATATCTTCACCATAATCTGAAAAATAGAACAGCACAGTAATGACCTTTGGGCATTACTGGATGCCCCAGTGGCTCTGGTGACCACAAATAGCTAGCCTAGCTTTGGTGTATTAAATCCCAGTTAGGCCACTGAGGTTTAAACATGCGCATATACATGTTTTGCTGAATCAGTGCCATGCTGAACAAAAGTGATATTTCTAGCTCTGAATCCTGAATGTACTAATACTTTGGCATCAGATAGGGTACACGCAAAGAGTTAGAGGCACAAATATGGAGGCACATTGAGGTCCTGTGAAATATGGATCTAAATTTTGGCAGTTTAATTGGGCTTTATTGCCAGAGGGTGAAGAAAAATACATTCAGATTTCTGTAGTAAACACATCTAACAGATCACAACTTCAGCAGTGAGTCTATTACCACTTGCATTCAGAAGTTATAATTTTAATCTGTTATGTCATTTACTGCTAATTAAAACCATTTCTGCTCTGTTTAAAAAAAAAAAAAAGGTGTGTTAATATGTGCTACTCTTGAAATGACAATATTGGCTTTTAATCCTTACATTTCTTTGGACAACTTTGTATGTACTTCTTCAGGTCTAAAAAGAATCTACCCTTCAGATTTAGTAATGGTGAATTTGAAATGAAAAAAAGAAATGGTGCACTGCACATGAGAATCAAGCTTGGATATTTGTGAGGGGTCTTTTTGACAGTCACTACACTGTAGCTGGGAGGTCACTGCTAAACTGTGAAGTAGTTATAATTCTTAGAAGAGCCACTTTACTTCTGTTTTCTGTTTTGCACTGCAGTTATTTTATGAAGTAAAAGTGGACCATTACCGTGACATTTAAGGAACTGCATGTATATCCTACCAATTTGCTGTGACATAGGATCATAGAATCATTTAATGTGGAAAAGATCTCTTAAGATCGCTGAATCCAACCATCGACTAACCACCAGTGCCATCAAATCGTCTCCTGAAGAGCCATGTCTATATGTTTCTCGAACACTTCCGGGGCAGTGACTCCATCATCTCCCTTCTAGCATATTAGTCACTGCCTGACCAGTCTTTTAGTAAAGATTTTTTTCCTGATATCCAATCTAAACCTTCTCTAGCACAACTGAGGCCAATTGTTCTCATTGTATCACTTGATACTAGGGAGAAAAAAACAACATCCACCTCTCTACAACTTCCTTTCAGGCAGTTGTAGACAGGAACGAGGTCTCCCCTTAACCTCCTCTTCTCCAGTCTAAACAGTCCTAGTTCCCTCAACTGCTCCTCATAGGACTTGTTTTTCAGGCCCTTCATCAGCTTCATTGTCATTCACACATGCCTCAGAAACACATTAATTAGTGAATCATTTAAATAAACAGGTATCGCTGCACTGATGATGGCATGCCAAGATTCACTGAATCTCTAACCTTCTATGGAAGATAGATGTCAGAGAGGGTGAGATGTCAGAGGCTTGTATTCAGCTGTATCCCTGTGGCTGAAGATGCTATGTTCCTACATTTCTTTCCTGCATAAGCACTGGAGTGATCTCTCACACATCATGGCCAGTTGTTCCTGAGTGGTGGGAAGTGGTGCCACAAGCACAGTTTTCAGTGGAGTTCTGTCATTCACGCACTTGTATCTGAATGTCCCGCTTGAGTCAAAGCTGTTTACATAGCACATTTCCTACACAGTGCAAGGCAAGAGCTGACTTGCTTTTTGAGGATTAGCCTGCTGACCCTCTGAACTATCAGCAGTACATCATCATGCTTTTTTATTACTGTCTTCCATTTGTATTTGTGCAGCCAAATGTTAACAGCATCGTTGCCCTCGGGAAGATGTTCTGTGCATAAGTGCTGCTGTTTTGACGCTCTCATTCACTATCTGCTTTCTGTTGTGGAGCCTCTCTTGCTGCAGAAAATCAATATGACACTGAGGACCTGTTTACCTACTGTTCACAGCTGGACTGGGATCCAGATGAGAAGCTATGGGCAAAATGAGAAACATTTGGAAAGTTAGTGGCACCGTGAATTCGGCTACAATTGAGAATCACTTGCTAGTAGAAATCTGGAAAGAGGGAGACTCCATCTTTCCTTCTTGTGATATTTTCCTCTCGAGATGAAACATTTGAGATTATTTTTTTAATGTGTTCCAGGTTCAGAGCTATGAACACATTAAAAAAAAGGGCACAATTTTGTCAATTTTTGCTGTTACTCTGTTGACAAGGAAGAAAAAAAAAAAGACTTAAGACTCCAGCCCTACAACTGATTCCATGAGAGCCGTTTGTACTGCCTGACCTCTGAAGCTATCTGCTAGCTATCAGCTACAAAGTCAGCATCCTAACCAAAGAAAACACAAATGCATAAATTGCAGATATAGCAACCATGACCTGGGAACCCACCAATTTTCCTTATCTGCTGTCAAATAAATGCTAAGAGACAGAAAGAAGCCTTTAAATCTAATTTCATAAGCTCAGGCTTTTCAAACAGTTGTTCTTGAAGAATGTTCATCACCTTTCTGCAAATTTAGAATGGCTCTTCTGAGAACCTTTGTTTTACCTTTCTATGTATTAAAGTCTTAGTGTTGTAAACTGGTTCCCACTCTGCAGCATACCATAGCATACTGTAAGCATATCATAACTTAAAGAGTGGCTCCAAACAAATAGCAGTGTATCAATTTGTGTGCCTGGATACTACTAAAAGTGAAAGGCTTTTGCTCTCAAGTTTGTATTTAATTCTGAAGAACTTATGTTTTTAGGACAGCATTTTGATGACCTGCTTTAAGCCACACTTACTTGTCTCATATCCTAACTCACTTTTTTTTCTGTTAAAAATTGAACTGATATTAAGTTACAATCAATCCCTATTTTCTGATTCCAGCAAGCACTCCTTTTTAGCCCATTCTAGTTACTGTTAAGAAAAATAGAGGACTAGGGGGAATTCTGCTTAAGTTCTCAGCTGGGTTCCAGGTGCATTTGTTTGTACTAAAAAGAACATCATCTAGAATCTTCCTTTGTGACATACCATAGCAACTTTACAATTTTCTCTGATTAACTGGTGGCACTTACTCCTCAATCAGGTACTATTGTGCTGCCCCTAATTTGATCTGGGAAACACTTTGGAGCTGTCAGCTCATCAATCCTAGAAAATGGAAAGTTAGTCTTTTTGGCTGACTTGTTTATTTTCCCACACCTCATGTAAAATCCAAATGTTTAACTACTACAAACAGTGAGTTCTTCACTTAAGTTTCACTGATAAAGCAACAAAGATCATTGCTTCAATATTTTCTTCTCTTCCCCCCCCCCCCCCCCCTTTTCTACTGTTCAAAATTAATGCCTCTGGCTGAACAGAGCTTCATTTCTAATGTCAAAATAAGTCGCTTTACTAAGATTGTGATGGTTTGAGTGTTCCCCACCCCCCCACACTTTAGAAATCACCCAGACTAGACTCAGCCAGCTCTGGAAAGATGAATGAAGCTTATATTTACAGCTAGCACAATATACAAGCAGATATTTACAGTACACACAGTTATAGACAGAAATATACAAAGTAAAAAGGTAATACAGAAACACAACTCCCCTCCCAGAAACCTGAGTCCTCAGGAGGGGGTCCCAACCACCCCTTCACCTTCCCCCTGCCCCTCTCAACCTTAGCCCAGCTCCAAGGAGGAATGGAGGTTTGGCCAGGGGGTTAAGAAGCAAAGGTGGTTAGTCCTAAATGGAGGGTGAGGTTAGGGAGATGCAGCTCAGCCAGCAGCCCAAGCGAGAGTGATGCCGAGTGTCTTATCTACGTTTTGACTTATGTTTTTGTACATCTCAGCATGCCTGTGAGTGAAGTAGACATCACCATTGTTTTCTTTCCACAGCCTATGGTCTAGTCCTTCTCACCAACGCATTTTAGCTAGCTTCAAACTAGTACAATGGTGTAAAATTATATCTTCTGAGGGTTTTAATTGTGTTTTGCATGAGGTTTAAAAATTCATCTTCCATTTTCTCTGGTATGCTCAGAGTTTTGGTTCTCCTTCCATTGGATATGATGCACAGAGAGCATTAGATAACTCAGTCTTTCACTGACATTGTAATGGGGATGGAGGATGCTTCATGCAGGGTCAGATTCCCATGGTTTTAGATTTTGTGGTGGTGTGTTTTCCAAAGTCAGGAAGAATCCCACTGTCAAGAAATAACTCCATTGCCATAGTCTATTTGTTTATTTGCTTGATCTGCTTTAGGATTGCCTTTTGTGTTTTGATATCTTCCTGGTGATCCTTTAGACCTATCCTCATGAAAGATGGATTGAAATGAATGAGAAGCAAATGAGACCTTTTCATCTCGGTACCAATAAAGCACAAATCACCTGTAACAAAACAATATGCAGTGGCAGCTGGCTCTTGTGAGCTCCACAGTGAGGCCCTAGAATCACTGTGTGCTAGTTTGAAGCAAGCTGGAATGTTTTGGTAGAAGAACTAGATAACAGGCAGTGAAATGAAAAACAATTGTGTCTACTTCTCTCACAGTCACGCTGAGAATTCTGGGAAGAAGAAAGTCTTATTCTCCATTTTGTTTCTCACTCTTGCTTTTGCCTTTGACCTGGTCACATCTCATTAACCCTGCTCCTACTAACCTTGCTCCCTAACCTCTTGGCTGCACCTCTCTTCTTCCTGAGAACTGGGGTAAGGTTGAGAGGGCCGGGGGGAGGTGTTGGGGTGGTTTGAGAGCCCCTCCTGGGGACTCAGGTTTCTGGGAGGGGAGTTGTGCTTTTATATTGTTTATCCTTTGTATATTTCTGTATATAATTGTATATAACTGTATATATTGTAAATAGCTGCTTGTAAATTCTGCTAGCTGTAAATAAATTGCTTCATCTATATTCCCAGGGTCCGTCTGAGTTAGCTGGGGCAAATTCAAAAGTGTTGGGGGGCGGGGTAACCCCCAAACCATCACATTTTATAATTGGCTTTCCCAACGTGGGGCTAGATATTTCAGTGAGTGGAAATTAGCTCTGGGAATTAAGATGAAGCTAATCAAGCAGCTATTGTATTTGGTTGGTGCATTGCTCTGGTCTGGTTTTGTTTTCTTGGCATTTAGTTGGTTAAAAGGTCAAATTGTTGCTTATTTCATTGATCTGGCTTATAATAAGGCTAAAGCTAAGGTTTCAGATATGTTCTGGAGCTGGGGTGATTTTATTCTTGGTTATGCTGGTTTTAATATCTCTGAGAATATTACCAAGGACATTACAGGAGCTCTGGTCAATAATGTGACAATCAATGGAAATTCTGCTTTAAATATGGCTCTAATGAGAGTTATTCAGCCTAAGACAGGAATTCCAACTGTTTGTTTAGGTACATGCTCTTGTAAAACTGTTTTTCTTCTCACAATTTTTAATATTTGCCTCATGATTTTAATATTCATATTAATTTTGGCATTATTGGTGAAAAATTCAAAACCAGCTTCTGTAAGAGCTAGGAAAAATTCTGTGTCTCAGAAGCAGTCTCTTTCACAGCAAAACAAGGGAACACAGTTATCGGCTTCCCCCTTGCCAGCCTCTCCACCCTCCTCTGTAGGTTCTGGGAACACAGCCAGTGTTCCCGCCACTAACGTAAACAATGATAAGGATAACCAAAACAAGCCGCAGAGTTTAGCAGGAGCCTCAGGAGCACAGGCAAATACCCAAAATCAGAATGTCCCTAGCAAAAATGAAAACAAGTCAGGGTTGACAGGCATCCCAGGAGGACAGGCAAATAATCCCACTAATGTTAATAATACTACTAGTGCTGGTAACGCTAGCCCAGTCAGTCCAAATCCTAATGACAGCAGCTCAGCCAATTCAAACCCCCAGCCAGCAGACCAGAATCAAAATCCTCCTGTTAAAAGCAAGGCAGACTTGAACTCACAAGCTCCAGGTCAGACCCCTAAGGATACAAATGCTCCAAGTCAGACCTCCAATAATTCAAACCCTTCAGGTCAGACTCCTAAAAATTCAAATCCTCCAGCAGACACATCCAAGTCTGTTGCTGCTCAGGCCCTTCTGGCACCTGCTAAGGCAAAAGCTAAGACAAAGAGTGGTTCGCAGGAGGATGTAAGAGATGGGACCTCTGGTGATCAGCAGCAAGAAGAGGAGGAGGAGACAGTCAGTCTGCGAGACCTTGTAGATGTGCTGAGACAACAATACTCAAGTGAGAGGAGCGCTGGGAGGTTAGCTGCCAGGAGAGAGGATGGTTCCAATGAGTTTAGGAATGCTATGAGGAAGATTGTGTTAGGCCCGGCACCACCAGAACAACAGGAAGAGGAGGAAGATGACATCCAAGGCTCCAAGGATCCACTCAGAGAGGTCAGGGAAGTTAGGAAGGAATACACAAGGGAATCAGGTGAGCCAATCCTAAGCTGGCTAGTGAGATGCCGTGGCATTGGTGCTAATGCTCTGCAGGTAGGAGACAAGTCTGCCAAGCAGCTGGGACCACTCACTAAGGAGAGTGGAGTGGACAAACACCTAGCAAGTCCTCTTGGTAGGGTTAGCTTGTGGACACGCCTTTTGTTGGCTGTGGCTATGAGATATCCTTCTCGAGATGATTTGCCATGGGCTGCCAAGAAGTGGAACACTGTTGAGCAGGGAATTAAGCTTCTGAAGGAGTTTGCTGTGAAGGAAGTGCTTTATGGAGATCATGGCACTCATGAGCCTGATGATATTCCTTTGGGAACAGGTCTCATGAAGAAGCTGATTAAGCTTGCTCCTTCGTCCTATGCTAACATCTTGGCCAGTAAATTTCTAGCAAGGAGTGATAATGGAAGATCTTTCACTGTTGGTGAATTCACTGACCAGCTCAGGCAGATTGAGGACAGCTTGTCACACTCTGGCCTAGTCTCTGCCATAAAAACCCTAGGTACAGAGATAAGGGATGGCATCAAAGAGAGCATGAAAGAACTGAAGGAGGATCTCAAAAATCTGGTAAAGGATACCATTCCTGCATCATCTGAATGGGTGAATGTTTCTGCAGTCAGGAACAGACGCCCACCTCCTGCAAGGCAATTCCAGCCCAGGAGGAGACAAATTCCACCCCGACAGCAGCAATCACGTGCGTCACTGTGGATACTTCTGCGTGACACATACGGGGAGAACATGAACAAATGGGATGGTAAACCTACTTCAGCTCTTTCAAAGAGAGTCAGGGAACTGCAGAGTGGCAGAAACAGAGGCAATAATGCCAGGAAAGTAGCTGTCACTTCTTCAGCTCCTGAGAGCAACTGCAATTGTTCCAACAGTTGCAGTTCCTCTCGCAACACCACCAATCATTGTGTACACTCTACATGCCATGTTCAGCATTAGGGGTGCCCTGCCTCCAGCCAGGAGGAGGAAAGGGATAGTGGAGAGAACCGAATCTATTGGAATGTATTCATTAGGTGGCCTGGCAGTTCAAGAGTTCGGAAATACAGGGCTTTAGTTGACACAGGTGCTCAGTGTACTTTATTGCCATCTAATTGCAAAGGGACAGAGTCCATTTCTATCTTTGGAATCACTGGTGGATCTCAAGAGTTAACTAAGATACAGGCTGAGATCAGTTTAACTGGTAAAGAGTGGAAGACACATACTATTGTAACTGGTCCTGATGCGCCTTGCATTTTGGGAATTGACTTTTTGAGACAAGGTTGTTTCAAAGATCCTAAGGGTCATAAATGGGCTTTTGGAATAGCATCTGTAGAGATTGAGGATGATAATCTGAAATTGTCTGTTAGACCTGAACTTTCTGATGAATCTGCAGTTGTGGGACATCATGACATAGAGGACCTGGAAGTGCCAGTTGCAACTCAAACTGTTCATCACAGGCAGTACAGAACTAACCGTGACTCTTTGTTGCCCATTCATCAGCTGATTCGTCAATTGGAGAGTCAGGCTGTCATCGAGAAAGCTCATTCACCTTTCAACAGTCCCATCTGGCCTGTGCGCAAACCTACGGGCGACTGGAGACTCACAGTTGACTTTCGTGCCCTCAACGAGGTGACGCCACCCATGAGTGCAGCTGTGCCGGACATGCTGGAACTCCAGTACGAGCTGGAATCGAAGGAGGCTAAATGGTATGCAACCATAGACATTGCTAATGCTTTCTTCTCTATTCCCATAGCAAAGGAGTGTAGGCCTCAGTTTGCATTCACCTGGAGAGGAATCCAGTACCAGTTCAACCGTTTGCCTCAGGGGTGGAAACACAGCTCAACCATCTGTCATTCAGTCATCCACAATGCACTGGAGAAAGGTAAAGCTCCAGAGCACATCCAATACATCGACGACATCATTGTGTGGGGCCAAACTGCTGAGGAAGTCTTCGAGAAAGGTAACAAAATCATTGACATTCTGTTGCAAGCAGGTTTTGCCATTAAGAGAGACAAGGTCAAAGGACCTGCCAAAGAAATTCAGTTTCTGGGAGTGCGGTGGCAGGATGGTCGCCGTTACATTCCTCAGGATGTGATCAACAAAGTCTCTACCATGGCTGTTCCCACCAGTAAGAAGGACACACTTTCTTTTCTTGGTGTGGTGGGATTTTGGAGACTACACATTCCTGGTTTCAGTCAGATTGTCAAACCTCTGCATGATGTGACTCGTAAGAGAAACAATTTCGAGTGGGGACCTGAACAACAAGCAGCCTTTGATCAGATCAAGCGAGAAGTAGTCCATGCAGTGGGTTTGGGACCTGTGAGATCTGGTCCGGACATTAAAAACATTCTGTACACGGCTGCCAGTGACAATGGTCCAACTTGGAGTCTTTGGCAGAGAGCTCCAAATGAGACACGTGGTCGTCCACTTGGTTTCTGGGGACGTTGTTACAGAGGTTCAGAGACAAATTACACTGCAACTGAGAAAGAGATTCTAGCAGCCTATGAGGGAGTGAAAGCAGCTTCTGAAGTGATTGGAACTGAGTCACAATTGCTTTTAGCTCCTAGACTGCCAGTTCTTAACTGGATGTTCAAGGGCAAAGGTTCATCACCACATCATGCCACAGATGCAACCTGGTCTAAATGGATGGCTTTGATAACCCAACGAGCACGAATGGGTAATCTTGACCGACCTGGTCTGGTGGAGGTGATCACCAACTGGCCGGAAGGCACAGACTGTTCCAAACCTCCGGAGGAGAAAATAACTCGTGCTGAGGAAGCTCCTCCCTATGGTGATCTCTCTGATCAGGAAAAGAACTATGCTTTGTTCACAGATGGTTCCTGTCGTCTTGTTGGGAACAAGCGAATATGGAAGTCAGCGGTTTGGAGTCCAACCAGGAGAGTTACCGAAACGAAAGATGGCGAAGGAGAATCCAGTCAGTTTGCTGAGGTAAAAGCTGTTCAACTTGCTCTTGATGTGGCTGAACGTGAGAATTGGCCTATCCTTTACCTCTACACCGATTCGTGGATGGTAGCCAATGCTCTATGGGGTTGGCTAAAGGACTGGAAGAAGAATGGTTGGCAGAGGAAAGGAAAGCCTATTTGGTGTGCTGATCTATGGCAGGACATTGATGCACGGCTGGAGAAAATTCCAGTGAAGGTGCGGCACGTAGATGCACACATGCCTAAGAGCAGAGCCACTGAGGAACATCAACATAACCAGAAGGCAGATCAAGCTGCTAAGATTGCTCAAGTTGATACCAACTCTGAACTTGACATTGACCTCGATTGGAAACACCGAGGTGAGCTGTTCTTAGCTCGGTGGGCCCATGACTCATCTGGACATCAAGGCAGAGATGGAACATACCGATGGGCTCGTGATAGGTCAATTGACTTGTCCATGGACGCTATCACCCAAGTCATCTATGACTGTGACATTTGTGCTGCTATTAAGCAGGCTAAGCGAATCAAGCCCTTATGGTATGGTGAGAGATGGTCAAAGTACAAGTATGGTGAAGCCTGGCAGATTGACTACATCACTTTACCTCGATCACGTTCTGGCAAGCAGTATGTGCTGACGATGGTAGAAGCCAGCACTGGATGGTTGGAAACCTATCCAGTTCCGCATGCTACTGCACGTAACACCATTGTTGGTTTGGAGAGACAAATCTTGTGGAGACATGGAACTCCAGAGAGAATCGAGTCAGACAATGGTACTCATTTCAAGAATAATCTTGTGAAAAACTGGGCCAAAGAGCATGGTATTGAATGGATCTATCACATACCCTACTATGCACCAGCTTCAGGGAAGATTGAACGCTACAATGGTTTGCTGAAAACCACCCTAAAAGCCATGGGGGGTGGAACTCTGAAAAACTGGGACAAACATTTAGCAGAAGCTACCTGGTTGGTAAATAGTAGAGGTTCAGTAAACAGAGCAGGACCTGCACAATCAGATTTGGTCCAAACA
The DNA here is from genome assembly GCF_015220805.1 of Pogoniulus pusillus. Classification (NCBI taxonomy): domain Eukaryota; kingdom Metazoa; phylum Chordata; class Aves; order Piciformes; family Lybiidae; genus Pogoniulus; species Pogoniulus pusillus. The sequence goes on from NC_087266.1 coordinate 20,502,854, forward strand.
GTAGACGGTGATAAAGTTCCTGTTGTACATGAGAAGAATCTGTTAGGGAAAACTGTTTGGGTATTTTCTCCTTCGGGCGAAGGGAAACCTGTCCGAGGGGTGGTATCTGCTGAAGGTCCTGGTCATACCTACTGGGTAATGCAGGAGAATGGTGAAATCCAGTGTATTCCACAGAGAAATTTAACCTTAGCTGAGAGAGTTTAAATTCAAGCTGTTAGGAGTTTTCTGTTCTATGTAACATCGGCGCCCAACACTGAGAAAAATCTACAGTATGTGAGCACGAACCCAACATCACCTGGGAGTCCCTGTTCTGAGCTTTTGAATCACCTACATCTGATTGAAGTGTGAACTGAACGTGTATATGTAGTTTTGGTGTAAATATTGGTTTAGATTAGATTGGATAATTCTCAGCGATACTCTGAGCGAAGTAGACAAGGGGTGGATTGTGCTAGTTTGAAGCAAGCTGGAATGTTTTGGTAGAAGAACTAGATAACAGGCAGTGAAATGAAAAACAATTGTGTCTACTTCTCTCACAGTCACGCTGAGAATTCTGGGAAGAAGAAAGTCTTATTCTCCATTTTGTTTCTCACTCTTGCTTTTGCCTTTGACCTGGTCACATCTCATTAACCCTGCTCCTACTAACCTTGCTCCCTAACCTCTTGGCTGCACCTCTCTTCTTCCTGAGAACTGGGGTAAGGTTGAGAGGGCCGGGGGGAGGTGTTGGGGTGGTTTGAGAGCCCCTCCTGGGGACTCAGGTTTCTGGGAGGGGAGTTGTGCTTTTGTATTGTTTATCCTTTGTATATTTCTGTATATAATTGTATATAACTGTATATATTGTAAATAGCTGCTTGTAAATTCTGCTAGCTGTAAATAAATTGCTTCATCTATATTCCCAGGGTCCGTCTGAGTTAGCTGGGGCAAATTCAAAAGTGTTGGGGGGCGGGGTAACCCCCAAACCATCACACACTGAAAAGGCTAAAGTAAAAGCAGAGTGAGAGGCAAAGAAAAAGGTTGTCTCTGAAAAGGGTTGTCCTAATATTTGCTTTGGAAGATGTGGCATGAAATCATGCTGCACATTCTTACGTGATGCCAGTGGCACAGGAGGTTTCCCTTACAGACTGGAAAGCATAAGTAGGCAGTGTTTTTGGAAAGCTGCACCAAAGCAAAAATTCCTGACATTTTTTAAGTGGAGGTACTTGCAGTGCATTCATTTCACATCTTGGTATGCATCTCTGATTTCTAGGCTACTCCTCTGAAAAGTGAGCAGTATTCAATGTTCGAAAGAGGACAGTAGTAGAGGGAAAAGAAGAATAAGAGAGGGAATTTTTAAAGAAAGCAGGAAAGAGAATGCAGGATGCAATTTAAAGGGGTAAATAAGGGGTAACCAGCAGATTTACCCCAAGTCAAAAAAGCAATTTTCCCTCTCAAGAGTGACTATCACAGTAAAACGTAATCTACTCATTATCACACAGAACTACACCCTTCCTAAGTCTGGGCTGTAAATTAGCATCTGAACAATCTGGTAAGAGTGGGCTTCATTCCCTCTGATCTCACTCTGACAACCCTCCTGTGCTATAATATATTAATATAGTCATGATAGCCTACAGATATAACTGTGACAGCACAAAACTTGATGTGCCCCCAGTGAGCTCTTAATCCTTCTGTTTCATGGTGTTCTCACTGCTCAAAAGCATTGCAGTTTACAGTGCAAAAAACCCCCAAACCCCAGCACATTAATTTTACAATGCTGAATACTAAAGGAAGCATGATAGATAACATTTACATTTTGTACCAAATAAATTTTCCAGTAGAAAAATATTATTACAATAAATACCAAAGGAACGTAGGATTGCTTAGTTATTTTGGTATTGCTTTTCCATTGACTTTCGGAGCACTCCATAATCCTTCCCCCATACATCAGTTCAGAAACACTGAAGCCTCCTTTATCACAACCAGCTGACCCAACCTCAGCTGTTCTTTGAAAATAAAAACACACATTTTCTTAGTTACTTCACGTGGAGATCCATTTAGTCCCTTCCCTCTGATAGCTTTTGTTGCCAAAACCTAGTTTTATGAAACAGCAGTAGCTGCTCCATAGTTGCACTTGAATCTGGCTTCCAGGCAGGATCCCCAGCTTTATCTCTATGCCTCAAACAATTGCCCCAAATAAACCCTAGCTTCTGAAGTTTTATCTGCTTCACTTTCTGTTGTGGCAGATTTTTGCCTCTGGATGCCTGACTGATGGGAGCTGACACATGGTGTGTCAAAACATTCCACCCTTCACGTCTGGAGCGCTTTCCTACCTTTTTTTCTGGTTTGTCATAACTTCAAAATGATTTGGCCCACAGCACTGTATGTTTTGTTTTGTTTTGTTTCATTAGCCTCACTAAGAAGAGGCTGTGTTTGGGCAGGTTGTGTTTAATGTAAACATTCCTAAAAATAAATTGACCTTTTGCTGACTCCAGGCTTTGGTGTGGGAATAACTTAGCTGATTAAGAGGCAGAGGAACACAGTTCTGCAGGTAGGAGAAAGAAATATGCCAGGCTGCTGACCTGGGAAGTGCATATTAAGGCTGTGGGAGGATAAGCTGAGAAGCAGGGGGAGGCTGCTTGGCCATAGGCGTGGAGGGAGATGAGAAGAAGGCTCTGCACAAAGTACTGGTCTTTCAGTACAGCTACCTGAGCGCGTAAGAGTGGAGCACATACAGCATGGAGTGGGAAAGGATATCACCCACAGATTTCTACTCCTTATAACCTGGTCAACATCTGCAACAGGCCATGAGATGAGCTGGTCAGGCCACATGGACTGAAGGAGTGAGCAAATATTCTCCATCACTCCATGGCAGCAATATGATGCAGACCTCGTCAGCAGGTACAAGGGGAAATGTCTAGTTACAGATAGACTACGATTGCCTGGCACTGAGGCAGCACAGAAAGGAAGCTGGAGAGGAAAGAAAACCACACAGCAGGGCTGGTAAAAGCACATTTCCCTTCCTGTCTATAAAACCAGTATAACTTGGGTTTCCTCTGGGGTGCTAAGCTCTTTCAATTCAGCACTAATACTGTTTAAAATCTCTGCTTTGCTGGAAGTCCCCATTCCAACTTGCTGAATGCTGAGATTTCAGATGTTTGTACCTTCTTCTATGGTCTGCAGCAACAGTCAGGAAGATGCTGATGGTTAAGAAAGTCCAGACACACCTCTCCTGGGCAACCCCAGCTGGCACCAGTGTGTCAGTTCCATCCTCCTGGATTTTGCAGAGCTTCAAATCAGAGCCCATTCGGGTGCCATGACCTTATTTTCAGTGTATGCCACAGCCTCAGCCATGTTCTGCAGAACCTGCAAAGGATAAATTGCTGCAGCCAGACTGGCAGAGCAGCATCATGCAATATTCAGACTTCAGGCCATGAGGCTTTTCCTGGCTTCCTAGGTCATAGTTCTGGCTTGTCTCAATGCACCTGCCATGAAGTCCCTCTTGCTCAGCAGCTGTGGATAGTGTAGTTTTAGGAGAAGTAGAAAAGAAAGAAGGTTAAAAGGAGAAAATGAGAGAACATTTGGAACTGGTGCAGTCTGGAAAGGGTTTTTGCAGGTTGAGTATTTTGGTAGAGATTTCACAAGGCAGAGCTTGGATATTTCTCTAGTGTTGTAACTGCACAACAGCTCGCTCACTTCATGGGGATATTGGAGTAGCAGAAGATTGTGTCAATGACCTTGTTTGACCTCTTTGCACATAGTCACAGCCCCTGCATTATGCATTGAAAAGCATAATGTCCTTTAAAGCAAACTATTTGCAGATATAAGCAAATCTGATTCAGTGCATCTTGTTTGATTTTTCTGCCTTTACCTTAAAGCCATCTGTGTGGCTCTTGGATGTCCCAGGAGATCTCTTCTGCTGCAGAAATGACATAGTGATTATAAAAAGATTTGCAAGATGAAGAATAAGAGAAGATGAATTGTCCTTATGTGGCATCTTGGGACTGAAGGATGCTGACAGCTGTGCACCTTGAACTGTTCCTCTGGCAGTGGTGCAACGATATGATAGATTTAATTTAAGGATGACTGGGAATTCTGAAGCTAAGTATTCTTCATCTGAAAATGCCGATTCATCAAGACCAAAACAATGCATGGGAAATGTCTGTGATGTTTTGTAGCATGTTTTTAAACCATATTACCACATTGAGTTTGGTTTGGTATGGTATCTGTTGCTTTTCTGGTTTTATTATCTAAAATTTCATTTTGCCACTCAAAGCAAAAAATACCATTCTCATGTTTACAACAAGCTTTTCTTTCAGTGTGTTACCAATGGTGACAGCTCTCATGCTACATGTTACATGTCTCAACAAAAAATCCAAATATTGTGAAATTACTGAAAAAAAGCCCCAAACCTAGAAATAGTTTATAAAGGGGGAGGGAGGATTTAAGTAGTCTTTGCAAAGTTCCAGATTATGAAGCTTTTCAAGATCGTGATTATTCTTCCCACAGTGAAAGGAACTGTAAATGAAATACTCAAAGACATCCATATGTGAAGAAACCATTTCCCACTATCTCTGGGAATGTCTGGGAAACATAAGGAAACCACTGACAATTAGTGGCCACATAAAATAGCTTGCTCTTCCGCTTTGTAATCGTAAAATACATTCATCTGGCAGCATTGGGTTTGAAGGAACTGGTTTAATGGATCCACACATGGCAGATGTTACATTTGCTACAGTAATGGTAAATTCATTCTGGGAATTTGCTGCACCTTCTCAGACGATGTGAGTGTGCAATTCCTTTTCACATAGATCCTTGTTAATGGGAAGGAACACAACAGCAAAAACAACCAAAGAAGCAAAGCAGCAACCTTTCTTGCTGCAATGGGCAACACCAAACCTGTCTTCTGCTGCTCTGTGCTCCCCACGCAGTATTCTTCAGTTCTCAGGGTCAGAAGCAAGTCCAGCAGCAGTTCACTAATAAGTTCCAATAAATACACTATTTTAAAGGAAACTAAAATACTGGGCAGGCTGTTATACACTGTCAATAAAAACTTAAGGTTTATAGTTTCTCTTGGCAATGAGTGGTAGAATGCAGCTATCTCAATATCTTTTAGTCTGTCTTTTAAGGATTTCATACTAACTTTCCTAATCAACTAAAATGTTGCAGCAATGTGTACAGTTTCTGGACACCTATGCTTCTGAGTCTTCTTATCCTTTAATTTTACTTGCCAGCTTAATACTTGCTTGCTCTTTGAAGTCTGAATATTAGCACTTTTCCTAGTGTCCTCCGTGCCCTTGTGAAATGAATCTTAAATCTTTCATTTCTTTTTGCCTTTACAAGTCTCACCTCAGCGGTGACATTTTTTACTGCAAATGTACATCTTTTTTTGGCTGCCTCATTTAGCTTTTACTGCATTTACCTGGTAATACCCTGGAAGGACTCCTAGTGAGCACTTGATGAGGTGGCATTTTGTTTCTCCTTTCTCACAGGTACTTTGACACTGCTGGGCTCTGGCCCAGTGAGTTTCAGACTTGTACTGACTCAGAAGCTGCAGTTTGTGTTTGCCTACAGTGGGAAAAAAAAAGAACATAGAATCAACCAGGTTGGAAGAGACCTCCAAGAGCATCCAGGCCAACCTACACCCAGCCCTATCCACTCAATAGACCATGGCACTAAGTGCCTCAGCCAGGCTTTTCTTGAACACCTCCAGGGACGGCGACTCCACCACCTCCCTGGGCAGCCCATTCCAATGCCAATCACTCTCTCTGCCAACAACTTCCTCCTAACATCCAGCCTAGACTTCCCCCGGCACAACTTGCGACTGTGTCCCCTTGTTCTGCTGCTGGTTGCCTGGGAGAAGAGACCAACCCACACCTGGCTACAACCTCCCTTCAGGTAGTTGTAGACAGCAATGAGGTCCCCCTGAGCCTCCTCTTCTCCAGGCTGAACAGGCTCAGCTCCCTCAGCCTCTCCTCATAGGGTTTGTGTTCCAGGTCTCTCACCAGCTTTGTTGCCCTTCTCTGGACACATTCCAGCACCTCAACATTGAATTGAGGGGCCCAGAACTGGACACAGTACTCAAGGTGTGGTCTGACCAGTGCTGAGTAGAGGGGAAGAATAACCTCCTTTGTCCTACTGGCCACACTGTGATATCTTAAACCTAAGGACTTCAGTATTAATTGATCTGTAAAATGATGACAAAAGAATAAACTGATCTTTCTGTCTTAAAATGTACTTCAAATGTGTTGCTCTTTGGATATTTTTTCTGCTTTTTTGAGGACTACTTGTAATATTCATGATAGTTGTAAAATAGGTAAGTTTTCTTCTGGCATTCCTTCCCACATTCCTGGGAAGTGAAGGATTATGTCTCATGGCCTTATCAAACCTTTATTTTATGTTTCAAATGCTAATTATGAAATAGTAACTGAATTCCACCACAATGAGGGGAAATTGTGATGTGCAACCTTTCTGACACGTTCACTATGTGCCTTCTCTAACTCCAATATAGGAAGCCATATGCCACAGGTGTGGGACCGGATGGGATCCACCCTAGGGTGCTGAGAGAGCTGGCAGCTGAGCTGGCCAAGCCACTCTCCATCATTTACCAACAGTCCTGGCTCACTGGAGAGGTCCCTGAAGACTGGAAGCTGGCCAATGTGATACCCATTCACAAGAAGGGTTGTAAGGAGGAGCCAGAAAACTACAGACCTGTGAGCCTGACCTCAGTGCCAGGCAAGGTCATGGAACAGGTCATCTTGGGTGCCATCACAAAGCACCTACAGGATAGCCAAGGGATCAGGCCCAGCCAGCATGGGTTTAGGAAGGGCAGGTCTTGCCTCACCAACCTGATCTCCTTTTATGATCAGGTTACCTGCCTGGTGAATGTGGGGAAGGCTGTGGATGTAGTCTACTTGGACTTCAGCAAAGCCTTTGACACTGTCAGCCGCAACAAGCTCCTGGCAAAGCTGGCAGCTCATGGTTTGGACAGATTCACTCTGTGATGGATCAAGAACTGGCTGGATGGCAAAAGCCCAGAGAGTGGTGGTGAATGGTGCCACATCCAGTTGGCAGCCAGTCACTGGTGGTGTTCCCCAGGGGTCAGTGCTGGGCCCAGTCCTGTTCAATATCTTTATTGATGACCTGGACGAGGGGATTGAGTCCAGCATCAATAAGTTTGTAGGTGACACCAAGCTAGGAGCAGGTGTTGATCTGTTGGAAGGTAGGAGAGCCCTGCAGAGGGACCTGGACAGGCTGGATGGGTGGGCAGAGGACAATGGGATGAGATTTAACAAGGCCAAGTGCAGGGTTCTGCACTTTGGCCACAACAACCCCAAGCAGCGCTACAGGCTGGGGACTGAGTGTCTGGAGAGCAGCCAGGAGGAAAGGGACCTGGGGATACTGGTAGATAGTAAGCTGAAGATGAGCCAGCAGTGTGCCCAGGTGGCCAAGAGAGCCAATGGCATCCTGGCCTGCATCAGGAACAATGTGGCCAGTAGGATGAGGGAGGTTATTCTTCCCCTGTACTCAACACTGGTCAGGCCACACCTTGAGTACTGTGTCCAGTTCTGGGCCCCTCAATTCAAGAAGGATGTTGAGGTGCTGGAACATGTCCAGAGAAGGGCAACAAAGCTGGTGAAGGGCCTGGAGCACAAATCCTATGAGGAGAGGCTGAGGGAGCTGAGCCTGTTCAGCCTGGAGAAGAGGAGGCTCAGGGGTGACCTCATTGCTGTCTACAATTACCTGAAGGGGCATTGTAGCCAGGTGGGGGTGGCCTCTTCTCCCAGGCAACCAGCAATAGAACAAGGGGACACAGTCTCAAGTTGTGCCAGGGTAGGTATAGGCTGGATATTAGGAAGAAGTTCTTCCCAGAGAGAGTGATTTGCCATTGGAATGGGCTGCCCAGGGAGGTGGTGGAGGCACCGTCCCTGGGGGTCTTCAAGAAAAGCCTGGCTGAGGCACTTAGTGCCATGGTCTAGTTGATTGGATAGGGCTGGGTGATAGGTTGGACTGGATGCTCTTGGAGGTCTCTTCCAACCTGGTTGATTCTATGATTCTATGTTTATGGAATATGGGCAGATAAAAGTAGAATGAGAATTCAGAGAGAAAATAACAGAGAAGAAAACATCAGAAAGGAAGCTAGTCTGAAAAGAAGGTGGAAGGTGAGAAGATGAAAATCAAAGTGGTTATGTAAGACTGAAATTGAGAGGAATTGTGGGCAGATCCAAGTGTGGATCAAAGTGGGGATTGGTCTCTTTTCCCAAGCAACCAGCAATAGAACAAGCCTCAAGTTGTGCCAGGAGAAGTATGGCCTGGATGTTAGGAGGAAGTTCTTCCTAGAGAGAGTGATTTGCCATTGGAATGGGCTGCCCAGGGAGGTGGTGGAGTCACTGTCCCTAGAGGTGTTCAATAAAAGCCTGGCTGAGGCACTTAGTGCCATGGTCTTGTTGACTGGCTGGGGCGGGGGTATAGGTTGGCCTGGATCATCTTGGAGGTCTCTTCCAACCTGGTTGATTCTACAATTCTATGATTCTAAGTCCCGTATGAATAATCTGTCTCCATAATAGTCCAGAACCAGAACTTTAGGTTTTCTGTTTGAGGCTGGAAAGCAAGAAAGACTTTGAGAGTTGTGGCTTAGGGTCACCTGTACTTGGGAAATCAATAGTGTGGTGAGGCTTGGCTGTCAAATTTGAAAATAATCCATTCATTTGCTGTCTTCTATTTTATACAGATGCAAATTCCCTTGACTATAGGAAAGAAGGCTCTGAATTTTTCCAAATAATCTCTTTTAATGGCCTACAATGTAAAAATATTGCCCCCCTGGCATAAATTCTAGCTGAGGACAGAAACAGAATGGCACAAGGTACAGGTACTTCCAGAAATGCAGATTTCAGATGGTGCCAGAATGAACCATGGAAGTGGGGTTACAAAGATTGCCTGAAAATTTAAACAACTTCTTTTTCTCATTGATCAAGTAATGAAGAATATGTGCTGATTCTTGAAAATAAAAAGGGGGCTGAGGGGTTTACTCTGCTTGATGGATCAGATGGTAGAGAGAAAGATGATGTAAATGCAGACTCTGTGTGCAAACTTGTGAATATGAGTGTGCTAGAGGGAAAGTATGCAGAGGTGGAGGTGGGCTGGGGCCCTGGCTCAGTTCTGTTAGATTGGTAGAGAATTTTCTTGTCTGATAGTAAGCAAGCCTCTTGCTTTGATCTCTAATTTAGCTAATGTGGCTATTTCAAAAGCTTGTGGTTGGGATTTTTCCCCGCCATGATTTCATTACCTTTGTTTTAAATTAATGGCTGTCCATTCATTACTGCAATGACTCCAGATATGTTCCTCTGCTGACTCTCTGTAAGGTCAGCCTGTGGCTATTGTTCAAGTTTGTTGAGTTTTGCTCAACTTCTGAGACTCAGAGGCAGAAGGAATGTCCTCCTGTAACCACACCATAAATAACTTTCATGATGGTGGCCAGTCTGAAGTGAATCACTGCCCTGAAACCACCCCCTGAATCACCTCAATATCAAACTCAGCATCAAAGCCCCTGTCTCCAGGAGCACAAACACCAAGGGATTGATGTCACTGGGATACTCTATAACACAATGCTGCAGTTAGAGGGAATAAACTTATTGTGACATTATTCTCACCTCATCTATATCATCCAATGACACCATTGCCATTAACAATTTAAAGTTTTTCATCAGAGGGAGTTTTTTCAATTACTCCTCTTTCCTTTGTCATAGATTACTTTTTAAATCTTTGGAGCAAGGGTGATTTTTGCTTCTTGCTTTTTTTCTTACTCTTCAGTTGGGCTTGACATTGTTGTCCTAAAAAATAAAAATATTTCTTAAAATAATACAAATGAAATAAAATCGATTTAGTGCCTTTAGTGAATGACAAATCTTAGATAAAAAAATGCTAATTTGGGGAATGCCTTTAGCTGGCAGCACTATGTTTTCTCAAGTAGTAATATTTTTTGTTTGTCATAAAGTATCACATAAGCTGAAATTATAAATTTGTTGTGTAGAAAATTGTGCTGCAAAAATCCCCATGGTTTTGACTCACTGGACATTTATTTATTTATTTACATTCAAGCTGCAACTCTCTTGCATTCTCTCACAGTGCTTCTTAGCCAGAGCTCTGGACTGTTACTCTGTTGAAAGTCCTTCTGTAGAGATGAGACCTGGTGACCTGAGTACAGGTCCAAAAAAACGAGAGTTCTGTATTTCTGGAGTCCTAAAGCCTTCTGTATTTATCTGAGTGTGAGACTACCTCTGTCATCATGTTAGAAACATAGAATCATAGAATCAACCAGGTTGGGAGAGACCTCCAAGAGCTTCCAGGCCAACTTATCATCCAGCCCTGTCCAATCTAGACCATGGCACTAAATGCCTCATCCAGCCGTTTTTTTAACACCTCCAGGGACAGCGACTCCACCACCTCCCTGGGCAGCCCATTCCAATGCCAATCACTCTCTCCGGCAAGAACTTCCTCCTAAAATCCAGCCTAGACTTCCCCCAGCACAACTTGAGGCTGTGTCCCCTTGTTCTATTGCTGGTTGCCTGGGAGAAGAGACCAAACCTCCCCCTGGCTACAGCCTCCCTTCAGGTAACTTCAGGTTATTGCTTACAGGCTCAAAGACATTTGCTGAATTGAATGGTGTGATGGTTTGGGTGTTCCCCACCCTCCCACACTTTTAGAAATACCCAGACTAGACTCAGCCGGGCTCTGGGAATATAAATGAAGCTATTTATTTACAGCTAGCACAATATACAAGCAGATATTTACAGTACACACAGTTATAGACAGAAATATACAAAGTAAAAGGTAATATAGAAACACAACTCCCCTCCCAGAAACCTGAGTCCCCAGGAGGGGCTCTCAACCACCCCTGCACCTTCCCCCTGCCCCTCTCAACCTTACCCCAGTCCTAAGGAAGAATGGAGGTTCAGCCAAGAGGTTAAGAAGCAAAGGTGAGTGGCAGGTGAGGTTAGGGAGCTGCAGCTCAGTCAATGCCTAGCCAGAAAGTGAGACAAAATGGTGAAAGTGTTATCTAATGTTTACATTTCTCCTTCAGCAAGACTCTGAGGGAAGGAGACATCACCATTGTTTTCCTTTCACAGCCTATGGTCTAGTTTTTTTCACCAAAACATTCTAGCTTCAAACTAGCACAAATGGAGTGCCTTCAACTTTCCATCCTGTCTGCATGTCCTGCACAGTGAGCAGCACTGAGATAATAAGAGGAGCCAGGAGTTGCACAGTCCCATGTTCCTGACTGCAGGAGCAGGTTGACATGAGGATGTTAGAGTTGCTGAACTAAGCTGTGAGCAACTTGAGAGGCCACTGAGTGCTCACACAGTTCCAGTTGAGCCTGTCTGCTCAGACATCCATCCATGAAAATTACTCTCACTGACAGCTGGCAGTGCTGCTAGGACAAGATCACCAATAAGAGCACCAATGTTTCTGGGGGTCCCAAATTACTTCTGCTAAGGATCGCTGAAACCAGCAAGCAGTTCTGCAGTAAGAATACAGCACAGAGCAAATAAAGCAGTTTTGGATAATCAGGAGAAAGAGAAAAAAAATAATAAGAGAAAAAAACTTATTTCATCCTCCCAAGAATATCTTTCAATGTCTGCTCTTAATAAGGAAATTGTATTTCATAAATGGAATTCTCTGATAGAAGAAAAAAAGTACCTTATGCATAATGAAAAGGAGAGCAGTCAAGTGTCTACATCTTCAGGAACAGTCTCTGATAGAAAAGTAACACTTCACAGTTCTGATCAATGGAAATAAAGTGAATCTGGTACAGTAGAGAAATAACTTTTTATTACACACTTTCTGATCCAGCTTGGTTGAGCAGTCAGGATTTCAGGCACATGAGTCCTTCTGCGAGTACATAATATGCTGAAATGCAGCTTCTGGCTTTTGCCAGATTTCCTCCATTGCCTTTGTGGCTTCAGGATTGTCTGCGGGAATGCAGAATGCAGAAGAGTTGTGGGGCGCGGGGTGCAGGTGCAGGAGAGCTGTGGGAACAGAGTGAAGTGACAACAGGCAGATCCTTGTAACAATAGACCTTGATTCTCACATGCAGCTGCCCACCTTATCTCAGAAGGAGTAGCTAATGGACCTTAGCTAACGAGAATAACAAGGCATGTTAGATGATCTTGGAGGTCTCTTCCAACCTGGTTGATTCTATGATTCTATGATTCTATGTATGTATGCAGATGCGGTGGGTTGTCCCTGACTAATTATGCTAATGTGTAGGCATGTGCTCTACTGGCTGAGTGTATATATTTGGGCTGTTATGATCAATAAGATGGGCTTCTGTGTAATTCACATTGAATCATTCTGAAGACCCTCTCGGCTGGCCCGCACCATATTGGTCTATGGGCTTGTTTACTGTGGTCCCGCAGCAAGCAGTGACAGCAGGCAGCGCAGCCTGCACCAATTGTCCTCTTCATGTTGACTCCCTACCTACTATTTGTGCTTCAGATTGCCTTGTTTTCTGGGAACACCAGGGGCCACAACTCAGCAAAACTGGTGGATATGGAGTGAATCAGATGGATTAATGAGATCTGCTTTTTTTCATCTTCCAAATGTTTATAAAGATATTTACTTTTTACGTCTTTATTTTTCTGCACAAACAGAAAGGTCATTTGGTACTTGTGGGTAGGAGCCTGAGTGGTGAGGAAAAGCCCTGCGCAGAGCACCGACTGAGACATCCCATGGAGCACACAGCCAGAGCATCTCCAGGGGCTGGAGGACTTTCAGTGTCTGCTTGTTTCCCCTGGTGGAATGAAAATGAAGCATTTGAAGTTTGGGATTGAAAATAAAAGTGTCATAAAGTGTTACCGCTGAGAAGGCAGGCCCAGCCAGGTTTTTCAGAGCTTCCCATATCTTCCCTGCCTTTTGACAGCTTCTCAGATAACTCACATGGTGAGGCAGACATATTGCTACAGCAAGCACCAGGTGGAAAAAATCAAAGTAACAGTCTGTTGCAAGACTCTTGTTAGCATGGCGAGTTTCATATCAACACCTGGTGTGCAGACACCCTGGTCTCCACACGCACACATCCAGCCCAGGTTTTAAAGAGCTATTCAGCTATTTGCCGTCACCTCTGCGCTCCAGAAATTACTCCTGTTTGTAATCATTCGACACTGAAAACACAGGGAGCAAAGGAGGCTTTTCAAATGCCAGGGTCATTGGCCAATTTTTCTGTCTAAAATACTTAGTGGGAAAGAGTGCATTAAAGATCTGCTTGCAAAGGTCTCGCTCAGCTGCTAAGTGGTTATTCACATGAGAAACACAGCCTGGGCCAAAGGCAGGCTGTAGAGGCAATCACTTACCAGGCTGTGCTTGTGGTTCACAATTTGGCAAAAGGAGCACCTGCACATCTTCCTGAGGTCCTGTGGAGTGAGGGGTGATGCTCTGAAAGCTGGATTCCAGGCTAGAGCCCTGCCTGATTCAAAGAGCAAGTGGTGATGCAGCTGCATTCAGCACATTAACACAGCTTTTCCCTTCTGAATAGCGATATTTGTCAAAAGAACAAACTTGGGCTCCACCACTGCAAAAATAAGGCTTTGATGTATTGTGTCTCTTTGCCAGACATTTAACAATAATCTAAATAAATACTTTGGTTCAGAGGTTCACAGAATATGAATCAAAAGTCATATTTTAAGGGGGAAAAAAATTCTTAGCATTTCATTGCTGCCAGAATTCCTGAGCTGCCAAGGTAGGGTGTCTCATTTTTAGGTATTTTAAAAGCTGATTTGGTTAAAAAAACCTCAATCATTGTCCTAAACAGCTGACAGGTTCCCACCAGCCCTCTCTGTACCAGCTGGCTCATGTATTCACAGAGTCTCTTGGCAAATGGTCAAATACAACACACATTTTAAGCAGCTGGATTAACCTAGAGATTCTTACCAGAACCTTTTCATCTGTTTTTTCTGAGACAGACCACTGCCATTTAATTATAGTTTAATTGAATGAAAAAACAAGTCAATACCTAATTAATTGGGGTTACAGAAGAATAGTGATATAGAGTCTTGGATTTTGAAACACAGCATTCAAAGGACAGCCTTGCTAATTTTATCTACATTTGGAATTGTTTTGTGAATTTTTTTTTCTTCTCTTCCATCTCCTCCCCTCCCCTTTCCTCCTCTCCCCTCCCTTCCCTCCCCTTCTTTTCCCTCCCCTTCCCTCCCCTTCCCTCCCCTTCCCTCCCCTTCCCTTCCCTTCCCTTCCCTTCCCTTCCCTTCCCTTCCCTTCCCTTCCCTTCCCTTCCCTTCCCTTCCCTTCCCTTCCCTTCCCTTCCCTTCCCTTCCCTTCCCTTCCCTTCCCTTCCCTTCCCTTCCCTTCCCTTCCCTTCCCTTCCCTTCCCTTCCCTTCCCTTCCCTTCCCTTCCCTTCCCTTCCCTTCCCTTCCCTTCCCTTCTCTTCTCCATGGGAACCACAAAACAAAGACATCAGTTCCATGTTTTGGTAAGTTCTGTTACAAAAGAAAAGTTGCTGTTTTATCTGCTGTAGAGATGCTTATTAAAAGATGTCTTCTTGCAGTTTTACATAATTTAGAGTGCTGTTCACTTTTATTTTTTATCTCAGAGTATAATCAAACCAGCGGTAGTCTTACTTAAAATTTCACAGTCTACGTCATAATAGTGCTTGCAGTATTTTAAATAAGGACCACATGTCCCTCCCCAAACCTATTTAGCAGTGGTGTCCAGATGTTGGAACCAATTATGAAGGACAGTTCTACTTATATATCCTAACAGTTAAGCATTTAACACCTACTTATTAAGGACAGCACCACCCATTAAAAAGTTTGCTGCCACCAAAAAAAGAGCACAGAGAGGACAAAAAAATGAGTGTTAGCCTTCCAATCAATATCACTTATATCACTTCCTTCTCTACGACAGGAGCCAAATGATATGCTGTGTCCTATGGTACTCTTAAGACATTGAATTGTACAGAATTCATGAAGAGAAACAACTTCACTTCTTTGCCATGTTGTGTTTATACTGACCAGATGAGTGATGTAATAATTCATTATATTGCATCAGAACAGATTGTCCTGTTTTGTTGTGGTTTGCATCCAAACTCACAGCTGAAGATACTCGTGATTATCAGTGGCAGCTGGGTCATATCTGTGGACATGATTCAAATGCCATGAGATTAATAATGAATTCTTTAATATTTTAACATTTTTGCTGTCTGAAATATGTGAAACAGTCAATACCAAATAAGCAAATAAAGTCTTCTAAAATAGATGAGAAATTAAACTCATGCAAATTAAAGCATGCTTTTTTCCCAATCTCTTTACATTTGTTTATGCTTCATCTAAAAAAAACCAAAAAGAGTGTGTGTGTGTGTGTATATATATATATATATATATATATATATATATTTAATATAGTAGTGTGTCATGCTCTGCCTTGCTCACAGAGTCTTTGCATCTTTCCAGTGAGCTTGCATCCACTTTGGAATATCTTTAGACACAGTCAATATTTGTGGATGAAAATACCTGCCACAACATGGTTTTGAGATAGTCTTTCATTTTTCCACTACTAAGTCTGAAAACAACACTTAAGAAAATGAGTCAATAAAGAGAAACCTGATCAGAGGAACAGGACCCAAAGTCTGAATCAATTTTGGACAAAAATGCCTAACAGAGAACGTTTGTGTAAGTACACAAACACAGTGGTGTGTGCACCCTGGGGTGTTGTGTCTTTGCTCCTACTCTCAATAGTAAAAGGAAGGATTGAGTTTAAAATGTAGACATTGAGATAGGAACCAAGATGTTGGATGAAATTCCCTGAAAACTCTTTGAAATTCAGATAGAACTCCATGGTATTTAGGTTGATACCTGATGAAGCTTCAGTTCCATAACTTACTGTTGTACATTTATTGTCCTTGCAAGGATCCTAAAGAATTTCTTATCATCAGAAGTGATGTGAACCAGAGAATGGGTTGAAATTACCTTTTCTTGTTGATCATAACATCCATGTCAGAAGGGGTTTTAAAGGTTAGGCCATAAAGCATGAAGAGGTAAGGATGTGTGCATGTGAGTCTGAGTAGATGGAGGAGTAGAAAGAGGAAAATAAGTAGGGTCTCCTGGAAAGGGGAGCAGAAGTGACATCACTCACCAAGGAGAGGGACAGTTTGGCAGAGAAAAGAGTTTCTGGTGAATCTCATGCAGCTGGTGTGAGAGCTGGCTGTGAGATTAACTCTCTCTTGTAGTATAACTCTTTCTGGTA
Source organism: Pogoniulus pusillus (assembly GCF_015220805.1). Lineage (NCBI taxonomy): Eukaryota > Metazoa > Chordata > Aves > Piciformes > Lybiidae > Pogoniulus > Pogoniulus pusillus. Next base: position 20,519,079 of record NC_087266.1, read on the forward strand.
CACTGTAACAGCCAATCAAAACATCACAGACCTTCTCATAGCAAATAATTCTCATAACTTGCTATGATTCATCTTCCTATAAAAATGATGTGAAGAAAACAGCCACATAAATATATTTCTAAAATTTCAAGGTGGTACCAAATCAAAGCCTACCCTATCTAACATTGAGCCTCACTGGGTTCTTTCCTATATATACAGTTGTAGCATCAGTAGAAGACTTCTAGAGCATGCTAATATTTGTAGAGCATCAGATCTTCATTGAAAGGTGCAGTGTGTTTATTTGTTTAAACAAGAGGGTAGGTTCCACGCTGCTGAGGGGACATGAGGCACTTGGAAAAACTTAGAATAGGAATACTTTGATGTTGCTAAATCTAAATAAAGAGGACACAGCCTTCCTGCAAGGCCTTTGCCTGCACACCTCAGCTGTAACATGAAGGTGACCAGACCACCCTCTAGTGGGATGAGACTGCACTTCAGTTTATAATGTGTTGCTGCTTTAGCTATGAAATCATATTTCTGGTTCTTTTTGCCTTGGAGACCTTTTCATATGGAAGGTAAGATCTGATATGTATCTGTGTAAGCAGTGTGGGAGGGCTCTATCCTAAAGGCTCTTCAAACTTCCCATGCTCAAAGGTTTTCTGAATCAGAGCAGTGGGACTTGGTGTCCTGATACCAAAGAGTGGAGCTGCCTCTCCCGTGTCTTTAGTTCTGAAATAGTAAGTAAATGTATCTGTTTCTTCTTGTTCTTTGCATGGTACCATCAGGTTCAACTGGCACAACAAACCAACAGTAAGGAATTGCTAGACTCTGTGTGTGTGGGGAGGGGAATGGGGTGCAGAGAGGAAAATCTGTAAGAGTTCAGAAGAATCTGAAGAACTAGGAAAAGATTTTCCTAATCAGCGCTGCTCACATGAAAAAAATAAATAAAATCTACACATGAAAAAATATTTCAACAACTGAGTGTACAGGAAAAAATACCACACATGATTTATTTCACAGTTATTATTTGGCACTGCCAGGGACTCCTCATTTAAGAAAAATGCAAGGTAAAACTCCAGTTGACACACCTTGGAAAATTCCTCTGCCTGGACACGAGGCGCAGCCATAGGTCCCAGCATTGGGCACACCTATAGCACCAGCTCATGTAGAAAGAAGAACTTGTATAGCACCACAAAATATGTCGAAGAGCCTTCCAGTGGGGCTCCTGATGTCCATTCCTCCCTGGAGGCACATCTGGAAAGCTGCCACACAGCATTTGTAGGCCATGTTTCAGCCACGGCTAGCTTGCAAGGCTGAGCTTTGGCACACAGGGTTTGGGAGCTGGGGGAAGCAATGGTGCGATGCAATGGCACCTTTGCTCCAGGAGGAATGTGAAGGTTTGTCATGGAGGGCTGACGACCACAGTTTCCAGTTCAGTTAGCCAGGACCTGCTACTCTCCTTCCACATTCTATGCCAGAAGTTCTCAGGAAGAGAGTCTATGTCTTTGCCTGCAGATGAAACATACCAGGTTTGTTTTCAACACCACAGCGGCTTGAATACATTGAAGTATCGTGTATAATAGTAAACATATGTTGTCCCTGCCTCATGTTCATGGTGTTCCCCTGTTGAGAAACAGCCCCTGAAAAGTGATGTGCCTGACCACTCTCCTGTCTTCATTCCAATCTTCAAGCTCTCCTTCAAATGAGGTATCTGAAAACTATCAGGTAGCTAATACAGCTAAGCCATAAGTGGCGTCATGTGATACTTGCGAAACAAAAGGGAAAAAAGCATATGTTTTTTGTGTCTGTCTCATCTTTGGTCTTTTGTTTGGTTTTTGACTTATCACATCTACTACTGTAGCCTCAAGAGGTTGAAGACTAAAGTTCTTGTATCTAGGCCTGATCTGTATTAGCAGCACTCCACATACATCTTCACCAACCTACACAACCACTCTGCACACAGAGCCTGAGATCTGCCTAGGATAAATGACGAAGCTGGTGAGGGGCCTGGAACACAAACCCTAGGAGGAGAGGCTGAGGGAGCTGGGGTTGTTTAGCCTGCAGAAGAGCAGGCTCAGGGGGCATCTCATTGCTGTCTACAACTGCCTGAAGGGAGGTTGTAGCCAGGTGGAGGTTGATTTCTTCTGCCAGGCAACCAGCAACAGAACAAAGGGGACACAGTCTCAAGTTGTGCCAGGGGAAGTATAGGCTGGATGTTAGGAGGAAGTTGTTGGCAGAGAGAGTGATTTGCCATTGGAATGGGCTGCCCAGGGAGGTGGTGGAGTTACCATCCCTGGAGGTGTTCAGGAAAAGCCTGGCTGAGGCATTTAGTGCCATGGTCTATTGACTGGCTAGGGCCGGGATATAGGTTGTACTGGATGGTCTTGGAGGTCTCTTCCAACCTGAAAGACGATTCTGTAATTCTATGATTCAAAGAATTTTGTTTTAATAGGTACTGTGAAACATCCTTTTCTGTTCTCATTTCCTACTGTCCAACCCCAAACCCCAATATGTTAGTTTGGTTTTAAATCTTGACTCAGAGAAAAACATTTGTTATGATATGAAATAAGCTGTTATGTTAATTTTTCTGCCTTGTATTTCTTCTAGAAATGAAAATATTTGCAGAGAAATCAGACAACATCATGGCAAAAATCTAATCTGAAAAATTACAAATACCTTCACTTATATTTTGATCTGGATTATGGCTCAGTACTGAGTCTTCTTTTGGGCTCTGTGATTGGGAAGAATTAGGGTTTGAGCAGCCTGCAGTGAAGAAACATGTAATGCTTTTGAAAACTGAGAGAATGTGATTTAAAGCTGTTTTTCAGTATGTTGTTTGGGTTTTTTTTTTTTTTTTTTTTTTTTTTTTGGTGTGAAGGATGAGGAGTGACTTGTGGTCACCTGAAAAATTTCCAGTGCTTGTAAAGCAGAAGATGCTTTTTGGTTACCCCTCACTGACCCCTCAGAAGTAGCTCCTGGACCCTGAGATATTTGCCGACCATAAACCAAAGATGTCAATGCCATTGTTTTAGCTGACTGAGATCAAGTGGTTAAAGCTTCAGAAAAGTTTGATTCGTCCTTCAATCACTCAGAAAACATGAAAGGTGACTTTTAAAGTGCATTTTCTTCAGACAGCCTCATAGAAATTGATCATATGGCTGGATCTATGTCTTGCAAATGGTGCAGACTGCAAAAGCTGAGGCGCAACTTCCTACTCCGGTTGCAGGGCAGCCATATGTGCTGCTGGAGAGCAGCCTGAACGCTGCTCCATCTCCTGCCGAACACAAACGGCCACACAAAGCTAGAAACACAATGGGGGGCTGGTGTACCAAACAACTTCCTTTCCCACAGTTACAGTGGTGAAGTGTTTTCTGTCTCAAAAAGAAAAAAAAAGGCAGCACTGTGACATGTAATTTTGAGCTTAAGCACTCTCTCACTGAGAAAGAAAACATTGCCTGTTTGATTACCAGTGCCACTTCCAGTCATATTCAAGCAACCCTTGAAGGTCTTATGTCTAATCACTTACTGGATGTCTCAGCAACTCCCAGTGAGAGGTGATAGGTCTGAAGCAGTTTCACGTGGTTGGTTGCTCAGTCATCCTCTCTCCCTGAAATTTGGAGTAAATCATGCGAATATAGTAAATTGCCTGGGTAGTTATGTTTTCAAGATGGGTAAAAATTGCTCCTTGGCTTTGTGTAGCAGCACTTGTGTGACAGAAGCAGGAACAATCCATAAACCTAGTGCAAGCTGTGCCCTGGGTACCCAATGAAGGCATGCTCAGAGGTGAACGAGGTCCTCATGTGGGAAATTTTTTCCCAGCAAGAGTAGTCAGGCATTGGAATGGGCTGCCCAGGGAGGTACTTGAGTCACCGACCCTGGATGTGTTTAAAAGTTACTTGGATGTGGTGTGTGGGGATATGGCTTAGAGTGAACCTTGTAGAGTAGGGATATCAGTTGGACTTGCTGATTCTGAAGGTCGTTTCCAACCTGAATGTTTTCTGTGATTCTGTAATATGCTGAGCACAGACAGAGCCTTGTTTGCTCTGCTTTACTACAGATCACTCCCATGCTATGGGGGTTGATTTTGGCTAGTTCCTTGGAGAGGTCAAATCACTCCTAAAGAATTTGCTTTCAAATTACAACAGTTCTCAGTAATCAAAGAGAAAAGATCGATATTATCCCTCCCAGAGAATCACAAATCACTCTTACCTGGAGCCCCAGGAGCAGTTTCCAGGAAGGACTAAATTCCTCTGAGACACATCTGAACTTCTGCCAGGTTTGTCAGTGCTATAAGCAGTGCGCAGAGGGCAGACAGAGGGATTGCAGGTAGCAAGCAGATACCTTGCTTGGTCTGGGTTTTACAAGCTGAATAAGTTTTGTGATAAATAAAGACTTTGCTTTCCTAAGCTCACTGTACATCATGGGTTTCTTTAAAGTTCATTTCCCACTCCTGCTGCTGTATTGTCCTGTGGCATTTAGGGATTTCCTGCAAAACATTTTTTTTTGTTCTTTCTTCTTATGCAGATTCTCCATCTTTTGGGGGGGTTTGTTTGGTTGTGGGTTTTTTATTTTTATTCCCCCTGCTCCCCCCCATAACATTCTCCCCATTTCTCTGTTCTCTGTAACCCGTCATACCACTGCCCTTCCTGGAATAGAGTACATTTTACCTGACATTTTACCTCCTTGTCCTTTGCAATGTTTTGCATAGACTGGATGGTGTACCATTTTACTGCTTCTGCCTCATTCATCTTCTTTCTTTGGCAACTACTCTATAAAAACTGAAGGGTGAGTTTTGGTAGCTCTAAGGTGTCAGAAGGAAAACTGGGATAACTCCTAGGCAGTTACTTTGTGGCTGGGACTGTTCCTCATTTTCTTCTTTTGTTTTTGTTCTAAATTTTCCCTGGGATGAAAGGGTTCAGCTCATTGGCACCTACAAAAATTCCATGGACATTTTTAACTGATTGACTGGTAAATTGAAAATCATTGGACTAAAGACAACAATAACAAGGTGACAATTGCATGAGTGGTTAGGTCTTTATCACATCCCTCCTAAAGGCATCTCCCTTCTCTTTTCTTAACTGGAAAGTCATCTCCTTCATAATGGTTCATGTCTGAAAATTTCTATTTCTTCTAAAATTGCTTCCTAAAGCAATTTTCACTTGAGTGACTCCTGTGTTCATATCTACACCAGGGTAAGTGAGCTCCACAGACACCAGTCTGCACTTTGATTGTATTCTGGCACTGTGTTAGCCTTATAGGCACTGTCTGTCTGTATACCTTTTTTTTTTCTCTTGGAAAATCTGTAGAGGCAGGAAACATGGAGAGCCAGAGTGCTCCAACAGTCAAATAGTGTGGTACAGCAGGAAGAAAACTATGGAGCAAAATAATTGGGCTGAGGACACAGTATTTACACTTCCTGTGTTCCTTGGAGGCATTTTGAACTAGATTTAATCTGGTGGCACTGACCAAAAGCCCATTAGTACCTGGATTTGCATCAGATGCCCCCGTGGAGTACATCTTTTAGTTTGTTCTACTCTGACAGTGTGTTCCAAGTTAATTTTGTTCCAAAGTAGCTTAAATGGGACAATGGGGAGATTCATTTTTTTAGAAGACTTTTAGTTGTCATTGAATGCTAAAGAAGGTTTGCTTTAATAAGAGTGTTCAAGATGAGTGGCAGACCAGGGTGGTGGCATACACTGCACAAACCATCTATCCCTTCCTGCAGGCATTACCAATGAATTCCTTCATGGAGCTCTTCCTTTGGGCCATAATATTTAGCCTTGTGAAAATGTATCCATTTGCAACTACTATTTTAATGAATTACAGGACTTCAAGACTAATCCAAATCTTAATTTTTAATGATACCCTTTTGGCCTGCTTAGGACCATTCTCCAACAGCTTATACCCAGGGAAGAGGGCCAGAGCTGGGAATCAGACTAGGTGAATATGTTTTAAAACTAGGTAAAAAAATGTAGAGGACTCAAATACCACTTTGCATTTTTCCTTGCTAGCCAAGGCTACAAAAGGTTTGTTCCTTCAATAAAAATTGGAATAGGAACTATACTGTTCTGCATTTTACTAGGAAGGAGCAACCCAGGTCAAGAAGTTGCAGCTGCATCTTTTCAACATACCTCTGAAACCAGTTCAGAGGACACAGAAAATGAAGACCCTGTAATCTAGGTCAGGCTTAGAAAATCTTTCTTTTCTGCCTCCATCTATTTCTTTTCTTTGGAGTGAGGAATGGCATCCCATTGTGGGAGCCATGATAGCTCATAATTTCATCTTACAATGTCATTCTAGAGACAAGAGCAGAGGAGTGCCCCAAATCTCTGGCAAGTATTTCTGCTGAACCAGCATAAACTTTCCATTTCTTTCACAAAATAAGAGGGACACTCTTTCAACTTTAAATTTTTTATGTACCAGTGTTTTCAGAATTTCCCATGCCCAAATGATTTTCTTTGCTCCTTGTTCAAATAAAATTTGCATGAAACACGAACATCTACATGAAACATGAAATTTTATGGCACTGAATCTTTGATTTTTCTTATTAATTGTTTTGTTTCTGTGCCATGATCCTGTCATTAGACACTATTGGTAGAGAATCCCATCAAATGTGAGTGTAATTTACATTTTCTCTCAAGGATGAAATGTATTCTCTTTTACTGTGTCTGTTCATCTAGCTCATTACGTTTTCCTTGTTAGGCTTGTTACAGCTCTTCTTCACCCTGCAAAGGAGGATTGGAGGATACTGGTGGACAAGAATGATCCATCAATGCACACTTGCAGCCCAGAAGGCAAATCACATTCTGAGCTTCACCAAAAGAAGTGTGGCCAGCAGGTCAAGAGGAGTGATTCTGCCACTCCGGTCTGCTCTGGTAAAGCCTAACACAAGAGATAAGGACCTGCTGGAGCAGGTCCTGAGGAGGACCACAAAGATGATCAGAGGGCCCAATCACCGCTCCTACAAAGACAACCTGAAAGAATTGGGGCTGGAGAAAAGAAGGCTCTGGTGAGACCTTAGAGCTACATTTCAATATCTGAAGGGGACCTACAGGAAGGCTGAGGAAGAACTGTTTAGAAGTGTATGTAGGATGAGGGGCAGTGGTTTTAAACTGGAGCAACTAGATTGAGGTTGGTCATAAGGAAGAAGTTCTTTACAGTGAGAGTAGTAAAATATTGGAACTGATTCCTCAGGGAGGTGGTTGAGGCTCATCCCTGGGGACATTCAAGGTCATACTTGATGTGGTGCTGAGCAGCCTGATCTAGTTGGAGACGTCCCTGCTCACTGCAGGGGAATTGGACAAGATGATTTTTGAGGGTCCCTTCCAGCACAATGCAATCTGTGAATTTGTGAATTTGTCATTTAATTTCATGCCTGAGATTCTTTTTTTTTTTAAATCAGTTCTCATACTCTCAAGAATGGTTTCAAGAAATGGTCTTTCTGTGACAAACTGCCTACTTTAATTTTCTTTAAACTCAGTATAAAAGAGGATCAAGAAATGTTAAGTTTTCTGAGACATGAAGGAGTGCCCACTTTCATTCAGAAGTCTCTTGAGACTTCTCAACAAGTTTTCCTCTATTTAATTTTTTAACATTCAGATCACTTCAAAAGCTTGATAAATTTCCTTTGTAGAAATCACACAGGTATAATCTGCAGATTATTTAGGGTTCTACATGGAAGAGCAGTTCAATAATCTGTTCATAGAATCATAGAATCAACCAGGTTGGAAGAGACCTCCAAGATCATCCAGTCCAACCTAGCACCCAGTCCTAGCCAGTCAACTAGACCATGGCACTGAGTGCCTCATCCAGGCTTTTCTTGAACACCTCCAGGGACAGTGACTCCACCACCTCCCTGGGCAGCCCATTCCAATGCCAATCACTCTCTCTGGCAACAACTTCCTCCTAACATCCATCCTAGACGTCCTCTGGCACAACTTGAGACTGTGTCTCCTTGTTCTATTGCTGGTTGCCTGGGAGAAGAGGCCAACCCCCACCTGGCTACAGTGTCCCTTCAGGTAGTTGTAGACAGCAATGAGGTGCCCCCTGAGCCTCCTCTTCTCCAGGCTAAACAACCCCAGCTCCTTCAGCCTCTCCTCATAGGGTTTGTGTTCCAGGCCCCTCACCAGCTTCGTTGCCCTCCTCTGGACATGTTCCAACACCTCAACATCTCTCTTGAATTGAGGGGCCCAGAACTGGACACAGTACTCAAGATGTGGCCTGATCAGTGCTGAGTACAGGGGAAGAATAACCTCCCTTGTCCTACTGGCCACACTGTTCCTAATACAGGCCAGGATGCTATTGGCTCTCTTGGCCACCTGGGCACACTGCTGGCTCATCTTCAGCTTACTATCTATCAGTACCCCCAGGTCCCTTTCTGCCTGGTTGCTCTCCAGCCACTCTGTCCCCAGCCTGTAGCGCTGCTTGAGGTTGTTGTGGCCAAAGTGCAGAACTCTGCACTTGGCCTTGTTAAATCTCATCCCATTGGCCTCTGCCCACCCATCCAGCCTGTCCTGGTCCCTCTGCAGGGCTCTCCTACCTTCCAACAGATCAACACCTGCTCCTAGCTCGGAGTCATCTGCAAACTTACTGATGCTGGACTCAATCCCCTCATCCAGATAATCACTAAAGATATTGAACAGGACTGGGCCCAGCACTGTTCCTTGGAGAACACCACTAGTGACTGGCTGCCAACTGGATGTGGCACCATTCACCACCACTCTCTGGGCCCGGCCTTCCAGCCAGTTCTTGACCCATATCAGAGTGAATCTGTCCATGCCATGAGCTGCCAGCTTTGCCAGGAGCTTGTTGTGGCAGACAGTGTCAAAGGCTTTGCTGAAGTCCAGGTAGACTACATCCACAGCCTGCCCCACATTCACCAGGCAGGGAGCCTGATCATAAAAGGAGATCAGGTTGATGAGACAGGACCTGCCCTTCCTAAACCCATGCTGACTGGGCCTGATCCCTTGGCCATCCTGTAGGTGCTTTGCAATGTTTTTGGTGAGTACAAAAGAACCCACTCTTCTCTCAAAGTTGGCCATAACAACATCCTTTTTAACATAAAAAGCAAGTAAATTTTGCTCTTTTTTTTCTTTTAATAGCATGCAACCAGTTATGATGTTGTCGTGGAGGGCCTGTAGGCCTGAACAGAGGCTTATCTATGCCCCTACATGCCTGGACACGTTTTTCTGCCAGGACCCCTGGTTGTAAACAAGTTGTGTAACACACACACACCCAACTCGTGTATCCCTGGGACGAGTCCACGTGATCCCCATATTTGAGAGAGTCCAGGCAGGAGCCTCCTGCCTATTATGGTAAGGTTTGGCTAACTGCCAACCTGATTGGTCACTCTGGTGGCCAAAGGGCACATTGATCTCGGCCCACAGTCCATAAAGGTGGGTGCACAGGAGAACCATGTGTTCTGTTCAGCTCAGTTCAGCTCTCTGACCCTCTGACCCTGCCTGTAGCACAGCCTAGCCCTCATTGCAGCGCCCTGCTGCCCTGGCCCACACGCTCGGAAGCCATTGCATAGCTCCAATGCTCTTTGAGGCTCAGAACTCCTGCATTGATCTCAATTGCAGCTAACCTGTCTGCGTACCTTAGATGCAGAGCTCATTTAAGCCTGCACATACATATATAAGAGGAGCCGATAGCCTCCTAAACCAGCTGTGCATATCTGCAAGCTATATTGCTTTATCTACGGAGCTCCAGCAGCTTATTGCCTGGAGAGAACCAGGAAGCAGACTTCTGGATTGTCTGCACACACACCCACGGCCTGAATCCATGAAGGGAATCGTGCCAGAGCCAGCACGGACATTCTTCTCCTGTTCCTGTAATCCTGCCAAGCTGATAATCCCTGGACATGGCATCCAGAAGAAGACAGCAGCATCGAGGCAGAGACCATCCCATGCCAGTGTCCTGGAGTCCTGTACTCCTAAATGCCTCTCCTGCCCGGACTTCGGGGGGAAAGGGGAAAAGCCGCCTGGTTTCCCTCCCCCCTCGCCTGCCCTGCAGCTGTGAAGGGGATGACGACTGCCCCATGAGTTACCGCGCTGGAGCCAGGCTGGGATTGGCCGTGCGCTTTCGCGCCTAAGGTGTGGTAACTCTGCCCTTTGTCTAGCGAAGGGTATAAATATTGGGGGTCTTCCCGCCTTTGGGGTTCCCGCTTTGGATTTTGCCTGTGCCTGGACGTATGCGTCTGCCTGAGCTCACACACTCCCCTGTGTCTGGACTACAGAGACCTTCAAAGGGATTCGCTTTCCTATTAACACCTTTGTGTGCCTAACGACCCTTAACGACCCTTAATGATTCACCTGCAGCCGCTGGAGGAGGAAGACAGACCGCACGAGTCAGCCTGAGTGAGTTATTTGGCTTAGCTTAATTTAGTAAGAAACCGCTATTAATTAATAGCTGAGGCCTTTTCCAACTTCTGACTTCCAATATAGTCAGATTATTGATGGTATCCTTGTAGGTTAATTCTCATGCAACTGAACCTGCTTATTAAACTAAATTAATCTTTGTATATATAGTTGTGGGGGCGGGTTTTTTTGGAAAATAAAAAATAACTATTTTTGATAAATTCCCGACTTGGACACATATTAATTCCCGCTCTCCACAACAGCCAGTAGAAAGATTAGAAACCCTAAGACCCCAGAGACTGGGAAGATTCACCTATTTCCCCTCAAGCCGGGAAGATTCCAGCATCCAAGAGTCCACAGGCAGACCCTGAAGTCCGGACATTGGACACAGGCTGTCACACAACCCCAGAGGGTGATTAATAATTAATAATAACATTTATAAGTAAAGCTTTAAATTCCTCTGTAATATAAGTTACCTCTGCCTTAGAGCAGTGTGCTAGTTTGAAGCAGGCTAGAATGTTTTGGTGAAAAGAACTAGATGATAGGCTATGAAAGGAAAACGATGATGATGTCTCCTTCCCTCAGAGTCTCGCTGAAGAAGAATGTAAACATTAGATAACACTCTCGCCATTTTGACTCACTCTCTGGCTGGGCTCTGGCTGAGCTGCATCTCCCTAACCTCACCTGCCACTAACCTTGCTCCTTAACCTCTTGGCTGAACCTCTATTCTTCCTTAGGACTGGGGTAAGGTTGAGAGGGGCAGGGGGAAGGTGCAGGGGTGGTTGAGAGCCCCTCCTGGGGACTCAGGTTTCTGGGAGGGGAGTTGTGTTTCTGTATTACCTTTTACCTTGTATATTTCTGTCTATAACTGTGTGTACTGTAAATATCTGCTTGTATATTGTGCTAGCTGTAAATAAATAGCTTCATTTATATTCCCAGAGCCCGGCTGAGTCTAGTCTGGGTATTTCTAAAAGTGTGGGAGGGCGAGGAACACCCAAACCATCACACCATTCAATTCAGCAAATGTCTTTGAGCCTGTAAGCAATAACCTGAAGTTACTTGAAGGGAGGCTGTAGCCAGGGGGAGGTTTGGTCTCTTCTCCCAGGCAACCAGCAATAGAACAAGGGGACACAGCCTCAAGTTGTGCTGGGGGAAGTCTAGGCTGGATGTTAGGAGGAAGTTCTTGCCGGAGAGAGTGATTTGCCATTGGAATGGGCTGCCCAGGGAGGTGGTGGAGTCGCTGTCCCTGGAGGTGTTCAAAAAACGGCTGGCTGAGGCATTTAGTGCCATGGTCTTGATTGGACAGGGCTGGATGATAAGTTGGCCTGGATGCTCTTGGAGGTCTCTCCCAACCTGGTTGATTCTATGATTTTATGATTCTAACATGATGACAGAGGTAGTCTCACACTCAGATAAATACAGAAGGCTTTAGGACTCCAGAAATACAGAACTCTCTTCTTTTTGGACCTGTACTCAGGTCACCAGGTCTCATCTCTACAGAAGGACTTTCAACAGAGTAACAGTCCAGAGCTCTGGCTAAGAAGCACTGTTAGAGAATGCAAGAGAGTTGCAGCTTGAATGTAAATAAATAAATAAATGTCCAGTGAGTCAAAACCATAGGGATTTTTGCAGCACAATTTTCTACACAACAAATTTATTATTTCAGCTTATGTGATACTTTATGACAAACAAAAAATATTACTACATGAGAAAACATAGTGCTGCCAGCTAAAGGCATTCCCCAAATTAGCATTTTTTTATCTAAGATTTGTCATTCACTAAAGGCACTAAATCCATTTTATTTCATTTGTATTATTTTAAGAAATATTTTTATTTTTTAGGACAACAATGTCAAGCCCAAATGAAGAGTAAGAAAAAAAGCAAGAAGCAAAAATCACTCTTGCTCCAAAGATTTAAAAAGTAATCTATGACAAAGGAAAAAGGAGTAATTGAAAAAACTCCCTCTGATGAAAAACTTTAAATTGTTAATGGCAGTGGTGTCATTGGATGATATAGATGAGGTGAGAATAATGTCACAATAAGTTTATTCCCTCTAACTGCAGCATTGTGTTATAGAGTATCCCAGTGACATCAATCCCTGGGGACTCAGGTTTCTGGGAGGGGAGTTGTGTTTCTGTATTACCTTTTACCTTGTATATTTCTGTCTATAACTGTATATTTCTGCCTATAACTGTATATACTGTAAATATCTGCTTGTATATTGTGCTAGCTGTAAATAAATAGCTTCATTTATATTCCCAGAGCCCGGCTGAGTCTAGTTCAGGTACCTTTTTAAGTGTGTGGGGGGGCGGGTATATCCTAATCACCACAAGCAGAAAAAGTTTCAGCCCCTCTACTGGGCTAATAGTATAAGCTCCCAAGCAGCACTAAGCCAAAGGGAAATTCCTCTCTCTGTTTATAGTTTGAATGTTTTGCTAATTATTAACCAAATCCCTGCATGTATTCTATCCTAATTGTTTTCATAGTCTTGCACAGAACTAAATATTAATACACAGTGGTTGGAGGTGGCAAGAGTTCATAAATATTAATTTTAATAAATTATATTTTATACAAAAATTCTATTGCCTCAAATTAATTTCTCACCTCTGCCAAATAGGTGTGGGTACAGAAATCCCCCTCCACAACAGATGTTAGGAGTTGATGACAATGACATATTCATGATAGAAAAAGATGTTAACTAATAATATAACCTATGTCAAATTACCTCTTAGTCATTAGCATCATAAATGATGTTAAAATAATGACCTTTTGTCTTATGCTCGTGTTTATTTCAAACTCTTCCAGCAAATGCTATGAAAATCAAATCCTAAATATTAAAGACTAAGCAATACCTTTCCCATTGTAAGCTGCCCTTTGCAGTTGTTTCCCCCTCCTTTTTCCCTATATAGAAGATTTTCCATCTCTTCACAGTATCACAGTATCACAGTATCATCAGGGTTGGAAGAGACCTCACAGATCATCAAGTCCAACCCTTTACCACAGGGCTCAAGGCTAGACCATGGCACCAAGTGCCACGTCCAACCTTGCCTTGAACAGCTCCAGGGATGGCGACTCCACCACCTCCCTGGGCAGCCCATTCCAGTGTCCAATGACTCTCTCAGTGAAGAACTTTCTCCTCACCTCCAGCCTAAATTTCCCCTGGTGCAGCCTGAGGCTGTGTCCTCTTGTTCTGGCGCTGGCCACCTGAGAGAAGAGAGCAACCTCCTCCTGGCTACAACCTCCCTTCAGGTAGCTGTAGACAGCAATAAGGTCACCCCTGAGCCTCCTCTTCTCCAGGCTAAACAATCCCAGCTCCCTCAGCCTCTCCTCGTAGGGCTGTGCTCAAGGCCTCTCACCAGCCTCGTCGCCCTTCTCTGGACACGCTCAAGCATCTCAGTGTCCTTCCTAAACTGGGGGGCCCAGAACTGAACACAAACTGAAAGTCAAGAGGGAAAAATAGTAATGTTAGACATGCATTGTTCCTCACTAATGAAATGTTTCTGGTCATTTATTTTTGAAACAACAGAAGAAGAAAAGCTATATAGAGGTAAAATCCCCACATTTTATCAGTCAAACCTTTAATATCTTGTAGTTAATATAAAATATTGGAAACATTTAGGGATTAGAAACACCATATTTATTTTAATTCCCTGACCATTATTCCATGAAAATTCTAAGCAGAAGAGGACCAGAATCAGGAATCCTTTCATCCAGCTTCTGGAAAAGAATATCAATGTATATTAACAGGTGCACTGTTTCAGAACAGGGATCCATCTAGTCCACAGTCTCCAGCAGAGGACATTGGCAGCTACCTAGGAAAGAGTAAGAGCAAAAAAAACCCATATATCACAGTACCACAGATATGTTACATTCCCACTCTGACTATCTCCATGTTAGGAATTCAGAGAGCTTGATGTGTTTTTTCTATTTAGTAATCCTCAACAGACTTCGGTTCTGAGTACTTGTCCAGTCTCCCTGTCAGCTCCCATGTCAACTTTTAGCATCTGCAAACTCCATTAGCAAGAAGCATCACAGATCTGCTTTCTAAGACTCCTTTGGATTCATGGCAGACCAGCAGAAAGGTTAGTGGTTGCTGAGACTGACAAACTGGATTGGGTTAATGACATATTGAACCAAGATAGATCTGATGTTTGAACTGGGAAAGATTCAAAATAGTCAGCTTCCTTTGCCCTCTTTCACAGTGCTGCAAGCTCGCAGAAGCTGTGTCTGGGTGCAAAGAGTCATGTTCTGGCCCTACAGGTATCTTTTCTTCTTCCTCTCTTTTTTTTCTTTTTCCCTAGGTCAGCATGTCATTGCTGCTGTCAAGCATAGAGATGTCACCTCCTAGTGTCAGCTGATGCTGTTAATGATAGCCATAAGCATTGAAGAAGGTGCAATACATGCACACAGATAACAGTGTCTGGACTGAGCAGACCTGTCACTCCCTGCAACTGGATGATAACATAGACACAAATTCTCTAACGCTCGTTGTGGCAAACCCACCACCTGCCTCACACTGCTCACCGCTGCAATGGCCTTTCTGTCACTTCATATTACAGTGTCTGGGCATCCAAATTGCCTTATGCGCTGGATCATGGAAGAAAAAACAAGAGTAGAAACACGGCTGCATCTCTTAGTCTGTCTTACTGTTAAGGGAGGCATGTTCCCTGCAGCAAATGTGAGAGTACTCATGGTTTTAAATGTCTCAAGTAACTGTGCTTTCACGTTTCTCTCACAAGACTCTTCAACACTTCAAAGTAGCTCAAGCTTTTCCTGGCATTCTGTCTAAATATTCCCTTCTTAATCTCATCTCATTACCTCCTAAGTAATTGTATTCTGTCCTTGGGGCCTATTCACTTTGCACATTTACAGACTGCTACCCAGTTCCCCTGAGCGTAAGCCTCACTCTGAGGCAAATGACACATTTTTACAGTTGAAATCTTTCCTTCAAACTATACACAATTACTCTTACAACCTCCAATACTCAGTTAGTCTCTACAAATAGATAAGAAGGCAAATTTCTGAATTCAGAGGCTTATAGCCTGCTCTGCCTTTTCCCTCCTATCTTTGAGCTTCTGTCAACCCACATGTATTCAAGTGAATATTCCTTTGAATTCAAATAGTCTTGAAATGCCTTGGATTTACAAAGTAGGGAAAAAAAGGAAATAGGACAGAAAATACAGTGTGGAAAAAAATCTCCAAAGCTCAAAAAGCTTGTAGTCCACTGTTAAGGGAGATTTTTCAACCCTTTCCTAATCTCTGGCTGTTTTTCATGTTACAGATGTAGTAAGCTAAAAGTATTATTCTCCCTCCTTTTTTTTTTTTTTTTTCAATTCTATTTCATAAAACAGAAAAAAAAATAATTCTTGTTCACTTTATTGATTTTTTGCATCCAATTTTGAGAAAAGTTCTTCTCCTTTTTCCCTCACTAAGATTGTCTGTGACATGCTTACATGCTTATAAGTGATTTATCTTCCTGGTCTTATTTTCACCTTCTCTGAATGGCTTCCAATTCTCTGTGAATTATTTGATAGTATGCAATCTAAACTTGCCATTTCCTTGGCTCCCTAGAAAACAGTTTGCTGGACATGAAATATGGGCATACTACAGAGAAGGTTATGGTGTTCATCCAGTTTCCCACAGGCTTGAGAGAGCAGGTTGGTTTATCAGGAATGTATTTAGTGAGATTTTTTGTTTCTGCCTCAATCTGGAAATCCAGGGATTGTAGTCTCAACCCTATGTGATAGTTTGAAGCTAGCTAGAATGTTTTGGTGAGAAGAACTAGATTACAGGCTGTGAAAGAGAAACAGTGGTGATGTCTACTTCACCCATAGGCTTGCTGAGAGGTATGAGAACAAGAATCCAAACATAGATAAGGCACTTCTTCTTGGGGCACTGCCTGAGCTGCACTTCTCTCTAGCCTCTCTGCCGCCTCTCTGATTAATCTACTTTGCTTCCTAACCCCCTGGCCGAACCTCCATTCTTCCTTGGGACTGGGGTAAGGTTGAGAGGGGTGGGAGAAGGTGGAAGAGCAGTTGGGAGCCCCTCCTGGGGACTCAGGTTTCTGGGAGGGCTGTTCTGTTTCTGTATTACCTCTTACCTTGTGTATTTCTATCTATAACTGTATATACTGTAAATATCTGCTTGTATATTGAGCTAAGCTGTAAATATAAGCTTCATTCAATTTCCAGAGCCGGCTGAGTCTAGTCTGGGTGATTTTCAAAGTGGTGGTGGGGGAGGGGAACATCCAAACCATCACACTCTATGACAAGGTCTGCTTTTCAGGCACTGCTTAGAAGCTGTTGTTCCAGAGCTGGTGGAGGCCAAGCCCAAAAGCTTGGATGTCGCCACAGATTATCCAATGAGTTAGCAAATTCTCACATCATTGGGATATGTTGCAACTTGACCACATTTCAAAATTAGCTTGGTTATGACTATCCATTGCAGAGTTGTGAAGATAGCTAAAAATATTTTGAAGACTGGAAGTATTTGAATATGAAGGCTAGCACATTTTGCTATTCAGACCCAATTTTACACTTGTAAATTATTTGAGATTTTTATGTGCATAGGATTTAGCAGCCCTGCTTTCCTAGCTTTGCCAGACAGAGAAAATAATCACAAAAGAAACTTCTTCTCCTATGACAAACTTCTTTTGCATTCAAGATGGAAGTCATAGGCAACCCCATCTTCTTGTTCCTGTGTGTAGATGGTCATCCGTTCAAGCAATGCTAAAGTTCAGCAGAGTAGTCTACATGAGCCAATACAATCCAACTAGATATATGATTGCACAAGCTTTCATGGACCAGCTAAACCAACACACAAGCAAAATGCACTTGAATGTTCATTGAGTCACAGGTTCTGTGGACTCCTAACTTTACCTTGCCTTAAGAGTCACGAGGTGCAGCTCCTGCTGATTAACAGCCTGAGCTTGCGTGCTGGAGTGGGAAGAATGTCACTGGTCAATCTGACTCCAGTATTGTTGCTATTGCCTGTGGTGGAGATGGGCTGTCTGTTAGCAGCAGAGTGAGTTACTGCTGTCATGACTGCTTTCATATTGCCCATTCTCGGCTCCATCTGCGGCTCAGCTTGGTGGCCGCACGCTGCAGCGTCAGTGGCGGGGAGCGCCTGGGGCTGCAGGAGCGAAACCCTGGGCTCCCAGTGGCACAAACCCATTGCGTGACGACCCTGCTTAGCCCTGAGTTCGTCTGAGAGGAGGCTATGTGTCGAGTTCCCAGGAGGTCCTGGGGCTTCTTCTCGAGGTAATGGAAACAAAAATGCTGCTGGCACAAAGAGAAGCGTCTCCGGCAGACTCGGTGGAGCTGCACTATTTTATATCAGTAGAGAATTTAATCTCGTGCTTGAAGTACATCCTTAAAGTGAATGAGAAGAGCACTACTAAATGCCTTCCTGTTTAAATGATGAAGTCAGTGGCTGAAAGAATATAAAATATTTACAACATGAAGGAAGCAAATGTAATTGCTAAAATGAAGCACAGTTGAAACGAGGATACAGAGGGAATCTGAGTCCTCCTCTCTTTTTGCTGCCTGAGACCAGTTTTACTTGCCCTGACATTATGATGGAGTAACTCCACTGCTTCCCACTGTTTTATACCAGTGCCACGGTAATCAAAATTAAACCTCTGTCTTCAACTATTTATCCCTTTTTGAAACAGAAAGACAAAAATGCTGAATTAAAGTGATGTGGAAATTCTTCTCCAAAACTGGCTGCCTATCCCAGACCGTCGTATGGCCTTTTGGCCACAGGCCAGTCCTTGGCAACCCCCCCAGCCACATTCTCCAGTGGGTAAGCAGAGGCAGGTACTCTGAAGACTGAAAAATACTGACACTCCCTGTCTTGTGGCCTCTCAGTAGCAGACCTGTTGTGAGTTGCAAATGGCATGTGCCTTTGATAAACCAGCACTCTCCAACTTACTTTAAAATGCTCTATTAAAACAAGACAAAACAAAAAAAAAAAAAACCAAAACTCTATGGACAGAGGTAGTGAAGCAGCTGCCTGCAGAGCAGAGTGTGGGTCAACTTGTGCCAGATTATCTGCATCACTACACTAAAGGAGATCCTATGCACTGGCACTTCCAGCTGCTGCTATGCCACAGAAGTCAATAATTTTACAGTTTATCATTATTCTTTCATTTTAAGAGCTCTGCCTAACTCCCTTGGCTTCCACTGAAAGCAACAAACATTGGACCAGCCATGCACTCTGCAAACACATCTGACCATGCCCTCCAACCTCCTTAGGTGAAAGCCTGGTTCGCAGGGAGTGACAAGGGTGGTTCCAAGTCACCTATCCTTTTAAAGGCTTTATTTTTAATTCATCTTTAGTGCATTCTTTTATTTTGTGTGTTAGCTACATACATGGCCAATTGAATAAATTCTTTCTAAGCCCACAAAACTTGGATAGACACCAGCTTTCTGCTTTTTAATGGGACTGTTACTAGTGAAAGGCTATGCCAGTGATTAAACCAGATAGCTGAAGTATGAGGATTTTTTACAAGTTTTCAAGCATTGCTTATAGGAAATCCTTAGTAAAGAATTCCCTTTGCAAGCTCCTGTGAGGAACAAACCAGTTTGTGCAAAAGTGTCACAGCTGAAACATTCATCTTTTTTTGGTGCAAATCCATATTGGATGAGGCCTTGAGCAACCTGTTCCAGTGGGAGGTGTTCCTGCCTGTGGCAGGGGGTTGGAACTAGATGATCTCTGAGGTTCCTTCCAACCTAAACCATTCCATGATTCTATGTTTCTGCATGTCACTGTGTGTAGATCCCACTGGCACACTGTAACTTGGAGAAAGGCAACTAAATACTAACAAAGTGTGTTTAGGACTATTCACACAGCCTCCCCTCTTAAAAACCATGCAGACCTCAGGGTGATGGCAGAGGATGCTGCAAAGGGGAACCTACACCTGCAGTGTGTGAGTCCACAGACTGCTGTGTGGGTTGGCAGGTTACATGAAGTGACCTTGTGACCGAGCAGAGGGTGGGGTGTGCATGTAAAAGTATGTGCATGTAACCAAAACTTCCCTGGATTAGCTGTAATAGGATAGTTAGAAACCTGCAGGTGTTTGCTAGAGTTTTGCACATGTTTAGTATTGCACTTTATCTGTTGTATTGCTGGTATTGATCCTGATGGTATAGTTTGTCTGTTGCTAGTTACTTATGCATAATTTGCAGCTCAAAATATCACTTTGGTTCTGATTCGGTATAAATTACATGAGCCAAGGACTTTTATGGTTGTTTTGTTTTGTTTTCTGTGGCAGGTGCACATTCTCTGTGATTTTGGGTGGAAACAATCTTGGGATCAGTTTTCAAGTACAGTTATCATTTATATAAGACACTACTAGACTAATGTATCCAAGAACTTGCCACAAGTGTAGAGCAAAGAGTGTATTATCTCCCTTCTCACCAGCTCAGTAAACACCATCATTTAGGGAATGAAGTAAAATGGACACACTTTCTTTAAGGCTCACTTTTTAAAAGTAGCTAATGTATTAGACATTCTGTTAAAGCTGCTGCCATTGCACTGCAGCTCCAGTACCTGTTAACCAGGTAAGCCAGTGCCTGTCAATTTAAGACAGTGTTGATACTGACTAACACAGGTGGTTTATTGCCCTCCAGATTCTCTGTTCCTGCTAGCAGAACTCAGGTTTCATGCACACACAGACACATACATACACTGCACAAGTAAATAAGTGACAAATGAGGAAATATAGCCAAGTGCCACATTAATGAGAAACTGTGTCATCGGGGGTTTTCTTGGGGTCTAGCAGAGTCAGAGATGGATTGGTTTGTGATATATCATTTGGTCTTCATTTTCCTCATCCATTTCCACCATGAGCTAATTTGATTGCCTGCTCTATTTAAATCCTACTCTTTTGAATGGACCAGATTCTGCTAAAATAATTTCCTAGTCTAGTTTTAATTCAGGAAGAAGTAAGGTGTGTGTATATGTCACACATTTTGCCCCTTTTAATTTAAGTTTTAAAATGTAAGAAAAAGCATTTTCCCTGCTTCATTGGTTCTACAATCTAATTAGACAACAAATGTTTGGAAGCTAGTGGATGGCAGTGTCTATCACCCTAAGGAACATAGGCAGATTTTGAACATGTAACTGCATTTGAGGCTGCTGCTTTTCTATTTTACCTTCTTATGAGCAAAGGTATTAGCAAAGAAGATTGTTCTAAGGGGGACATGACAGTCTCTGAGGACAAAAAATGCATATGAAGGTCACTCAAGTTATAAAGGATGGCTGTGGAGGAATACAATGGAAGGTTCATAAGTCAAGAGAAGCACAGGCCAGTATTTCTGAATTCTGTACATGACAAGCAGGGTGATATAATACAGAAGACAACATAGAGGTCAGTTAAAAAGTATTAGAATAGAGTGAATGCAACATTTGTGAGGGGAAGTCATGCTTTACAAAAGACACTCAGATTTGTCAAAGGACAGCATTAAACACAAGGAAATGGGTTGCTTGTTTGTACATTGAATCGAGATTTCCCCAATGCTTGTGATATGATTCCTTACCCAGGAATGTTAGAGAGATCAAGTATCCTTGGAAGAGGAGGAAAACATACTTTTTTGAGCAATAACTGGCTAAAATGTATGAAATTGAGGGTAGGAATAAGAATTTGGTTTCTGCAGTGGAGGGGTTGCAGATCCATAAAATATCTTCAGCATATTCATAAGTGAAGTATACAAATATATGTACCAAAGTCTTCCAATGAAACTATTTGATACAGTAAAATTAAAAGCTCATTCCAAAAGCTGCAACAGGATTTCATAATAATAACAATTTTGATGATGAAATTGGAGGTGAAACCAAATGTCAGTGCATGCAAAGTAAGACACAGAGGCTTGGACAACTTTAGTGATAAATATGGTGTGATGGAGTAGAAATTATTGGCATGAAGGAGAAAAGTCCTGAAAACAGTAGCTCAGTAATCAGTGATGGTGCAGAATATAAGTAAAGCAGGGTGTTGGAATAAATTAAGAAAAGAACTGATTAAAACAAATGCTATGCCATCATAGAGTCATAGAAATGTGGAATGGTTTGTGCTGGAATGAACCTTAGAGATCATCTACTTCCAGCCCCCCTTCCATGAGCAAGGACACCTTCTACTATATCAGGTTGCCCAAAGCCCCATTCAATCTGGACCTAAACACTTCGAGGGGAGGGGAAGGGAATCTCTCCAGGCAACTTGCTTCAGGTGGCTCTGTGATGCCCTCTCACATTAGTCACTGCCCAAAAGCATATAGGATAGTTGCAAAAGATAAAGGAAACTATCATAAGCATGATAATAACTATGGAGTTACTTTCAGGCAATTAGAAACTGAGTAAAAATATTTCTTAACTTGTAAAAAGAAAGATCAAGATGGGTACAAGAGAGAAATACAAAATCATAAGTGATATGAAATACATGGATAGAAAGGAGAACATTAACATTTTCTCACATGGGATTCAGAGGCACTCAGTGCAATTTAAAGGTAAGAACTTTATATTTGAAATATATTTGTACAAAGCTCAGAATTTAATGCAGGATTTACTTGATGTTATTAAGGAAAATTGCACACAGAGATTCAAAAGGAGTTCTGCAAATCAGTCAGAAATAAAACTATTGATGGTTGCTAATTATAATGGTACAAATACAGCTTTAATTCAGGAAAGCCCCCACCCATCAGCATCCAGAAACTAGGGGAAATTGTCATGTAGTTGACCTATATCTTCTACTCTTTCATTTTGGAACACTGGGAAAGACTAGTAAGACACAAAGACGTGTGTAGCTTTAAGGAAAGATTGCATTGAATCATGTTCCTACATTTATTGTACTTCCCTGGCAGAAAAGTGGGAGCTGAAAGGATGGAAAATTCCTCTCAAGACACAGGTGTTTGAAGGGATTCTTTGGGCCAAGATTGACCTCAGGGATTCCTACAGTCTTATCACGGACCAGATGTCAGGGGGTTGAGAGTGTCTCCCTCGTCACTTCTAGTGCTGCAGATCATCCCCAGGTCAGTATTATCTCTGAAATTTCAGAATCATTGGTGACTTAAAAGCATCAACCCACTGACAACTAAGTGTGACTTAGTGATTTACCTCCTGCCTGTCACGCTTCGAGGAGAGCCAGAGAGACTTAGATATCTGTTCCAACAAGTCAGCCAGTGACAGAAGGGAAATCTGTAAACAACTGCTTTCCTCCATAAAAATCTCCTTTTTTCTTCTGTCAATAGCCACCAAAAGCAGCTAATCACCAGCCAGCATTCACGATGTGTACCAGCTTCACTTGCCCATGGCTTCGTTGTACGCATCACGTAAAATTGATAGCAGTTTCCTTTTTGTAGACAAAACATTTATGATTATCTCATTTGTCCTAGCAACAAAAATAACGAAGCATATTCAGCCTGTCATACAAAATGGTCTGAAAATGCTTTACAGATACTAAAAAAAGATGCAGAAGAGCTGTATGAAAAGACAAAAGAAAATAAATAGGTCTTCCTTAGTTTTTCAGCTGGAATTTCAAAGCATACCATGTTTCTTTCCAAACCACATTTTATTCTTTTCAAAGTGTTTGGAAGACCCAAAAAATGACATGTTTCTTCTGGATGTGATATTGCTTTTATAGCAATTTACTTAATACATTTTCTTTTGTCTGATTTTTTAAGATTTAGGAATTCACCCTCTTGACCTTACACCGAATCCTAATGAAAGCCTAATATGGTAAAAAAAGAAAAGAAACAGGAATACCCACTCATATTTTTAGAATGTTTATAATGCCTTTCCCCCCACCCCCCACATCCCACACCTCCCTTTTGTCTTTTCTGATATTGTACTTTTAAGATGTTTTTGTGAACAGATGATAACAATATACAGCTGATTTTGTCAAATCAACTGCATAAATTCATTTATCAGTACACTAGCTAATTTCAGGTGCAGAAATATATGAATCTGGAAAAGTATGCTTATTTTATATGTAACTTTTCACTGCTGTAATACCCTTTTATTCCCTTTGAGGAGCTCACAGGACTATTAAGAGAGCCTGTCTTTTGAACAGTTGCAGCCTTATTCTTCTATATTTGCTTATGGCTCAGCTGTCCTTTTATACACATCTTACAGCAAGGGTTGCTGAGGAGAGGCAGTCCATTAGAGATCCGCTGCTGGTGCCATGGAGCAGCAACTATGTGCATTACCACTCCCTACCCCTGATATAGAAGAGGCATCACATGAAAAGAGGTCCTGTCAAATCCTGTGGGAAGGGGAATGGGGGAGAAGTGGTCAGGAGGCTCCCCAGACTCTATTGGGATACACAGCCTGAGATACTGTGCCTTTTTCCTGAGCTAGAGAGTATCCTCCTGTTTGCTCACAATTCTTCCTTCTCATCATTTGGAGTGACATTTCACAATCCCTTCCACCTTTGTTACACACATCTCCTCTTCTAACAAATCTCCTTGTTGCCCACAGCTGATTTTCTGTAATTCTGAGAGGGGGGGGCGGGGAGAGAAATGTTACATTTCATGTCAATGGTTAGGGAAAAAAAACAACCAACCCAAAATCAAGCAACCAGGTTATGTCAAATTCTGCAACAGAACTTTTAAACCTGATGAAAAACTTTCTTTCTCTCTTGCCTTTAAAAAACAAGTATTTATTTTAGGGTGTGTGTGTGTGTGTGTGTGTTGTTTGTTTGGAGGTTTTTGGATGGTTTTGTTCTGCTTTTTTACTTTCCCATTCAGAACTGCTTGAGCAAATTCAGAGGAATTTGCACAATATTTGCAAATACTTTTGGTCTTCCCCAAAAGCCAATAATTGCTGTATTTACGGTGGGTAAAGACCTGCTAATCTCACCCTTCACACTGATTATGCATGACATGACAGGTGGCTTTTTAAAACGGAAATAGACTTCACTTTCCTAAAACCGGTAGAAATGGAATAGTTTGAAAATCTAATCTCTTCTCACTTTAGTCTGGTAAATCTCCTCGTGCCTTCACAGGGCTCCGAACTAAGCCTTGCATATTTCCTTCTTTTTGCTTTCAGTCTTCTTTTCACTGAAAAGAGTAACAAAGGTCAAACTGATTCCAGTACAAACGGTGCATCTTCTATTTACCAAGTATTTTCAGTGTTCAATCAGAACATTCTTTGCACAAGTGAATATTCTCAGGTTTCAATCTTTCCTACTGAAAAAAAAGAGAAAATATTTGAAGTCTGTTCAAAGAGACACAACTTGCCTCTTTCAATTAATAATAAGCATGCACAACTATAGAACAACAAAACAAGGGGACACAGTCTCAAGTTGTGCCGGGGGAAGTATAGGTTGGATGTTAGGAGGAAGTTCTTCACAGAGAGAGTGATTGGCATTGGAATGGGCTGCCCAGGGAGGTGGTGGAGGCACCGTCCCTGGAGGTGTTCAAGAAAAGCCTGGCTGAGGCACTTAGTGCCATGGTCTAGTTGACTGGCTAGGGCTGGGTGATAGATTGGACTGGATGATCTTGGAGGTCTCTTCCAACCTGCTTGATTCCATGATTCTATGCAAAATTTAATGCTATGCTCTCTATTTGATACAGAAACCACTGGATATGTTGATTGAGAACTAACCCAGAAAACAGATCACAACTTCATAATGTAGCTGCTGCAAATGGTCAGTTGGGATGGAGAGAGGGTGGCTCAGACAAAACAAATTTCTCATAAAATATACCAATGTGGGCAGAAGGAATTTAAACTGCTGTTTGAAAAACTGAGTTGCAAACCTGTAAATATTTTCAGCCTTGATAGGAAGCCAAGAGCCATTTGTGCAAAAAAATCCAGGCAATGTGGGAACTGAAGATCAAACACCTCATCTCTTTAATGCCTTATACAGTCTGGTTTCACCAGCCAGACTCCGTCCTTCCATGACTTGTCTGCTTGTTCCCTGTCAGCAGAGGATTATGAATGTTTTCCAGTTCTGTTTTTAGACTTAATCAGATAACAGACAGGGAATCAATACCTTGCCCGTGAAACTGTGTTGCACTTACATTCTAAGAATTATTCACTCTTTTAGTTAAGTGTGAGGATTCTGTAAAACATAATCTAAAATCCATTCAAGATAAAAAGGCTTTTTCAACTGTCTTTCTTTTTGCACCACAGTTTTAGAAATGTTGTACTACTCCATCTAGCTGCTAGTCTGGCTTTATCATGAGTCATCTATGAGACTTTTGTTCTTTGCCCATGCCAGAGATATATTATAAGAAAGCTCCAAAGAATGTGAAATGCAAAACATCAAATTCAGCATTTCTGTGAGAATTGGCTACTTAGAGACGAATTGATCATGGCCTTGAATTTGATGAGAAAAAAAAACAACAACATGCAAATCTAAGGATTATAAATAAGATGTGCAATTTTAGCAGTGAAAGCAACTGAACATTGGAAGAACTTACCCTCAGAAGGGATTCTGTCTCTCTTGGAAGCCTTTATTTGTAAAACAAGTGTATGTGTGGTGCTGATGAAGCGCAGTGGTGTGTTATGAGAGAGTATGACTGGGTGAGGACTGAGTAAGGAGGGCTATGAGGAAGGGGAGGAATGTCATGGGGCCTGGCATGCTCCTGCATGCACTCACTTTCCTCAAAAGGTCTAATACGACTTCAAATTTGTTACCAGTGATGCACCCTCCCAAATAATGTAGAAAGTTTTTGTGGATGGAAAAAAATATAAGAAGGAAGAAGAAGAACTTAACCCAGAGTGTCATGAGTACGAGAGGGTTTGGGAAATGTCCACATTTCAAAGAGATACTTAACTACATTCTTCAAATATCTCTCTGAAACTCCATTACACATCACACAGAAATGGTATACTCATTGTGCTGGGATCATTTCTACATGGAATTTGGCCAGGCCTTTTTAAGCAGAAAGGTGGGCAGGGGAACAATCCTGTCATTAAATGTCCTTGTCATTTTATCTTCATTCCTCTGCTTTGTTGCAGATGTTGCTTTGGAAAGTGTTTTAGTGCCTTTCTCGCTTCAATTACCATCAGTTCACACTCAGTTCATAATGGTGGAATAATTGAGTAGGGGACTAGCTCACGATCCTTGTGGATCTTTTTGACATCTACTTGTGGTTCCTCTGTTTCTTTATCTTATGGTAGATTTTCCCTTAGAAAATTAAAGCATTTGAAGGTTTGGAAAAAAGGACAAAGATTCAACATTGGATTTACTTTTCACAGATTTTAATGACTAGCCTTAAGCAAAAAAGATTGGAGTAACCATGGGATGTGTGGATCAATATTGTCAGCACAGAGTATAAATATACAGGTTTCTTTCTTTCTTTCTAGTGAAGTCAGGTTAATAAAGCAGTAACTTTTGTTTTTCTCTTAAAGTATATACTATTGGAAAAAATGTAGGTACATGAAATTATTTACACCCAGTAGTAAAGTCAATCAACCAGGTATTGTTTGTATATTTCCTGATCCATCATTTACTGATGAATTTATTATTAATACATTTACACAATCAGTAAAGAGTATTTGGGTTTTATGTGTCTTGTATTATTAACTGAAGTATATCTTTTATGACACTTTGCAGGCATAGCATTGTTATATAATTCTGTTCCTTAATGCAATTTACTGACTGTGATAACATATTAGATTAGCACTACCAACAAGGTTAGTTGCTTATAATCATTGCAAAAAAATAAATAAGAAGTTGTTATCAAGACATTCTCAGCAGCACTGTAACTGCAATTCTTCTATAAGAATGTTTCTAAGTAGCAACCAAAAGGTTGGTTTCTATGGAGAACTGGAAATTGTAACTGACCATTGTAGTGATCTGGCAGTCTTTTTGGAAACAGGACAAGACAAAAATAATTATAAGAGTTTTTCAGAGCTACAATTTGAAAAACTGAGCTAATTTCTGAATCCAGCAGACATTCCTTTTGCTAGCCTAAGAAAATACCAAGTTTTTTCATATTTAGTTTTAAATGAAGTAGAGATTTGTGTTTGTTGTGTCCACATGTTTGCAAACACAAGTATTGTTCCTTCTAAATGCAATCAGGAAAAGTTACCTACATATTTTTGATTAACCATCAATGAATACAAATACTCAAACACCAAACAGTAGCTTAAATATGGGCTATTTGTGGTTTTCTCTTTGCATTCAGTTTCACAGACAGGACAACCAGCCTTGCCTGAATCACAGAGCAACAGAATCACAGACTCTTCCCATACTTGTCCATCCACCATTGTGGAGCACATGGGCTCTATGTCTTCTGTTTCTCTTGAATCTCTGCTTTGTTCACAGACTCAGCAGTGATATCAGGCTCAGAAGACATTGCTCACACCTTCAAGAGTCTTTCCAGTGCTACCTAATCTCATCAGTGTCCTTACTTAACCCAAAGGGAAAGGAGCCTGCAGGGCTCATGCCACCAAGCTGTACCACAGTCACCCTGGCACTCCCATTGTCTTGGAGGATAGAGAGGCCTTTTGCTTGTCCTGTTGAGAAGACATCAGCCAGATTTAGCAGAGGTTAAGTTC
Organism: Pogoniulus pusillus; assembly: GCF_015220805.1. Taxonomy (NCBI): domain Eukaryota; kingdom Metazoa; phylum Chordata; class Aves; order Piciformes; family Lybiidae; genus Pogoniulus; species Pogoniulus pusillus. Next base: position 20,546,918 of record NC_087266.1, read on the forward strand.
AGTGGCACTAGAAGGCACAGTATTCTGGCACACCTGAGAAACAACTAATTTCACCCCTTGTCATTAGCTTTATTACTTATGGAAGCCATTATCTAGGCAAATCTTGAGGAAGTGCATTAAGGATTCAAGCTCTCATTCTGCTTTCCCTGAAACGTTTCCATTTCTTCTCGCTGCATCTCTTCTTACATGGGCACTTGCTCCTTAATCTTCCAAAACCAGTGGCAGGAGTCTTTTCCATAGTCCCTCTGTTGGTTCAGCTCCTACAGGATTTCACACTGTTGTCAGGTAGGTTAGGGGTTCAGTGAAAAATTAAGCTTTATGCCTAAGTTTTTCTAGATTTGCTTTTACTGCTGAGGAATTAGGGGAACTTCAGTTATTCCCTCTAGGTACAATAAAAAGACATTTTCTTCTCCAGCAGGACACAAAATTTCAACTGCATTCACATAAACCTACAGCTTAATATTTCCAATGGTTTACAGATAGTTCATATCTTGAAGTCTGACGTTGCATTCATACCTGTGGACATTTTTTTGCATGAAGCAAACAGAGTTCAAACTGAGTTCTCTGTCTGCAGTGCTCACTACATCAACATCAGGCTCCTCATTGTCTGGATTGCAAGTCAGATGATGCTGGCTTTCTTTTCTCTATTTCCCCCCCCCCCCCCCCCCCCCATATCCCAGCTTCTTACTTGTGCCCAAAAATTCTCCAAGAGCAGAAAATGTCTACAGGACTTTAATGAGACTAGTCTTGGATGGGGCAAAACTTTCCTAACCTAATGTTAAGACACAATTCAGAATTAGCTACAGAAGTGCTGAAAAAAATCGGTCTGTACAAACTGAAAAAAAAAAATCAAATAACTTTCCTGCATTGCAGTTAGAACACCAAGAGGGATTAACCAAATGAAAAGACCTTTCTTTGCCATGTTCAAAATGTATTTCTATGTTAGTTTTATCACTCTCAAAAATATTTTTATAGTGAATCTGATAAAACATTTTAACTCCATATTAACTTCAGTTTAATATTTACCCACATGCTGTAGTCCTAATCTTGAGAATTTACTCATGGTTTTGGCTATTGCTCATATACTGATAAACTTGTTTTTAACACTTCTATTTTCTATGGGGCTTTTACACAAATAAAGTGTCTGTTATTATCACAGTATCACAGTATCATCAGGGTTGGAAGAGACCTCACAGATCATCAAGTCCAACCCTTTACCACAGAGCTCAAGGCTAGACCATGGCACCAAGTGCCACGTCCAACCTTGCCTTGAACAGCTCCAGGGACAGCGACTCCACCACCTCCCCAGGCAGCCCATTCCAGTGTCCAATGACTCTCTCAGTGAAGAACTTTCTCCTCACCTCCAGCCTAAATTTCCCCTGGCACAGCCTGAGGCTGTGTCCTCTTGTTCTGGTGCTGGCCACCTGAGAGAAGAGAGCAACCTCCTCCTGGCCACAACCACCCCTCAGGTAGTTGTAGACAGCAATAAGGTCACCCCTGAGCCTCCTCTTCTCCAGGCTAAACAATCTCAGCTCCCTCAGCCTCTCCTCGTAGGGCTGTGCTCAAGGCCTCTCACCAGCCTCGTCGCCCTTCTCTGGACATGCTCAAGCATCTCAATGTCCCTTCTAAACTGGGGGGCCCAGAACTGAACACAGTACTCAAGGTGTGGTCTAACCAGTGCAGAGTACAGGGGCAGAATGACCTCCCTGCTCCTGCTGACCACACCATTCCTGATGCAGGCCAGGATGCCACTGGCTCTCTTGGCCACCTGGGCACACTGCTGGCTCATGTTCAGGTGGGTATCAATCAGCACCCCCAGATCCCTCTCTGTCTGGCTGCTCTCCAGCCACTCCGACCCCAGCCTGTATCTCTGCATGGGGTTGTTGTGGCCAAAGTGCAGCACCCTGCACTTGGAGCTATTGAACGCCATCCCACTGGACTCTGCCCATCTGTCCAGGCGGTCAAGGTCCCGCTGCAGAGCCCTTCTGCCCTCCAACCCAGCCACATCTGCCCCCAGCTTAGTGTCATCTGCAAACTTGCTGATGATTGACTCCATGCCCTCATCCAGATAATCTATGAAGATGTTAAAGAGGATGGGGCCCAGCACTGATCCCTGAGGGACACCGCTATTATAGCATGCGCCAAGCTGGTTTTCCTCCTAAGCTACATAATGTGCATGTATATATACAATTCTGATGAATATATATAAAAAATACACTTTAAAAAATCTTATCCTCAGAGAGAATTTTTATGCATTTGAATTTTGAATGGTGGTAGGCAAACAAACAAAAAAAAAACCACAAACAAACCTAAACACCAGAACAACAATGTAAAAAAAAAACATACTACACTCTTCACCAAGAAGTAAAGGTATGTGATGGCTTGGGTGTTCCCTGCCCCCCCACACTTTAGAAATCACCCAGACTAGACTCAGCTGGCTCTGGAAAGATGAATGAAGCTTACATTTACAGCTAGCACAATATACAAGCAGATATTTACAGTATATACAGTTACATACAGAAATATACAAGGTAAAAAGGTAATACAGAAACACAACTCCCCTCCCAGAAACCTGAGTCCCCAGGAGGGGCTCTCAACTGCCCCTTCACCTTCCCCCTACCCCTCTCAACCTTACCCCAGTCCCAAGGAAGAATGGAGGTTTGGCCAGGGGGGTTAGGAAGCAAAGTGGATTAGTCCAAAATGGAGGGTGAGGTTAGAGAGTAAGATGCAGCTCAGCCAGCAGCCCCAGTGAGAGTGGTTATCTATGTTTTTATTTCTTGTTCCTATACAGCCTATGAGTGATGTAGACATCACCATTGCTTTCCTTTCACAGTGTGTAATCTAGTTCTTCTTACCAAAACATTCTAGCCTGCTTCAAACTAGTATAAGGTACAAAGAAGCTACATATTGATTGTGTAAAGCAAATCTGGGAAGGAATCAATGCCAAAGACATATTTGTATTCTCCACACAGTGATGTTGCCTGTACCACTAAGAGTGCCATGGAAAAGGTGGAGCTTCTGGTACTGCATTCCAAAAGAGTAACTTTTCTAGTATGAATCTTCTTGAGGAAGCTCATTGTGTAACTCGCCTGCATCAAATTGATCTTGTGCAGAAACACTTTAGTGATTAAGTCGAGAGTTCTTAATCATTGATTCATAGAAAAATTCCCAGCCGAAATATGAATTCTCACCATCTTGCTGTTCTTTGAGGGCACCCAAGTTCTTCTAAAAGCTTTTTGGAAAGAAAGAAAGAAAGGAAGGAAGGAAGGAAGGAAGGAAGGAAGGAAGGAAGGAAGGAAGGAAGGAAGGAAGGAAGGAAGGAAGGAAGAAAGAAAGAAAGAAAGAAAGAAAGAAAGAAAGAAAGAAAGAAAGAAAGAAAGAAAGAAAGAAAGAAAGAAAGAAAGAAAGAAAGAAAGAAAGAAAGAAAGAAAGAGAGAGAAAGAAAGAGAAAGAAAGAGAAAGAAAGAAAGTGGCACCTACATTATGCACAGGTTTTTCAGGAAGACTTATTTCATTGACTTTCAGAGTAGAGAAATTTCTTTTCCTGTAGCTTTTCAGATTTCTTATCAGCTTTAATTTAGGAGTCCAGGTTATTTTTTAGTACACCTGTAGTGTTGCTTGTTTTCAAGAGTGGGGCAAGAATGTAATGAATGAGATCACTGTTGTGGAGGCAGGAATTAATGTGCGGCCGAGTCAGGAATTTTTATACAAAAATAGTTATTTTATTTTCCCCAAAACCCACCCCCAAAACTATATATACAAAGACTAATTTAGTTTAATTAGCAGATTCAGTCGCTTGAGAATTATCTACAAGGATACCATGGATAATCTGACTATTTTGGAAGCCAGAAGTTGGAAAAGGCTTTAGCTATTAAATTATAGCGATTTTCTTACTAATAAAGCGAAGCTGAGCCAACATAACTCACGATCAGGCTGACTTCCTCGCGGCCTGTCCCTCTCGTTCTCCTTCAGAAGCTGATGAAGAGTCATTAAGAGGTATTCAGCTCTTACAAATGTTGTCAATGAGTGAAGCAATCCTTTTGGAGGAGAGCACCAGGCGAGGGGGGCGGGGGGAGAAGTCTCAGGCTGGCACGAAGGCTCAGACAGTAACCAACTCCAAGCAGGGACAAACTCCAAGGTGGGAACCCCCAAAGGCGGGAAGCCTCCCAATATTTATACCCTCACTAGACAAAGGGCAGAATTACCACACCTTAGGCGCGAAAGCGCAGAACCAATCCCAGCCTGATTCCAGCGCGGGCACTGCACGGGGCACTCCTTGTGCGGGCAGGACCCCTTTGCTCACCCCCTTCACGGCTGCAGGGCAGTCGAGGGTGGGGGGAACCAGGCGGCTTTCCCTCTCCCCCGAAGTCACGGCAGGAGAGGAATCTAGGGGTATACAGGACTCCAGGACAATCACATTATTATTATTATTATTATTATTATTATTATCTTCATTATTATTATTATTATTATTATTATTATTATTATTATTATTATTATTATCTTCATTATTTTCTCCATGATTTTCTTCATTATTATTTTCATTATTACAAATACTGTTATGTCAAACTGTAAATTCCTCTCTAAAAATTTTTTTTTAATCCCTCTAATGTCCTCAAGCAGTTGGAAATATATGAATGTTAAATTTTATGGTCTTTTCCATGTTACCATAGTCTGCAGTTCTATTATAAACCATCATCTGTAATATAACCAAAGGAAAATTGGTAGGAAACCTTATTGTAGTCCAAGGAACATTCCTTTTTACATGAATTTACCAGCTTTAATAGGATTTAGCCTGTCTGGCTGAATCCAGAGCTTTTAGAAAAGCAAGGAAAGACTGAGTCAGAAATTAACTAGGCTGTCTATGGGATCTAACCACAACTTATCTTTATTCACAGTGGTCTTTAATGCCTCAAAAAATGCTTCCTTGTTGAGTCAGAAATTAAAGATGTGATGGCTTGGGTGTTCCCCGCCCCCCCCCCCCCCACTTTGGAAATCACCCAGACTAGACTCAGCTGGCTCTGGAAAGATGAATGAAGCTATTTATTTACAGCTTAGCACAATATACAAGCAGATATTTACAGTATATTCAGCTATATACAGAAATATACAAGGTAAAAAGGTAATACAGAAACACAACTCCCCTCCCAGAAACCTGAGTCCCCAGGAGGGGCTCCCAACCACTCCTGCACCTTCCCCCTGCCCCTCTCAACCTTACCCCAGTCCCAAGGAAGAATAGGGGTTCGGCCAGGGGGTTAGGAAGCAAAGTGGATTAGTCCAAAATGGAGGGTGAGGTTAGAGAGATGCAGCTCAGCCAGCAGCCCCAGTGAGCGTGGTTATCTATGTTTTTATTTCTTGTTCCTATACATGTCAGCAAGCCTATGAGTGAAGAAGACATCACCATTGTTTTCCTTTCACAGCCTGTAATCTAGTTCTTCTCACCAAAACATTCTAGCCTGCTTTAAACTAGCACAATTTCAACTGTTAAAAATTGGTCTGTGTTGTTCCTACTGCAGCGTTTATATCTTTCCCATTGCAGGGGATAACACTGTTAGTTTGTAGCTTAAAAAATTAGTATCAGTGAAGGGCTATATAGGTCTACTCAATTTCCTTCTCTCTGCTTTCCTGTTACTCCTCAGCTTTTGGACACAGCTTGTAATTTGAATTTCTAATGAATATATCATGAACCAGCATTTTCCTTGGACCAGGCTGCACACATGGTAGAAAGACATAGTTCAAATGCAGAGTAAAGCTGTTGTCTTTACCTCAGAGAGCTTAAGGTTTTTTAGCTGGAAAGACCAGCCTTATGCTGCCTTGGCTGGACAGTGTGGGCACAAAACACCGAACGGACTGTGAACTCGTTACTGAAGAAGGCTCTTGCTTCTGATCTTGCCAGGAGGTGGTACATAGCAAGAAACATGAAAAGAAAGTCTGATACTAGTAGTAGGGCATGACCTCAACCAAGGGGACCACATCCTGTTGCCTTGAGTATGCATGAGTTTATCCAAAATCATTATGGAAAGAAAGAAAGGAATTTAAGAACAGAGGGCAAAGCTTTGCTCTGTCTTACCCCTCTGAATAACCTGAGAATTCTTCTTGCTTGTAAGTTGATCCACTGGACTACCACGTCAGCAGTGAGTGCTGAGTTGCCATCCACGTATTCCATATCTGGTGGAGCTGGTAAGATGTGTGAAATTACAGACTTACAGAATGGGAGAGGCTGGAAGAGAACTCATAAGATCATCTAGTCAAACTGCCCTGATCAAGTAGGGTCAGTTAGAGCCAGTTGTCCAGATGGATTTGGAATATTTCTGAGGATGAAGACTCCACAACCTCCGCTGTTTTATCACTCCCAAAGGAAAAACCTGTTTGCTGATGTTCAGACAGAGCTCTTCTTTTTCAGTTTGTGCCACTGCCTTTTGTCTGGCCACTGGGAACTAGTGAGAAGGGCCTTACCCTCTCATCTTCATTTTCTCCCTTCAGATATTTATATGTATTGATAAAGGCCCCCAGAGGTCTGCTCTCTAGGCTGCTAAGTCCCAGCTCTCACATTCTCTCCTCATTTGAAAGATACTCCAGTCCTCCAATCATCTTTGTGGTGCTTCACTGAATTTTCTCCAGTAAATTCCATTCTCTTTAAGTCCCTAAGCTTTCAGCCTTCTTGGACTGCTCACCTGAATAGGCTGTGTTTTCTCAGACAATCACTGAGGAGAAGTTCTCAAGTCTCTCTGAAACCTCTGTGGGTTTTCAAAGGTATTGGAAATCACGCTCTAAATCCAGAGAATTTCTTCACTTATTTTAGGCTGATGGAATTGTTCCACTCTTCTTTCCATCCAGTGTCAGGTACCTTCATTTCTGTGAGCCATTGCTGAAGTACCTGACTACAGAATTAGACTCAGTGGGCTGTATTTTGTCCACAGTGTAAAAACAACAGATAATGCATACTGTCCCACAGAGGAAAATAATGAGGAGAAGAAATAATCTTGGTCTGCCAGTGTTTGAGTTCTTTCATGTTTGGATCACTCCCTAACATTCTGATGAGTCTCCAGTAACAGCAGAGAATCAACAAAGTCCTAATCCTTAAAATGCTTCTCCATAAGATGGGCTCTGCACTTAAATTTGATGCAGTACATGGGATTGTGGACTTGATCACATCACTCCAGTTTCTATTAGTCAAACTATCAAAACTCTGCATATTAGCATAAAGTTAGTGAACAGCAATGTTTAAGACAACAGCACCTTTTAAACTTGAGTTACACTTAGAATGAAATCAATATCACTCATTGGGACCGAAACTTAATCCTATCCCTTTTGTGTCTTGACACTCTTATACCAAATCCCCCCAAAATATCACATGTACTTTTCTATTACATTTTGCTGTGTGATTTTGCTCCCACTGCTTGGTTTTATTGCCCTTTGAATTACTGCATTTCCACGTTTTCTTTTAAATAAACAACCTTTGCTTTTCTATTATCGTTAGACTTACAGTCTCATTCCTGTTAATTTATGTCATTGCTTCCTTATTGTATTAATTCTCCTACAGCAGCTAGAATTTACTGGGTTTCTGTAGGGTATAATGTATCTAAATTAATTTCCTTTTCATTATTTGTGAGGTTAGCTGCATTGTAGCTAAGGACAAAATGACATTCCCATTTAAGCCTACTTTTCAGTCCATTCCTTAACACCCAGCTAAGCCCCTTGAAATATGATTTGCCACAGAGAAACTGTTGGAATAGGTCTGGGTTTTTACTCTGTTTCTCCTGCTTTTTTTCTCTCTGTCTGGAAAGCCAGTGGTAGCTGCCAGCTGGAGTCTGCTTTCCAGAAGACTGTTTCTTGAGCAAAGGTGTAGGTTGAGAGGAGCAGTGTGAAAGAAGGCACAGCTGCACTACAGGCAGCATGATGGCTCTCAGCAAAATTGCTTCTGTGATCTGTGTGTGTCATACCAGCTGAACATCCTTGGGCAACTCTGTGAAAACACAGGGTGCCAGCAACAGGAGAGATTAATTTACTGTGTATAGCCCCAGTCTGTAGGTGCTGGAAACATCCACTGGGGCAAGATTTATCTCACTCATCTGTACCTCTTTATATAGGGGAGGAGCTAGAGCTTAGCTGATCACAGGAGAGAAGGAGGTTCAGTGTTAAGTCAGAGACACCTAGAAGTAGCTGAAACGCTTACAGATGACCTCCATGGCCTCCAGCAGATGAGCAAAGAGTCTATGTCTTGTAGGCCCTGCCATACCTACCAATCAGGGATCAGTGCTGGGCCCCATCCTCTTTAACATCTTCATAGATGATCTGGATGAGGGCATGGAGACAATCATCAGCAAGTTTGCAGATGACACTAAGCTGGGGGCAGATGTGGCTGGGTTGGAGGGCAGAAGGGCTCTGCAGCGGGACCTTGACTGCCTGGACAGATGGGCAGAGTCCAATGGGATGGGGTTCAATAGCTCCAAGTGCAGGGTGCTGCACTTTGGCCACAACAACCCCATGCAGAGATACAGGCTGGGGTCGGAGTGGCTGGAGAGCAGCCAGACAGAGAGGGATCTGGGGGTGCTGATTGATACCCACCTGAACATGAGCCAGCAGTGTGCCCAGGTGGCCAGGAGAGCCAATGGCATCCCGGCCTGCATCAGGAATGGTGTGGTCAGCAGGAGCAGGGAAGTCATTCTGCCCCTGTACTCTGCACTGGTTAGACCACACCTTGAGTCCTGTGTTCAGTTCTGGGCTCCCCAGTTTAGGAGGGACATTGAGATGCTTGAGCGTGTCCAGAGAAGGGCGACGAGGCTGGTGAGAGGCCTTGAGCACAGCCCTACGAGGAGAGGCTTAGGGAGCTGGGATTGTTTAGCCTGGAGAAGAGGAGGCTCAGGGGGGACCTCATTGCTGCCTACAACTACCTGAGGGATGGTTGTGGCCAGGAGGAGGTTGCTCTCTTCTCTCAGGTGGCCAGCACCAGAACAAGAGGACAGAGCCTCAGGCTGCGCCAGGGGAGATTTAGGCTCGAGGTGAGGAGAAAGTTCTTCACTGAGAGAGTCATTGGACACTGGAATGGGCTGCCCGGGGAGGTGGTGGAGTCGCCGTCCCTGGGGCTGTTCAAGGCAGGATTGGACGTGGCACTTGGTGCCAGTCTCTTCCAACCTTGGTGATACTGTGATACTGTGATACCTGTGGGCATTTTGTGTGGAACTAGGCACATAGGAGTCCCTTTAGACTCCTTTATTATATCACAGATAGATAGAGCACAGAGTAGCTTGGGAGAACTATCCCTGAGAAATGATGATTTCTTTCTATTTTCTGTCATGGGAGTCTCAAGCTTGTCAACGTCAACAGAGCTGACCTCAACATAATCTCCTAAGACCAAATTCAGCACTCATGGACATGTTTCCTTGTTCTCACTGCAGATCTGTGAGGCTTCCTCAGGTCTAGCACATACCAACCCAGAACCTGTAGGCCCCAGAGACCACCTGAGGTGGCCATAAAGGCTGATAATAAGGCAACTGACTCCTTTGCCCAGCTGTTGGTGAGGCTCCAGTCTCCTCTGACTGGATGTCCACTGCCTGTAACGGGAGCTTAAGCATTTATCTTGTGTAGACACTGAAATGTAAATGCTTTAAACTAGAGCTGAATCTCATCTCTAAAACTGATTAATTGCCACATTGATGCCTTCTCAGAATTCAGGGTTAGCTGCTAGTTGGTTTTTCTTGTTTTACTTTCTTGGGTTTTTTCTTTTCCTTGCCCTCACCAGAGTCATAGTGCAACAACAGCCTTAGGAAGTCATTGGTGATGCTTGCTGCCTTTTGCTTTGGTGTGCAGCAGAGCAAGTCAGAGGAGTTACTGAAATGCAGCCCACACCAAATCACAGCAAGTACTGTATGCCATGTATATGCAGTAAGGAGAGGACAAAAAATTTGACAGTGCTGGCTGCATCAACAATAACACACACTGCACTTCATGAGTCTTCATTAATGTGTGCCCTTTTCAGGGACACAAGATTGAAAAGAATATTGTAGAACAGATCCCAAGAGGTATATTAAGGTACTGGTTCTGTAACCATTCAAAGTGGGTCTGCAATATCTGTCTTGTAAACTTTATGCAATAGTGTCAGGGAGAACAGTGATCCACTTCAGTTCTATGTTCCTTTTCCATCACCTCTACCATATCAATAAGAAAACGTGGTGTAGCACTGCCAGCAACATCTGCAGGAAAAAAAAAGAAAGAAAGAAATTGCAACAACTCACACTTCATGAAACATTATAGTGGAAAAGAAAATGTGTTCCAAACCACCTTGAAGTTCTGGAGTTAATTTGTCATTAAGCATGAGAGACATGGCCACTGCAGACTTCTGCATTGTTTCCATCATGGAAAGCCTTAGATTTTGCAGTTCCCCAGTACAGAAAGCCATATGATCACACATTAGAGTGTATACTTTAGTTCATGTATTACTATTTATTGCCTACTTAAAAACAAGCAAGTCAAAAAGAAAGAAAGAAAGGAAAAAAGGTCATTAATTTTACAGCAAACAGTTAAAGACATGCTATGCTTCCAAGCAAGTTTTACTACTCAGATGGATCAAACTACACAAACAACACCTGAACTAGGAAAGACAACTATTCTGGCAGCACTGTAGTTCTTACCTGTTGTGTTACTAACTGTAAATGAGAGGAGAAAGGTTTGTATCATAAAAACTAAGCCAAGGGTACACGATTTTTTGTTTAAGGTACTGAGATGACCCAATCATACCCCAGACCACTGAGAAACAAGAAGTGAAAGAAAAGAATGGGGCATTTCAATTTTGACCACATCGACTACACGGCACTATTTGTCTCATAGTATATATGTATATGGCAAGTAATGTATATGTACAATGTGTATGGGAAGTCTCTGTTGTTTTACAATAGTAAGAATTCATGAAAAATGAATGTTACTTGGAAAACAAATGATGGGGGAAAAAAGATCAGAGCCGCCATCCAGATAAGGGAATGTGTGCAGACACAGCAGTGCAGCCACATGTGCAGTCTGGCTGGGGTGGCTGCTCCTGTAGATGCTGGTCTTGAGTGGAGTAGACATCACCAGATTCACAGAAATTACTTACGTGATCTTGTCCCTGTTTCAGGGTGAAAGGAGAGCTTCTGCATGACCTGTGTTTATACAGCTTGAGCTGTTGCTATCTGAGTACTGTTTTAGCTGGCCATTGCTGTTAACAGAGTGCAAAAACTCCTCTTTCCTGGACAAGGCAGGCTGAGGACAGAGTGGCTGGAGAGCAACCAGGAAGAAAGGGACCTGAGGGTACTGGTAGATAGTAGGCTGAACATGAGCCAGCAGTGTGGCCTGGTGGCCAAGAGAGCCAATGGCATCCTGGCCTGCATCAGGAACAGTGTGGCCAGTAGGACAAGGGAGGTTATTCTTCCCCTGTACTCAGCACTGGTCAGGCCACATCTTGAGTGCTGTGTCCAGTTCTGGGATCCTGAACTCAAGAGAAATGTTGAGGTACTGGAACATGTCCAGAGAAGGGTGATGAGGCTGGTGAGAGGCCTGGAACACAAACCCTATGAGGAGAGGCTGAGGGAGCTGGGGTTGTTTAGCCTGGAGAAGAGGAGGCTCAGGGTAGACCTCATTGCTGTCTACAACTACCTGAAGGGAGGTTGTAGCCAGGTGAGGGTTGGTATCTTCTGCCAGGCAACCAGCAACAGAACAAGGGGACAAAGTCTCAAGTTGTGGCAGGGTAGGTATAGGCTGGCTGTTAGAAGGAAGATCTTCCCAGAGAGAGTGATTTTCCATTGGAATGGGCTGCCCAGGGAGGTGGAGGAGTCCCCAACACTGGAGGTGTTCAAGAAAAGCCTGGATGAGACACTTAGTGCCATGGTCTAGTTGATTGAACAGAGCTGGGTGCTAGGTTGGACTGGATGCTCTTGGAGGTCTCTTCCAACCTGGTTGATTCTATACTTTTCTGATTATTTCTTTGTAACATTTTATACTCTAGTTCACTTTTAGTTCTGGTAAAACTTTCCATGTTTGCAAGTAGAAGATTACCTGCCAACAAGTCACATATCTGTTTTCTGTAATCTCTAATTTATAATATTCCTCTTCCGTTCCCTGGCATGTAGTTCAGGCACACTCCAGATAATGGAGCATTACTGGCACCTAGAAACCAGCGATTCAAATCTTCTCAGATGTTTATCACTTAGTGTTATAGCTGCAGAGAGTGTTTTTGAACAGTTCCTCTCATTAAAAACATTCAATACAGTGAATAATCTCCACTAAAGAGATTGAGGCATCATGGCAGTTATTTGACAACCGAGAAGCTGTAACAACATTCACAGTGTATATTAAGGCTTGCTGTTCAATTGGGACACCAAGTGGCAGCTCAAAATTTAACACGAGTTCAGTGTATACTGCAGGTATTGACTGGGAAAATGTGGTTTGGAAATGTCCACAGACAGGAGGAATACAAGGAAGTTTCAAGAAACGAGAAGCAGATGGTGTCCAGAGAGGTCTGAATTTTTGTGCTGCAATAAAAAATGGACACTTCTCTTGATCACATCACAGCCCTTGTCCATGAAAATTCAGGATTTTTGTAATTGAATTACTGGCACTCAAAAAACTGGGAATTTAAGACGAGCCATCCAAACCTTAGATTCTCTCCCTTCCTGCAGTCATTTCTGTGAGAAATAGCATGCCTGCAAATCCACTGGGTTCTAGAAAACCTCTCTTTTCTCAGGCATAATAGGAACTGGATCACTACTCAAATGTGATTATAGTAAATTCAAACAAAAATACAGCTTGGTAACATGAAGTGACTACCAAAAGGTGACTACATGCTTTCAAATACAGATCTGAACAAGGAGGATTCAACATGAAAACTCTCTTGGATTTCAGCAGGACTGAAATTTCGCCCTTTATTATTTCCACAGGAAGTTTCCTTTAACCAAGTTTGCTAAAAGAAAAGCATATATTTTTAATTGTTGTTGTTGTTCCAAGTTTGGTTTTTTGTGAAAAAATAAATTTAAGCTATTGAAATTCACTTCTTAAATTACCTAGAATCTCTTTCCTGTCTGTTTAGGCCCACTGAAATGAATGAAAGTCCTCTTAGAGTTGAAGTGCTACGTTCTCTGAGTAAACCTGGCAGACAATTTCTGTGCTACTAGCATATATTGTTAAGACTTACTTCAAAAAGGCCCTTCTGCCAAGTAATGAATGCTCAGATGTGGCTGTTCACAGTTGAAAAGCTGACTTACTCCTTGAAGTCATCTCAAATGCAGCACTATAGTTACTACAGGTTGAAGGAATAAACTTTATTGATGAAACGCAGCAATCAATCATGTCTCTTCAGTAGGCATAAGTGCAGTCGTGAGTCATGTTGGTGACCAATGGGGCATTCATGGCTTCAGCTGTAGAACAATAGAAACCTGATAATTACTGTGCATATTGTCTGTGAAACAAGGAAAAAACTGTGGTAGGTACATTTTACAGGCACATCTTAAAACATATCTGAGTAACAACATACACTTTTTTTTCTTTTTCTTTTTTGCTCATTAGAGTTTTTCCAATTGGATGAGCCAAACTGCACAATACTGTAGAATTTACTTTGATTTCTATAATGAATCACTAAACAATCCCACAGGGCTAACTGCTGTAATAAAAGATTAACTATTTCCTAGTACAGAGAGTCGTATTTATGGAGATGTGCCAGTAAATTCTTTAATCTAGCCTAGCAGTACCTCTGACTATGTAGTAGACATTTACTCTAATTCAGGCTGACACCTTCATGATAAAAAGCTCTGTGTAGCTGCACCCTCTATTAGGTCTCTGTACATCACTGAGTCTTGGGAGACCTAGAAAACATGACATTGAGGCAGCCGACACAGAACTGAAATAGGCTGCTGGTCCTGTTTGGACATTTTGCCATAGAAGTAAAAGGAATGGGCTGCCCAGGGAGGTGGTGGAGTTGCCGTCCCTGGAGCTGTTCAAGGCAGGATTGGACGTGGCACTTGGTGCCATGGTCTAGCCTTGAGCTCTGTGGTAAAGGGTTGGACTTGATGATCTATGAGGTCTCTTCCAACCTTGGTGACACTGTGATACTGTGATATATTTTTAGGCAATATATAGAAATCTTGTTTATTGCAAGTAGAAATAAAACTATCCTTCCTTGCTTATACATTCACTCCACCTTCACAAATAGAGTCTGCTCTCATGAGATCATGGAATTCTACAAAATCATTCACACAATACTTTGTGCCCACGCTATGGGAGGAAAATTTCTCTATAAAAAGAGTGAATTTTACCACTTCATAGATCTACCCATTCTACAAAGCATCAGCTAAGCTTTCCAAATCACTGTTCACATCAGTCATTATCCAGACCACATTATTTTGAGTTTTCCACCTCTGAAGTGGCTGCCTTATGAAAATAACAGTTCCTTTAAAGAGAGAACAGAGACTGAAGTAGGTAACTATGGCAGTCTTTGGGATAGAATTGTAGTTTGTTCTGGATTTTTTTGCTTGTTGTGTTTTAAGTCATAGCTTGCATATATTTACTGAACTACCACAGAAGAGAATATTAGTGTCAGTGGCCCAGGTGGATGCTGTTCTCTTTGTTATAAGACACTTTAGCTTAAACTTCAGTAAAAGAGTCTTTACTCTCTGCTGGTAATTCTGCTTGTTGGCTACAGAGGAGCAACCAATGTGCAGGTGACAACTTACATATATGTTCATTTCTAGTAGTCTCCTCCTGAATCAGCTTAAAGGAACCATGTATATTTGATTCACAAAGATGCACTACTGCTAAAATGTAGTGAGAAAATAGCTTTGCAACCAACATGTTCTAGTCCAACAAAATCTGGCAGTGTTAGATGTATTCCTATCAGTGACAATATTTTTCAGGAACTTGATGTATTATATATATTTTTTTCATTTGAAGTATGAATATTGACTTAGTGACATACATTAGGAAAGTAGCAGATGTATCATCCATCCCAGTTTCTCTATTTATTCATACCTGCGGGTACTATTTTAGGATGGTCCTTTCAACCTCAGTAAAAAACTTACATCTTTCTAGAAGTTGAGTGCCTGATATGAAGCATGGCCTTTAGTTTGTATTTGGCCTGTGTGTTTCTAAGTTGCTATGAAATATGTTAGTTCTAATTGTGAGTTTAAAGGATATTTTCTTAAATTCCAGGATCTCAAAAAATATGAAACTGTGATTAGTCTGACTTCACCAAAAAGGTGTTAGTCTGACTGATATAAATGCTCTTAGGAAGCTGGAATTGATGTTGGGAATTTTTTGTATCCTGCTAAACATCAAATAAAAGGTGAAAATTTGATGTATCTCTGCAACCCACAGGAAACCAGGACTGGAAAAAAAAGGAAGTTGATATTCTGCTTTGAAAATAACAGGGTAATCAAGGCCTTACATTGATCTCAAAATTTTATATGTCATTAAACACAAGGATCAGATGCTGTGAAATGCCCAAATAAATAATTATTTCACTTGCACCATCGTTGTTCATAGAAATGCATTCTAAAAAACAGTAGTTAAAGCCTTGTATATTTATGAGGTGGTTTATATGTAATGTTAACTTCATTTTCTAGAGAAAAAAGACTCTAAGATTCCACAAATTCAGGTTCAGGCTTCTGTTATCAGAGTTCTTGGGACCTTGGAGAAAACAGTCTACACTGACCCTGTGAGACTAGGTTGATACAGGCTGGGGTCGGAGTGGCTGGAGAGCAGCCAGACAGAGAGGGATCTGGGGGTGCTGATTGATACCCACCTGAACATGAGCCAGCAGTGTGCCCAGGTGGCCAAGAGAGCCAGTGGCATCCTGGCCTGCATCAGGAATGGTGTGGTCAGCAGGAGCAGGGAGGTCATTCTGCCCCTGTACTCTGCACTGGTTAGACCACACCTTGAGTACTGTGTTCAGCTCTGGGCCCCCCAGTTTAGGAAGGACACTGAGATGCTTGAGCGTGTCCAGAGAACGGCGACGAGGCTGGTGAGAGGCCTTGAGCACAGCCCTACGAGGAGAGGCTGAGGGAGCTGGGATTGTTTAGCCTGGAGAAGAGGAGGCTCAGGGGAGACCTTATTGCTGTCTACAACTCCCTGAGGGGTGGTTGTGGCCAGGAGGAGATTGCTCTCTTCTCTCAGGTGGCCAGCACCAGAACAAGAGGACACAGCCTCAGGCTGTGCCAGGGGAAATTTAGGCTCGAGGTGAGGAGAAAGTTCTTCACTGAGAGAGTCATTGGACACTGGAATGGGCTGCCTGGGGAGGTGGTGGAGTCGCTGTCCCTGGGGCTGTTCAAGGCAGGATTGGACGTGGCACTTGGTGCCATGGTCTAGCCTTGAACTCTGTGGTAAAGGGTTGGACCTAATGATCTGTGAGGTCTCTTCCAATCCTAATAATACTGTGATACTGTGAAACCAAAGGCATGCAGTCCCTATTGACACAGTAAAGCAGCTTTGAGTCAGGAAAGTTCTTTTCCCCTGTAGATTTCAAGGGAAGTATCCACAAGTGCCACATTCAAAAGCAAATCTTAAGGACAGAAGAGCTATCCTAAGCAAATGCTGCTCAAGGCAGCTCATTGAGCCATAATTGTGTGGAGATTAACAGATGCCTCCTTCAATTGCGGTGGTTTCCAAAATTACTTAAAATCCTAACTAAGAGAATTTGGGCCAATTTGTTTCAAGATTGTCCTACTTGTTTTGAGTAGAACTTAGCGCTCATACAAAAGCTGCATCTTAATGAAGTGAATATAACGGAGTGTATTTGAAAATTATCTGACAGTCTCTCTCATGGGATCAAGTTTAAAGAAATGTGAGATGTCTGTAGCAAGGGAAGCTAGAGCTGAGCCATGCTGAAGAATGTGTTTACACAGTCATTTATATGAAAGTGCTAAAAAAACCCAAAACACTCAAAACCCAACCAAACCAAAAACCCCAAGAAAACAAAAACCACAAGAAAACAAAAACCACAAAAAAAATCCCCCAAAACAAACCAAGAACACAAAACAAACCTATTGTGCTGAATTTATTGGGAAAGCATTGGACCAGTTGAACATTTTTAGCAATCTAACATTGATTGCTACTGTATATGTTGTTGTTGCAGCTCACAAATTGTTTTCACAGGTTAATATTTTTCCACCCCCACAATAATAATAACTTATTGTCTGGTAAGCATAGAATTGATTCATTAAATTGTGTAGTTTCCTACAGTTTGATCTCTATTGACATCTCTGAATTTGTGGCAAGTTATTTTAAATAAGCAGAAACTTACCACAGCCAGCAGCCTTACACCAGTACAAATATTTTCTACGGTGCTAATGCTCAAAGTTCCATTTCTGGCAGCTTGCCAAGAATTTTGCATCGGAATGCACTGAGCTGGAGACCCCAATCTAATAAATTTTATCTGACACGGTCAAACATCAACTTTTATTACCATGTCTGATTTTCCCATGTTTGTACAATTTAAAGCTACAGCTTCTGCCTTTTTCTTCTTTGAAGGAACAGTAATATCTTGAAAGAGACTGTCACAAGGACACACTACCATGAGCATTTTCATCTGTGGACATTCAGTGTAAAAGAAGCACATTCTTCCACCAGTCTCACCATCCTTCCACCAACACCCCCCCCACACACAAAGCACAGCACAAAAGTCTGTTTCTGTGATATTTGTACTACTTGTGGGATGCGATTTTTTTTTGCACTGCAGAATAACTGAGTCCTGCTCGTGATGTTCATGAGTTTATACATGAAGTGCAATGAATTCTGTAATATGTGGAGGTTGTTACCCTAACATTATGCTCTGTCTGAGATCTAATCACCAATGATACATATCTAAAGTACAAAAAACTATGTAAGATACCTATCTAGTTTGAAGCTAGCTAGAATGCTTTGGTGAGAAGAACTAGATTACAGGCTGTGAAAAGGAAAACAGAATGATGCCTGCTTCACTCATAGGCTTACTGAGAGATACAAGAATAAGAATCCAAACATAGATAAGGCACTTCTGCTGGGGAGCTCTGAGATGCATCTCTCTCTCTAAGGTCACCTTCTGTTTCTGTGATTAATCCACTTTGCTTCCTAACCCCCTGGCCGAACCTCCATTCTTCCTTGGGACTGGGGTAAGGTTGAGAGGGGTAGGGGGAAGGTGAAAGGGTGGTTGGGAGCCCCTCCTGGGGACTCAGGTTTCTGGGAGGGGAGTTGTGTTTCTGTATTATCTTTTACCTTGTATATTTCTGAATATAACTGTATATACTGTAAATATCTGCTTGTATATTGTGCTAAGCTGTAAATAATAAGCTTCATTCAGTTTCCAGAGCCAGATGAGTCTAGTCTGGGTGATTTCCAAAGTGTGGGGGGGGGGGCAGGGAACACCCAAACACCCAAACCATCACACTACCATACATTGCTATGATGAATTGTCAACACTAGGGAAAACAGCTCTTGGACATCCCTGCTCATGCCGTCCCTTGGGTGGTGCAGAAACAGTGCCTGTATGTGTGTCCACAGCAGTGAGGTGACATTCAGGAAGGGCATTGCTCATTACCTGCAGCACTTAGAGCCATCTTACTAATGCAAGTCTCTGAAACTTATGCAAGGAGTCAAATATTTGGGGATTGGATTGATGTGAATCTTTTTTTCTGGTGGCTTAGCTTAAAATCAGGAAGATTCTCAGGTAAGATTTCTAATGCAGGGATTAAATTGTTCCCTATTCCTGTGCTTATCACTAATGTTCAGTTTTGACTACTGTTTGAAATGTCGCTTGATTTAAAGTCTTAATAAATGTATAAAATGATATCCACATGGGAAAGGAGTCACCTTAGCAAACACATTCCCACAGTCATAGAATCATAGAATCATAGAATCATAGAATCATAGAATCAACCAGGTTGGAAGAGACCTCCAAGATCATCGAGTCCAACCTATCACCCAGCCCTAGCCAGTCAACTAGACCATGGCACTGAGTGCCTCATCCAGTCTTTTCTTGAAGACCCCCAGGGACGGTGCCTCCACCACCTCCCTGGGCAGCCCATTCCAATGGGAAATCACTCTCTCTGTGAAGAACTTCTTCCTAACATCCAGCCTATACCTACCCTGGCACAACTTGAGACTGTGTCCCCTTGTTCTATTGCTGGTTACCTGGGAGAAGAGGCCAACCCCCACCTGGCTACAATGTCCCTTCAGGTAGTTGTAGACAGTAATAAGATCACCCCTGAGCCTCCTCTTCTCCAGGCTAAACAGGCCCAGTTCCCTCAACCTCTCCTCATAGGATTTGTGTTCCAGGCCCCTCACCAGCTTCGTTGCCCTTCTCTGGACATGTTCCAGTACCTCAACATCTTTCTTGAATTGAGTGGCCCAGAACTGGACACAGTACTCAAGGTGTGGCCTGACCAGTGCTGAGTACAGGGGAAGAATAACCTCCCTTGTCCTACTGGCCACACTGTTCCTGATGCAGGCCAGGATGCCATTGGCTCTCTTGGCCACCTGGGCACACTGCTGGCTCATCTTCAGCTTACTATCTATCAGTACCCCCAGGTCCCTTTCCTCCTGGATGCTCTCCAGCCACTCAGTCCCCAGCCTATAGCGCTGCTTGGGGTTATTGTGGCCGAAGTGCAGAACCCTGCACTTGGCCTTGTTAAATCTCATCCCATTGGCCTCTGCCCACCCATCCAGCCTGTCCAGGTCCCTCTGCAGGGCTCTCCTACCTTCCAACAGATCAACACCTGCTCCTAGCTTGGTGTCATCTGCAAACTTACTGATGCTGGACTCAATGCCCTCGTCCAGATCATCAATAAAGATATGGAACAGGACTGGGCCCAGCACTGATCCCTGGGGAACACCACTTGTGACTGGCTGCCAACTGGACGTGGCACCATTCACCACCACTCTCTGAGCTCTGCCATCCAGCCAGTTCTTGATCCATCACAGAGTGAATCTGTCCAAACCATGAGCTGCCAGCTTGGCTAGGAGCTTCTTGTGGCAGACAGTGTCAAAGGCTTTGCTGAAGTCCAAGTAGACTACAATAACTGGTTCTCCTCCTGGGCCAAATGGAAAGTCTTCTGAAACTTCTTTTAATTTTTCCCATAGTCACAATTGCATAAAATGTAAAACACTGACTGAAAAGAGTTTGAATTTCCTAATTTTTACCACACAGAGATTTGCCCCAAACCAGAGAATTTTCAGCTGCAGTGCAATGACAATGTTTCCAACCCCAGTGCAAAACAGGTATCAGCATTTTCTGAAAAATCTGTTTGTTTGTCACTGCCTTAAAAAGTCAGCACAGTACAATGCCTGGGAAGGGATTCTGCAGATTACAATATACTTGCAAGCCACGCCTGAAATGCAGTGTAAACAAACCTTTAAACGGCTATCCAAAAAACCACTTAGCCACTTCACTTATTAAATTTCACCATGGTGTGAGGCTGGTGACTTCTCTGTAAAGCAGCTATTCTGAACTGAGTACAAAGTGACACAGCTCAAAACCTCCAAAAAAGCCAGTAACGTGACAAAACCCTAAGAAAGCACTGTTTACACCAAGGTCCTGGAAGGACACACAACGTTGTT
The DNA here is from genome assembly GCF_015220805.1 of Pogoniulus pusillus. NCBI lineage: Eukaryota > Metazoa > Chordata > Aves > Piciformes > Lybiidae > Pogoniulus > Pogoniulus pusillus. The sequence continues at coordinate 20,567,468 of NC_087266.1, forward strand.
TGACTACATACCATGACCGTTTCCATCAAAGTCAGTGTGGCTGCTCACGCATGTGCCGAATTTGTCCTCCAGCACCTGTCTGCAGAATCAGCAACAACTTTGAAGATGCCTGTGCAAAATCAGAAGTTATGCAGAAGCTGGCCTGCCTTGTGTAGCAGCCCACATACAGTGTCTGGGAAAGGTGATTTCTCCAGCACTGGTCTCTGCTTCACCTATGCTCCCTCCTCCAGAGCAGCTGGCTACCATCTCGAGTAGTCTTATCTGCTGTGACTTGTCAAGCCAAAATATTTGTTTAAAAAAGGATCAAATATTCATAGCTCATTTATGCATTCTTTTAAAAGGAGAAATGAGGCTTGTCATGGTAGATAAATGCCACAGAACATGTGAGCAAAAGAAAGGAAAGGAGAAGGGAAAGGAAGGGGAGGAGAAAGCATTTTAAAAAGTGTAATATTCATATTTTTCTTCTCCTACTGTCTTTCCTTTTCTTAATGTCTTGATGCTGAGTGTTCAGGGACATACAGCATGACTACAGCTGTGTGATCCAGAGCAACTCTGCTAACCAAGACTTGCCACTGTATGCTATTGGTTTGTGTTTTGTTATTTTTTTAGAAGTGATTAAAGCAAGTTATTTCCTTCCAGAACCCCCCCCAAAACTAACACTGAATAAGCTTATCAGTCAACACTTTCATATAAAAGCCAAAGTGGAGCACAAAATGAGGATTTCATTAAGTAGGGCCTTGTTGACAGACTGATTATTTTCTATTTGAGTAGAGTTGCAAGACAGATTTCCATTGGTTCTGGGTGAATGGAGAGACATAATTTCCCCTCTTTATTTCTGCAATAGCACTCCAAATATTTTACTTCTTTAAACAAAACAAAACAAAACAAAACACAACAACAACAACAACAACAACAAAAACCCAACATTACAGTTGCTTTCTGCTCACTCCAACCTCTTCATTCATCTTTGATCTCCACAGACATTAGTCTAGAGAGAAAAAAAATCAGTTCAAGATCATTAGGAAAATCCTGAAGTCTCTTAGTGTAAATCTCTACCCAAGAAAGAGAGTAATTAACCCAGAACCACTTTGCTCTACTACTGCAATGAGCAGAGAAATGAAATCTTTAGCAACCTGCAATAAACTGGGCATGTAAAAAGTCGATTTTGACCTAGCTGTAGCACATGTTAATTTTTTGAAAGCAAAATACTGTATTTTCTCCCTAGCAGGCCCTTTTAATCATGTTTTAGACAAACATGTTCATGGGAAAAATGTTCCTGAACCTCTCTTGCATGTCTCTCTTCTCTTTTCAGAAGAGATGAAATCCAGTATGAAATCATAAAGGCCTGAAACAATGCATCTGGTGAAACAGGAATCCACGGCATGATCAATGTACATTTTGTCTCTCAAAATACGGGCATTATGAGAGCTGAGATAGCAGAAGCTGCCAAGACTGTGAACGTTCTCTCAGAGATCTTAAACAAAAAACACACCAGAAATCTAATTTTACAAAAATTTAACAAAAAAAATCAGAGTGGCAGTTTCATGTTCCAGATGTTAGACACATTGAACCAAATAACAGATGCAAACCAACAGGCTTTTCTGACTCTACTATGTCATTCTGCAGTACAAGTTTCAGTAACTTAAAACTTTGCCATTGTCATCTGTTTGTGCATCAGGCTTAAAACTGGGGTAAAGTTTGGATATCGCTAAGCCCTTTCTGAAAATAAGGCAAAAGCAAGGGAGAATTTTTAAGCACTAAGTGATTCTGGGTTATTTTCTTGTTGTTATTGGTTTGAGGTTTTTTGTTTAGTGTTTTGTTTTGTTGTTTTTTTTTTTTTTCCCCAAGCCTGTGCTTAGAAGCAAAATACTTCACTTTTGGCAAGGTGATGTTGGAGCTGTAGTGTAACTCACCCTCATTTTCCTGGGCCGTAAGCCACTAGAAGCTTTGCGTCTGCTGAGCAGAAACATAGAACTTAGCAATAAGACTCTCCGCAGAGTCTGCAGAATCTGAGTGCACTTACATACCTTGTGGCTGGTTTGAATGCCCTGGAAATGCATGTCCAGTTGCCCAGAAGAAAGTCTGCATCCTTTTCTTGTAGTCAGGGCTTGGAGGTGTTTTTTTTTTTTCCTAGCACTGTTTCATCTGACTACACTAGGGAAGGTGGAATTGGTATGGGGCAGCCACAGGGAATCTTCATCCATCATCAGAGGAAATGAATGGACAAGGTTAAATTGAGACATACAAGTATCCAAAGGGCATAGTTGTGGCAAAGGAGCACATAAATCTGTGATCTCATCCAGATCCATAAGCAAATGGCAGAAGAAGAAGAAACCAGGATGCAGGAGCAAGGATTGAGCAGGTAGATCCAGAAAAAGAAAACCACAAACATGTTGAAGAGCAATTTGGGAGTTTCCTCCCGCGTTTAAAAAGATGAGAAGTGACATAGCTGGGAAGCCTTTGAGGCTAGTCCTCGGGTGAAGTTTTTTCAGGCTCTCTTGTATTTGGGCAATGGTACTCCGGTGGTCTTGAAGTCAAGGCAAGCTTCCTCTTTGGCTACTTTCCTATGGGAAGGACTCCAGAATGAGAAGCCCACCTCAATTATCTTTTCACCAAGTTCCCTAGAGGCAGCAGAGAAGAGTAACAAGGCTATTGTGCCTTGTGCACTGTGTAAAGTAGTAGCCCTTCAGGTTAAAAAACCCCCTCTGCTCATGTAATCAAAATGCATGGGCACTGTATCAAAATACATAGACACAAAGAGACAAAATTAGTGCAGGATATCATTGTCAGTACTTTCCAGTACTTTTGTTTTAAAGGAAGGAGCACTGCTTGCTTTTCAGTTATTATTACAAATAAGTAGACCAAAAATGAACAAGCAACTTTTCTATTGGTGATTTTACTACAGGACTCCCAATTCAGAGCATGGCCCTGGGAGGAGGCCCAGAACTGGACTTAAGGTGTGGCCTAATCAGTAGTAAGTACAGGGGCATAAGGACTTCCCTGGTCCTGCTGGCCACACTGTTCCTGATACAGGCCAGGATGCCACTGGCCTTCTTGGCCATCTGGGCACACTGCTGGCTCATGTTCAGTTGGTTGTTGACCAGTACCCCCTGTTAAGGAGGGGTTTGAATCTGGGTTAGAAGTGAGGCTGATGTAAAAATTATTAAATCATTTATTAAATACATAAAGAAAATTTCCCCAAACGTATTTCCAATTAACAGACACAGATTCTATTATGCAGTTGGCAAAACTAATGTTTGCAGAATGTACATACAAGCAGTCAGATGAAATTTACATGGTTTAAGAGAAGTTTTAGAAAACGTTTACAAGTGGAGAGCCTTGCAGCACAAACTGCTGCTTTTAAAGGTTAGGCACAAACTTTCCCAAACCTCAGAAAAGAGACTTACTCACTGGTTAAGAGTCTCAATCTTTGTAATCCAAAAGTATATGTAGAAGCGTAAATGGGGAAAAAAACCATAGTCCCAGCCACGTGGTGGTCTTCCACAAGGTGGTGAAGTGGCAGGGTGTTGTGGTAGGCCTCATAGGCCCAAAATAGGCTTGTACATGTCCTGTCTTGCCTAGGCATGTTTTTCTGCTCCATCAGGGAGGCAAGCAGGAAATGGACACAAAAGCATCTGGAGCCACTGAGTCTGGCCTGCCTAGGGTCCTGTGGTGTAATGTACACACATTTATCTTGTGCCAGCCTAGTGAAGGTCCATGCTTTTCCCAAATTAGGGAAAAGTGAGCCTTGGCTTTGCCTAATATGGTATGGTTTGGCTAACTGCCATCCTGATTGGCTATTCTTGTGTCCAAAGGGCAATTGATCTTGGCCCACATTGATGAAAGGAAATACGCAGGTGAACAATCTGCTTTTGCTTCCCTGCTCTTTGCCCTGCTCTCTCTGCTGTGCCCAGCCCTGCTGCTATTGCACACTGCCTTACTGCTTGCCTGGTAAACTCCACTGCCGCCAGTTACCAGAGGCAGACCCTGGATGCCTGCACGCTATCGGCCTGTGTGGCCAGTGTGACATCGTGCTGAGACTGCACCACATCTGCCTTCTGCACCTGAAGGCCCTGTCTAGAATCCCTGGGCACATACACAGATCATCCAGAAGAAGCCAGGAGACAAGGGCAGAGATTGTCTGTGTCCTTTCCTCAGAAGCTGGGAAGATTCAAGCCTCAACAACCAACAATACAGAGGTCCCCTAAAAGCATTTGGGCACTGTCTGGACTGTGGCTAGCCCCGCAAGGGTAATAATAATGATCTGTGAGTAAATGCTTAAATGCTTCTCTGCAATTCTCTACTGCCTTCTACCATAGAGCAGAAAGGGTTTGGGCTCATCTACTGGGCAAACAGTGTATTGATTGACTGTAAGCAGCATTTGACTGCAGGAATAGTCTCATCCAGTTCAATTAATGTTTATATATCTTGCTGGTTATATTAGATCTAGATATTATCCATAGAATGTTTCCATAACTGTGTAAGAACCAAAATATTATTAAAATTAGTGGTTGGGGATGGTGAGAGTTCTGAATAGCAAAATTAATAAACAATATTAATTTTGGAAAATATCATCTTGTATTAATTAATTTTCCCCTCCACAACACAGGGCTTTGCTGCTTGTTTAGCTCAGATTGAGCACATTGTCAGAGAAGGTCCATGGACACGAAGCAAGTCCTCCGTGGCTCTCAGGAAGTCATTGGAGTGCTCAGACACCTGGGCAAAGCATGATCCAGGTTTTCAGGCTGGAGCTGTCTGATGGGGTGCTGTGCATAGCAAGGAGTCAAACCTCGTGCTGGAGCTTCAGGTCAGCAGGTTCTGATGTTGCAACTTATTGCTAGGTCATTGCCTAGACTCAGCCAGGGTCAAACAGACTTGGTCTTGGCTGAGCTCAGGCAGGCAGCTGTATCCCTGCATGGGGCAAGCCATTTCAGTCCCTCAGCTCAGTGCAGGAGACAAGTGAAACTCTCCAGAGAAGGGCAACAAGGCTGGTGATGGGGCTGGAGCACAGCCCTACAAGGAGAAGCTGAGGGAGCTGGAGTTGTTCAGCCTGGAGAAGAGGAACCTCAGGGGAGATCATACTGTTCTCTACAACTACCTGAAGGGAGGTTGTGGCCAGGTGGGGATTGGTCTCTTCTTTCAGGCAGCCAGTGGCAGAACAAGAGGATACAGTCTCAATCTCTGTCAGGGCAGGCTTAGGCTGGATGCTAGGAAGAAGTTCTTCATGGAAAGAGTGGCCATTGGAATGGGGTACCCTGGGAGGTGGTGGAGTCACCATCCCTGGAGGTGTTTAAAAAGAGACTGGATGAGGCACTTAGTGCCCTGGTTTAGTTAATTAGAAGGTGTTGGGTGATAAGTTGGAATTGATGATCTCAAAGGTCTTTTCCAGCCTGGAAATGCCTCTGCTCTTGCATCTTTTTTTCCAGTGAGTCACCAAACAGGGCATCTCTAAGTTACAGAAATTGTGTAGCATCACCCAGTTAGGCTAGATTCAAGATTGTGAAGCCTACTGTTTATGTAGAGTGTGCAACCTTCTCAGGGACTCTTAAATTTTAAAAAATAAGTACTTCTAAGAAGGAAGGGAGGCTTGGAGTAGAAGACAAATGTAACAGCAAAGACACTTACCTATCTTTGGTAACAGACATAACACAGAGAAATTTAATCTATAACAGGACAATCCTTCAGTCAGCATGAGATAGAAGGATTTTTTTTTTCTTTTCCCCCAGAGACACCTACTTTGCAGCTTTAGCTCCCTTGGCTCTGCAGTGAGCTGTGTCCTGCTGTGGCATGGTTATCCAGAGGACCCACACTCACAGTCAAAAAACAATTGATGTACAAAGAGGAATTTTGTAATTTTTAAATCCCAGGAAGCCAGCAAGTAACTTGTCTCTTATGAGGCTCAGAAGCTCACTGGAGACTCAGCTGCTGATGTGAAACCATTTAAAATTTGTTCTTTTGCCCCTCCTCATACAACTGTGCTGGTAATAATCAGTGTTCTTGGATGATTTTCTTCCCATGTTTCATTTTCTTTTAACATAGTAGGACATAGGAATAATATGGATCTTCCTGATATCAGTGGAAATTTTACATCCAATGCAAAACAGCTCCCAGGATCAGGACTGCACTAGTGCAAAGAAGAGTTTTAAGGTGTGAAACGATGCAGATTAGGTCTCACATTTCATGCATACTCTGGGACTCTCAAATGAAAAACTGTACAGCAGTATAATCTATTTGGATATCCACCATCGTTTTACTGGTTAGGTGAGAACAAAGCCACAGGAAACCAGGTAGGTCACAAGAAGTGAAATTAGCTGACACAGGAGAAACAATGACATTTCTTTAATTAAGCCACCAACATAATCTCTGCACAGGTACAACAAAGGGGCCAGTTCTTTGCTTTTAGACAGTGGTTTTCTCAACATTACCTGGATGGTGTTTAAAAAAGCAGCTACATTCTCCAGAAGTGTCTTTTTAAGTTATATGCTTATCCCAGTTGGAATTCCCAAGACCTCATGAGATGAAGACCACGATATGTGCTTATGCTCTCTAAGGACCCCATGATGCTGCTTAGTTTAACTGACGGTAGGTGAGATGCAGACTGATACATATTAAATCATGAAATAGAAAAGTTGATGGGACAGGTGGCTGAGGGCTCATGGTCAATAATTGACCCCTGTCAGGCCCTACTTGAGTGATCTTTCTGTGTGGTGTTCATGAACCATTTTCTCCCTGCAGTGATGGCTGTTGTATGGAGAATGCCTTGGTTTCATCCCAGCTTTCTGGGATGAGACACTTGCACCACTCTGTCCCTTCACCCTATGCCTCAGGTCTGACATGTGTGTCCCTTCATCTGGCACTGTTTGGAGGAGTTGATTCCTTATCTGTCTACTGGGAGAATTGCCTTAATTTTCATTGGTATGCTCTGCTCTTCCCTAGGGACTGTCAGGAAGCTGAGGTTTATGCCACTATAAGGGTAAGTGAACTGGAATTAATTTTTCATTCAAATATTCTTATTTTAATAACACAAACTATTTTGCCATGACATTCCTGCTTCTTCAGGCCAATGTCAGTTCGAAGCAAGAAGCACAAATCCATCATAAGCCTTTTAATTTTCAAAAGTTCAATTAATGTTTTTTATGGTTGTTGTTATTATTATTATGGATATTATTATCATTATTATATTGTACACAATAAAAATATCAATAATAATGACAAAGAAAACTACTTCTTTGTTTTCATTCAAAATGTTGGAATGAAAATGGTGATTGATTTCTTATTCTGTTAAAGTTTGAATTGCATCCATAAGAATAACAATGGCAGATATCTCATCATGTGCATTGTCCATCGACAACATTATACCATGACCAGTTTGTGGAAAATTACATTGAGGAGATAATTAGAACTTTCTGAATTACTTTCACAGTTCAGTAGTTTCATCTGTCTAAAGGGTTTATAATAACTCTGTGATCCATACTGCCTCAAGGATGAATTTATGATAAAATTCTTCCAGTAACAATACTTCCAAGAGAGGCATAGAAAAAAGGAAAATTTTAGAAATAACTTTATGTTCTGATATGTTTTCTGTGTGGTGTCTGCAGTGCCCATCTTTGGGCACTGTCACAGAATTACAGAATTGTGAGGGCTAGAAATGACCTCAATGATCTAGTTCCAACCCCCTGACATGGGCAGGGACACCTCACGCTAGATCTGGTTGCTCAGAGCCCCATCCAACCTGGCCTTGAAGACCTCCAGGGATGGGGTTTCCACCACCTCCCCGAGCAACCTGATCCACTCTCTCACTACCCTTCCTAACATCTAACAGCCCCCTTCAGATACTGGAGGACCACAATAAGGTTTCCTTGGAGCCTTCTCTTTTGCAGAATGAACAGCCCCAACTCAGCCTGTCTTTATAGGAGAGGAGCTCCAGCCCTCGGATAACCCTTATGGCCCTTCTTTGGACATGTTTCTGGAATTCTCAGTGCCACCCTCCCGCACAACACTTGTTCAAGCATCACAGAGCAAGCTAGACTGCAATCACACTGCCTTAGTGAATAGTCAAGACGTTGTTGAGTTAGGACTCTCTGCTCAGGAAAACAAAAAGGCAAACAGTTGTTGTCTTATGCATTGCAAACAATTTAGTTCAAAAGCATTTTGCTTTCTGAGTTGTCTCTCAAAACTATTCCAAACATTTTTTTTTCTTTTTACAGAAAACCCCACTCTCAGACTAGCCTATTAGAAGGACTGTCTGAAATCAGTGCTCTGACTTACAATATAGGAGAACAATATTTTATTTTGTAAGGAAAAGTTACTGGAGCAGGATGTGGTTTGCTTACCCTCTTAATTCCTTCATGCTGTACTAGCTTGTGTCGTGGAGGGCCCACAGGCCCAAAATAGGCTTATACCAGTTTACCTATCAAAAGGGACACAATAGACCTGGCGCCATAAAGTCTGGCCTGCCCAGGGCCCAGGTTGTGTAGCATGGTTGTGTAAGCCCACATGCCGAGCTTGTGGCCTACTGGGAGCCAGGCCTGTGGACCCTGTCTAATATGGTATGGTTTGGCTAACTGCCATCCTGATTGGCTACTCTGTGTCCAAAGGGCAATTCATCTCAGCCTACATTGATAAAAGGAGATACACAGGTAAACAAAACGCTTGCTTGCTCGCTCTCACTGCTTTTTGCTTTTGCTTCACTGATTGCTGCTGTTTGCCTGTATTGCCTGCCTTTCTCTACGGAGCCCAGTCTCCTATGCAGCCGTGCATCCTATTGCATGCCTGCTGCCTTATCTGTCACTGCCTGGTAAACTCCACTGCTGCGAGTTACCAGAAGCAGACCCTGGATTGTCTGCATGCAATTGGCCTGTGTGGTCAGCATGACATCGTGCTGAGACTGCACGACATCCTGCCTTCTGCACCTCAAGGTCCTGCTTAGAATCCCTGGACATATACACAGATCATCCAGAAGAAGACAGAAGAACAAGGTCAGAAATTATCTGCAGTTTCCCCTGAAGCCAGGAGATCCCAACCACAGCGTCCAACAAGACAGAGTCTCCTGAAAGCATTTGGGCAAGGTCTGGACTGTGGCTAGCCCCGACGAGGGTAATAATAATAATAATAATATGTGAGTAAATGCTTAAATGCCTCTAATTCTCTACTGTCTTCTGCCATAGAGCAGAAAGGGCTTGGGCCCATCTACTGGGCAAACAGCGTTTTGACCCCAGGTGGCATATTGATCATGGGGATTCTCTCTCTCTGTTTATTGTTTGAATGTTTCCTAGATAATAATAGTTCTGTTTGGTGTTATCTCTAGAACGTCTTCCATAACTGTGTTAATGGACAAATATTACTATTAAAATTCAGTGGTTGGGGGTGGCAAGAGTTCAGAATATTGAAATTAATAAATTATATATTTTTACAAAATATCATCTTGCATCAATTAATTTCCCCTCCACAACCTCTTGTTGCTATTATATGCTGACAGAGTGAAAACGCAGGAATTTGCCTTCAAACACAAGTCTTATTTTCTTAGAACCTATTTCCAAAAGCCTTATAAACCTATTTGCCAAATTACTGTAATTGCTTTTTTCCTTCCCTTGTCCATAGTGGGAAGTACAAGTGTGCAGCGTAATTAGAAAAGGGGTTGTCCATTGAGTAACTTGAGCAAATGTTCCATCTGACTTGAGCAAATGTTCCATCTGTATTTTCTCCTCAGATGGAGGCATTTCAGTTTTAATGCGGTTACTGTTGTGGAGGGTCTGTAGGCCTGAAAAAAGGCTTATTTATGCCTTGCCCTTCCTGGACATGTTTCTCTGCCATAACCAGAGGTAAACACGTAACAAGCACAAAGGGGCACAACAGAGCTGGTGCCATGAAGTCTGGCCTGCCTAGGACCCCTGATTGTGTAAAGTGGTTGTGTAAACCCTCAAACGCCCAGCTTGTGCCTGCCTAGTGTAAGACCCATGTGATTCTGTGGTGGTTTGGGTGTTACCCGCCCCCCCCCCCCCCCCCACTTTAATAATACCTAGACTAGACTCAAACGGGCTCTGGGAATATGAATGAAGCTATTTATTTACAGCTAGCACAATGTACAGGCAGATATTTACAGTATATACAGTTATAGACAGAAATATACAAGGTAAAAGGTAATACAGAAACACAACTCCCCTCCCAGAAACCTGAGTCCTCAGGAGGGGCTCTCAACCACCCCTGCACCTTCCCCCTACCCCTCTCAACCTTACCCCAATCCCAAGGAAGAATAGAGGTTCAGCCAAGAGGTTAAGAAGCAAGGTTAGTGGCAGGTGAGGTTAGGGAGATGCAGCTCAGCCAGAGCCCAGCACGAAAGTGAAGACAAAATGGCGAGAGTGTTATCTAATGTTTACATTCTTCTTCAGCGAGACTCTGAGGGAAAGAGACATCACCATTGTTTTCCTTTCACAGCCTATCATCTAGTTTTTCTCACCAAAACATTCTAGCCTGCTTCAAACTAGCACAGATTCCCATATTTGGAAGGTCCAGGCCTATGGCTTTTGCCTATTATGGTAAGGTTTGGCTGACTGCCAACCTGATTGGTCATTCTAGTGGCCAAGGGGCCACTAATCTCGGCCCACATTTAATAAATGGGGGTAAAGAACATGCTTGCTCCCCTACATTGCTTGCCTGCCTGCATACTTACTTGCAGAGCTCAGTTATGCCTGCCTTTATGGAGCTCAGACTCTCGTGCAGCCATGCATCCTATTGCACGCCCGCTGCTTTATGATTACCTGGTGTGTGCCATTGCCACAAGTTGCCAGGAGCAGACCCACTTGTCTGCATTCAATCGGCCTGAGTAGCCAGCACTGGACCGTGCTCAGACTGCACGGCATTGTATTTCCTCTGCACCTGAGATCCTGCCTACGTATCCTTGGAGAGAGCTTCCAGATGAAACCAGCAGCACAAGGTCAGAGACTGTCATTTCCCCTGATGCTGGAGGATTCCAGCCTCAAAGTCCACAGGCAGAGATCCAGAAGAATTTGACACTCGTATAGGCTGTGACATAGCCCTGGAGGGTGATTATTGATTCAGCAGAAATTGTGAGTAAATGCTTTGATGCCTCTGTAATTTCTATTGCCTCCTGCCATAGAGCAGAAAGAGCTTTCAGCCCACCCTTGCTGGGCAAGCAGTATACTGACCCCAAGCAGCATTAAGCTGTGGGGAAAATCCTCTCTCTGTTTGGTAGTTTGAATGTATGCTAGTTATTATAATAGTTAAAGTTTGATGTATTCCCATAATGTCCTCCATGACCATGTAGAACCATATTAATACTAAAGTTCAGTGGTTGGGGGTGGTGAGAGTAAAAAATTTGAAGTTAATAAATATTTATTTTTATAAAATATCCTCTCACATCAATTAATTTCTCCCCTCCGCAACAGTTACACAGAGGGAATATTGTGCTTATTGAAGAGTGCATTGATTACAGAGTTACTGAGATGGTGGGAAGCTTCACAGCTGCAATGGTCCCCATAAATTATCTGATTCTAAGCAAAATTAAAAATGAACAACATTTCATTCTTTTCCTTATCATCACCATGTTTTCTTCAGTAGGAGCAAAGGGGCACTAAAGGTGCCTCAAATGCTGATAAAATGCTCTGTAAAGAAGTGATCAACAGCCTTCAAAATAAGACATGTTTGAGAGACGTGTCACCAAAAACAAATGCAGTGCCTTATGTGAGCAGTGATGAAAGTGCACACCATTTTTTATGATGATCACTTTAAGGATGATCACTCTGTTTCTTTGAAGTTCCTTCAGTTTACCAGTGTCAGGACATTGTTCTCAGTGAGGAAGCAGAGGCCTTGGTGAAGCGGTTAAATAAACATATCGTTATTGTCCTGCTTTAGAAGAGGATATTAGATTACATACCAGGAGAGAGGGCCATGCCTGTCTTCAGCGTTAAAGTACGCCTGAGTCTTCATTTTCCTGTAGTACTTGTTCAGTTTGGTTTATTTATCTGAGCATTATTCCAATATAAACTCACTGGGATCAACTCTACCCTCTGTCCCACAAAGTCAGCTCAGCTGGCAACGTGACTCAAACAATCAAGGGCAGAAGTGAATCCATTACCATTTTCTGAGGTAGCTCTGTGTTTATTTTTAGGCTCAGACTTTTGCAAGCCCTTTCAAATAGGATCAGCAGGTTTTATAATGGGAAAGTCAATTATAATGCAGGTGATTGGGACTTTAATAAGCTTTTACGTGAGAAGTGGCAGCTCTGATGATTTTTAGCTGGAGAGAATATTAACAGAAGATTTTTGTTCTAGATATGAGTGTGCACATGTGTATAACACTATTGAGGTTTAACAAAATACTGCCATACAAAAAAGGATAGTATCAGCTATTCACTATCAAAGTGGTACTGTCGAGAATGTCAGACATTTTTATGCTTGAAAATAGAAAAAAAAATTATTATCTTGTAAAAGATCTTACAAATTTCTCCTCTACACTTCTTCCTCGTGATCAAGAACTTTGCCCCATATCTGACTGTGAGCCTGATAGCAGCAGTGAAACCCCACGGGGATCGTAACAGGTGTGGGCTAGACCTACCATCCTTGCACGCCTACATGTCTTATGTTGCCAGGCTTGATGCCCCTACAGTTGCCCTGCCAGAAGATCCTGGCAACAGAGGAGTCAAAATGTGTGTGAAAAGAGCAGGAGAGAGTCCACAGGGGAAGGCAGGTGTGAAGAATGAAGAGCACTTCTGAGTTAAGTGTCATTCTGGAGTGATAGCCAAAGGAAGGGTTAGAACAGAAGAAGGAAGGCAAGGCAAGAAGATAAGTTTTCAAGCTGACTCAGGGCTGTGCAGTTGCTGTTAAAAGAATAAAGGAAAGGCAGAAAGAGAGTAAGAAGAAAATGTGACCCAGGAAAACCAAGAGAGAGAGAAGTTATGATGGACAGGGAACACAGGTGATCAAAGAGGCTTTGGGAAAAGAGAGGACAGGTTGAGGAGCTGTGAAAGGATGAAAGAAAAGGGGGGTAGGGAGAATATCATGTATATGGCCCTGGATAAGAGCAGGATAAATGCCATCGTGAGATGAAAAGCAAAAATTAACAAAAAATATTCTTCAGTGTTTAGTTCCATGATTGGCTTTAGCTATCAAATGACAAAAACCAGCTGCATTTCATAAAGCAACAACTGGGCTGCAGTTGTAACCTAATCCTTACATTTGACACTTAGAAAAAACATATTTTCCCTACGCATGTGATCCAGTTATACGACATCGATGAAATAAGCAAAGTTGTAAACTAAGATGTTAATAGTTTCTTTTGTCTTCATGTTTTTCCTTTGCATATTTTGATCAAAGAGAGAAAGGACAGGTTTTAAAAGGCTGGACATGGTCTTTCTGAGTCCATCTAACTGAGTTTGTTTGTCCCTCCCACTCACAAATTTATGTATCGTTGAAAAATAAAATTATTATGAAAAAGATCAGCAAAGGAATAAAACGAAGCCATAGGAGAAGATAATTATTAATCAAAAGTGAAAGGGTTAAACTCTGTTTTCAAGATCTTAAAACTTATGAGTTTGTGTACAGGTATGTTAAATCTGAAAATACATTAGCAACACAGTCAGTGAAGTGCTTTAGATGTGCTTCTCTACTCCTGTCACTTGCCCAGTTGTACTAAATCTTACTGGAATGGCAGCAATTAAGTCTAATGCTAAAGTCCTCAAATGAAAGACACAGGAATAAATGAAGTGTCCTGTATCCAGAAAGGCTAGTGTGGGACATTGGTAGAACCACGGAATCAAAGATCATCCAGTCCGACCCTCGACCCAGCACTAAAGGGTCAATGCTAAACCATGTCCCTAAGTGCTAGGTTCTCACAGTGCTTGAACACCTCCAAGGTGCAGAATTATGTTGGTGTTTCTCAACCCCACTCATTTTGCAACCGTTATGTAAAGGAGCTCACAGAGCTTCAGCTGGTTTTGGGGTGGCAGGCTGCTGGCCATTTTGCTGGGTACAGTGAAAAAAAAATCTAGATAATAGAGATGAATGAATCTCAGCTTAATTTTTCTTTTGGTCTAAAGATTAAACCAGTTCTGAACCTGCACCTTCAAGGATGATAAATATTTCCTACCTGATATTAAGGCCACTTAGCCAGGAGATGACAGAAGTTCCTTTGCTGTTTTTTATACTCTCTCCATTTTTTTTCTCCTTTAAAGTATGAACCTAGGAAAATGTCTATTGCTGTGAATTAAAAATGGATCCATCAAACAACACCACACATTCACAAAGGATTAAAATGGCCATTATCTCATAGAGTTCATTCACACTATTAAGCTACAAGTCATATACAATTTCCATGATTCACTCCCTAGCTTCAGTTGTCCAAAGCCATTAAAATATTGCAGTGTATTGTACCTCTCACGCAGCCTGCAAGCCCAGATTCCTTCCTAAATTCCTATGGTGAGGAGCCCCAGCCCCAAAAGTAGGGGAAGCTTAAATCAATGTGCCACTTTATAATCACAAGAAATAAATCCATTGGAAACTGGGAGTCATTAATTCTGATACTCATGGAATTGCATGTTTACCTGTTAAAACTTTTTTAATCTGACATCCTTAAATTGCTTCAGCTCTTACTTTGTCCCAAATGAAATCAGGTTTTATGAAAAATTCTGCAGGTGATTAATTGGTTTCAAAGCCTTCTGAATATGCTCAGCATTTCCACTGATATTAGTCTTCTTCTCATAGGAGGGAAATGAGGTTAGTGGAAAGCATATTACACCAGCCTATTTCTTCTGGATTAAATGTGCTTGAAATAAATGTCATTCCTTTACCTAGTCTACAATTTAGCATTTCAGAGTGAGAAAATGTATTATCTCCATTTTATCACTGTGTTGTGTAACATATTTCCATGTCATTGTATAAAAAAATTATTTGACATATTAAAACTGGAATTATACTGCTCAGAGACCAAACTCTGTTACATGCACACTGCAATTATGTGCAACTTTATTAGGTATTTCACCAGCAGTATCTAAAGGACTCAGAGGCTCATTAAATAAAGAATTTAGGTGCCTAAAGAGACATCTATTTCCTTTTGTGGGATTTGGCAAACTAGGTTCAAATCTGCAATCCAACCTGTCATGCTTAGCTACTATCCATCCTCATATTCACTAGACTCCAAAGGCACCAAAGGATTTGACCTTGCAGCTCTTTAATTGCTTAGAGCTGTTGTTCTCAGCATTACAGGAACTGACCTATTTCTGACAGGGCTGAATGGGTTTCCATCTAGCTCACACCTACCAAAATGATTTCATTTCATAGACTGCATATGAAACTCTTCTCATGTAACCTTAGATATCTGCCATGCTGGAGACAAGCTGAGCAGTTAAAGTAGGCTACCTCTACATCTAATATGGAAAAAGAGGCACATGCAGACAGCCTAGATAACTAAAATCTATTCTGGTGGTCTGCATTAGGATGTGAGGTGTGGCAATTACTCTAACCATGGTACAAGATCCGGAGGTCTAGGAATGTTGCTTCAGTTTTAGATAGCTGCACTGCAGTACTCAGATGAATCCCCAAATAGGTCCTCCAGTATTTTACCTGGTACAGTGAGATACTGCAGTAGACATCATCATGGAAGCTACAACAAGCTGGCACACAGTGGTTGTTCAGTGCTCTGCAATACAGGCATGTCAGTCAACAGAATTACCTTGTATGCTTGCCTACATTAATCCAATTGTAGTAACGCCTATCCTGGTATGACATCAGGGGTTTATGTGTTCTGCAGTGTATTAGCTGTGTATATGTATGTATATATACATATATATATACATACACATCATATTGATGTAGTATATTAGGCACTAAGTAAGTCCCCTTCTAGGTCTGTCACAGCAGAAAAGCTCAAAATGCACCCAGAGCACCACAAGGATGACATGGACTCCTTAATGCTTTTAAAATAATAGTCTCAGTTTCTTTTCCTATCATCACTGCTCATGTGCTAAGAGGGAGGGGAGCGTTTAAGAGCTTGGGCAACCTTTCCCAGAATGGATCCATGGAGGAAGCTGCAAGCAAGAGCCTCCTGACCTTCCTGTAGCTCAAAAATGATGAGAGTCCTGGTGCAGAAGGGATGGAAGCTAGTTTGACTCTTCAGCTTGGCACTTGATGGAGCATGAGACCTGGGCCCTGGCCAACAACAGCTGCAGCACACAGATGGAGCATGAGTCCAAAAACCTGTCTCCTTGTGCTAGAACTATGAATATTGAAAACAACAAGGAGAACATCGAGATTCAATGCACCATAAAAAATTACCTTCCAGCTGTAGGCAGGCTAGCATAAGTGTTTAGTCACACTATTGTCAGCAAGCCAAGGGAATCTGGTATTAAGAACACAAATACATAATGCATTTAACATCAGTTGGTAATAATGGAAGAGGAGAAACCTGCTATCTTCAAAGTTCTTCTATGCCCTTTTGTCTTTTGCAGCACTGAATAGGAAGACTGGCTCAACAATTCTTAACCCAGCACCACACCAGAGAGCTCAGCTATGACATCAGATATATGTTCCAGCCTCACAAAAAGATATCTTACAGGCAAAGTCACTAGAAAAGTAATCTGTTATGGAAATTGCATTCAAACACAATCTTAGGGTTCTAGCCAGTATACAGCTGTAACTGAATTTAATGCCCCAGTAGACAGTGGATGTTGAATGCCAGGAAAAACAAAACTATTGCACGACTGCACATTCTCAGGTGTAGGTTTGTTTAAGGCAACATGACACCATACATCTTTATTAGATCATCACAGGTGACTTGAGAAGAACTTAGGGCTAGATCCAAAGGCAGTGTAGGTGACAGACCTCCCAGACAGGCCTCAGTGGAGATCTTTGTGTTCATCACAGATGATCTGGTCTAGAGAAGCCACACTTGGTTTTATTCTGTGATGCAGCTTTATTAGTTTGTTGTTCTTCTTTGGGAAAGGTGTCACTCACTCGGCTGTTAAGTGAGTGAGAAAGTAGGTGTTAATTTCAACATGTATGGAAACTCTCAGACTTGTCTTTCCTTTACCAGGTGTGAAGGTCTGTAGGTCTACATCTCTAGACTCTTTCTCTATTGCTGTTAATAGCACACAAGAAACAATTCAGCTGCAGGTTCCAGCAGGTTTAAAATGTTGCTAAGTGTTTTTTGTTAATTTCACATATTTTTTCACCCTGTAAAAGGATTTTAAAAAATATTAACGCATTATTGCACACCATATAATCATTATATTTCCCTGTCCCTGCTCTATAGATCTCTACTGTTAGTATTGAAAGGACCATTAAGATCTTAGAGCTCTATCAGCTTAAGGTCTGCCTAAATGCATATAAAGGTTGGCAAACTTGGCCTAGAATAAATGTCACTTTTAAAATATGCTTCAGAGTAAAGTGGAGGTTAAAAAAATAGAGATTAGAGTGTTGAGTAAATGTCAAGACTGTCAGAATCAATTGAAAATGAGCATTCTTGCTGTCCTTAGCTGGAATGAAAAGAGACTTCCCCTCCTCGGTCCTGGTCCCAGAGGAGTACAATCAGGATGGTACTAATGAGCAGAAAACTCACAAGGTAGGGGTGATGTTTCCTTCAGAAACACTATATGCATTGGTGCCCTGAGCTCCCTAAGGACCTAAAATCTGTTATTGTTCCTCCTGGGAGGTCCGTTTACACTTACGCACATCTGGCTTAATTAGGTTGACAGCTGCTGCAGGTACTATTGGACAAGGTCCAGGCATCAGAGTGCATTAGCATTTGTTTAATGGTTTAACCTTTCATAATCTGATCTCCACTGTGTAAATGAACCACAGAGATATCTTTTATTACTTGTTAATGTATGTTGTGTGTGTGCGCACATATGCACTCTCACACAAACATGTGAGCAAGCCACCTAAAATGTATCCCTCTTTGCACTGAAAGCCAAAGCCTTTTCCAACTGTAAACTTTTGATTAAATAAACCTTGCTCCAAATTAAGCAAAAATTCCCCAAAAATAACAGTGAAAACAGCATCAATGACACTATATATGAAGATAGAAGAAAATCCAGGCGCTTGGAGCCAGATTTTATATACCTATGGTTTTAGCCTTGCAAATAAATAATTAAAGCTCTCCCCCAAGAACAAAAATTAAAGAAAACAAAACCAACAACAGCATCAAAATAAACAAATAAATCTCCAAGCAAACAAACAAGAAAGAGAAAAAAAGAATTAAAGCTTCTGCTGCCTACATAAATTAAGCCAACGCAGAAGGTGGTCTAGTGCAGACTAAGGTTTGGTTATAAAATTCACATTCTTCATATTTGTTAAATAGATCCAATGAGCAAAATAGGCCTGATTCTGCTCCCAATTAAAAGCAGAATAATTCACTCAAAGTCATTGGAAAGAACCTGGTTTTGCACTAGGGCACCTGGGGGAAGAATATGGCTCAAATGATTAGGCATGTGCTTTGTTTTCTCAAGAGAACCTTTTTGCTGTATCCATTGAAATCATTTTTTTCTACTTTTAAATATTCTTTTATGTCTAATTGGCTTCTTTCCATAGTAACTCCCTGTAAAAATAGCCCTTGGCAAGGTAACTGACTACAGCACAAGCCCAAACCTTATTGTATCACTGAAAGCAAAACCAAATCCAAATGCACTTTTCCAGCTCCAATCAGCTCTCTTTATACATCGACGTGCTCATTTACCTAACAAATTACTGTTCACCTTTCTAGTGACTCAGACTGCAATAGTCCACATGCTCAGAGACTTCAAGCACCAAAGAAGGGTATTGTATGGTGAAGAATTCCCCTTGATTATGAATAAACTAATCCCTCCTGAATGTCTTCTTATTGTATGATGTCGTCATGGCCTTAGCATACAACATATCTTCTCTGCAGCTTGATCCAGGTAGAGAGGAACTGTCTTCTGCACTTACAATGTAACGAGATATGTCTTTGGCTGAGGTACTGCAGTACTGCAGGACCAGAGATTTGTATTCTGCTACAGAATCTGTCTCGTGGATGGACCCTTATTTAGATTTGTTTGGATGTTTTTGCCCTTATGAGACATTTTGTTATTGACTATCCTCTGTGGAACTTTCTCACGTTGTAGTGAGCCTTGATGAAGCAGTTCAGGATGCCAGCATCAGACAATAGTGAAGGCACACAGAAACTTTATTAAAGCACTCCATATACTGAACATCTTTGCCTTCTCTATTCCAGCACAACAGCATAGAGATCCTATTTTCCAATCTCATGCGTAGTAGGTTTTCACACTCTAATTCCCTTATAGAAGGAAGTTTTCTTCTCTGTTTAAGTGAGTAAACTTCTTTATCAGCAGAGTAAACACAGATTTAACGAGAATATTGTGGTTATTGACTAGAGCAGGGTTTCAGGCCCATTAGGCAGCTGCTGTCCAAGCATCTTTGGTGCTTACAGTGCTTGTTATTTAACATGTAAACTCTCTTAAGCCATCTCTAAATCATGCAGTAGAGTTTGATACACAGACTCTGTGCTAGCAGAGTAATGGCTATAGCAGAAAAATCCACCCTGGGCCCTACAGGCCCATGAGGGCTTAGTGCAAGATGCATCATAATGTACCCTTGCTTAGTTCCAGTAAGTGTGATGTATTTACACTACCGAAGGAGGGAAAAATCAACTAATGTAGCATAAGGGAAAAATAGAGAGAGAGTTGAGGAACACATTGAGACCTTGAATCTTTTGCAAAATTTCAAAGATTAAGGAAATATGTATCAGCCTTTTGTTTCCTGGATCACACAAGTCTTGCCAAAACGTATGCTCATTAAAAACAGGCACACTATTTTCCTTGGTGACATGCACACAAAGTCATCTGCTGCAAGGGACAGATTTCTGCTGCATAATGTAGTTTCCTATCTAAATTAACATCCGTTGTGCCAACATACCTGAAGGAAGTTTTGGGAAATCTCTTTGTCTCCATTATATATTGCCCAGTTCCCTGATGGAAGTTTTGGGAAATCTCTTTGTCTCCATTATATAATGCCCAGTTCTCTGAAGGAAGTTTTGGGAAATCTCTTTGTCTCCATTATATATTGTCCAGTTCCCTGATGGAAGTTTTGGGAAATCTCTTTGTCTCCATTATATAATGCCCAGTTCTCTGAAGGAAGTTTTGGGAAATCTCTTTGTCTCCATTATATAATGCCCAGTTCTCTGAAGGAAGTTTTGGGAAATCTCTTTGTCTCCATTATATAATGCCCAGTTCTCTGAAGGAAGTTTTGGGAAATCTCTTTGTCTCCATTATATATTGTCCAGTTCCCTGATGGAAGTTTTGGGAAATCTCTTTGTCTCCATTATATAATGCCCAGTTCTCTGAAGGAAGTTTTGGGAAATCTCTTTGTCTCCATTATATATTGCCCAGTTCTCTGATGGAAGTTTTGGGAAATCTCTTTGTCTCCATTATATAATGCCCAGTTCTCTGAAGGAAGTTTTGGGAAATCTCTTTGTCTCCATTATATAATGCCCAGTTCCCTGATGGAAGTTTTGGGAAATCTCTTTGTCTCCATTATATAATGCCCAGTTCTCTGAAGGAAGTTTTGGGAAATCTCTTTGTCTCCATTATATATTGCCCAGTTCTCTGAAGGAAGTTTTGGGAAATCTCTTTGTCTCCATTATATATTGTCCAGTTCCCTGATGGAAGTTTTGGGAAATCTCTTTGTCTCCATTATATAATGCCCAGTTCTCTGAAGGAAGTTTTGGGAAATCTCTTTGTCTCCATTATATAATGCCCAGTTCCCTGATGGAAATTTTGGGAAATCTCATTATCTCCATTTTATAATGCCCAGTTCCCTGATGGAAGTTTTGGGAAATCTCTTTATCTCCATTATATAACGCCCAGCTCCCTATGAAATACAATACCAAAAAGGAAAAAAAAAAAAGAGGAAACCCCACCACCATCACCAAAACCTAACAACAACAAAAAACAACAAACAAACCCCCCCCCCCAAAAAACTCTCACCAAAAGAAAATGAACAACCCAACAAACAGCTGAGAAAAATGAAGTTGAATGGCATTGCTTGATAATATTTGGCCTCCATAGTTTTGTTTTCACAAGTTCTGCAGGAATTTGATTTGGGACTTTTTAAATGCTTAAAATTAGCTACATACTTAAATACATTGTTGACTCGCTGCCTCACCCTGGAGGAAAAAAATAGTTCACTCTGAGCTCATTGGTATCAGATTTCCATTCCCAGCCTCCCTAAAAAATCAACATACAGCGTGAAAATCAATCCCTACTCAAAATGCAACTAAAAATGCTTTAATTTTTGAAGAAAGGTTGTTCAAGGAAGATAAAATCTGACTACACCGAAAGGCAACCAAAGTACAATCTCAATACATATCCATACATATCTCAGCACAACACAACTCTATGTCCGATTGCTTGTCTCAGTTTGTGCTGTATGCTTCTGCTCATGTTCCTTCATGAGTTTTGGAAGGGGTTTCTGGAGAGGTTAAGTACCTTTTATCTCCCAATATGTACAATTGTGTGCATTTACTACAATTAATAACAGCAACTGCACTTTTTACCATTTTTTAATTAGAGAAAAAATCATTGTCTGTGGTTTGCTGGCAGAGAAATGGAGGCACAGAGAGCAGAAAGTAGTGTGATTAAGAGACATAGATGGTAGATGAAGAAAGGAGAGAGAGAAGCAGGTCTCCTGAGATGAAGTCTAGTGTTTGAAGTACACTGTCTTTAGACAGTGTACTTCCAGGATTTAGAAATCCTGGAAACCACTGTGAAGTGCCATTAACTTCAGTTGGTTATACACTGTTCCAGGGAATTTCACTGCCTTGAGATAAAGACCCTATGCTTCTGCTATCACATCAACAACTTAATTTTCTGTGCTAAGCCTTTTCATGTTGTTCTGATTAAGGCCATTTATTCTGAAGAGCACAGTGTGGCTGGGGACACCACAAGGGGAAGAATCTTTTCAGCATCTGTGCTCAGTTCACATGGAAAACATGAAAATCCATGGAGGGCACTCTTCCAATTTATGGTAACAACTCCAAAGCTGAATGAACTGTCTTTCCAAATAAAATCTCAACTGTGACCACAAAATTTGACACAAGCTTATAGTATCACTGAGCAAATATGGTGCTGCGTATAGTATCACTGAGCAAATATGGTGCTCTAGAGGGCTGGAGTGCATTTCCTATGAAGACAGACTGAGAGAGTTGGAATGTTCAGCCTGGATAAGAGAAGGCTCTGGAGGAAGCCTTCTGTAGCTTTCCAATACCTAAAGAGGACCTGCAAGACAGTTCAAGATGGACTTCTAATAAAGGCATGTAATGATAGGCCAAGGGATAGTGGCTTTAGACTAAAGATAATAGATTTAGATTAGATGTAAGAAAAGACTTCTTCACTGTGAGTGTGGTAAGGTACTGGAACAGGTTACTCAGAGAGATCGTGGATGGTCCTTTTCTGGAAGGCCACACAGAATGGGGCTTTGAGCAATCTGATCCTTGTGGAAAGTGTGCCTGTCCATGGCAGGGAACTAAATGATCTTTAAGGCGTCTTCCAACCCAAACCATTCTACAATTCTATGAGTTTTCAGTCATGAAATTGAAGTTTCTTTCTCTTCTTCAAGACAAGGCTTTTGTCTGTGGCCTGTCAGTGTCAAAGGATGTATAAATTCAGGCAGAAGTATTCTTACCACCAAGTAAGAATAAAATGAGAAATGGAGAAATATTTGAAGCATGATGCAGTGGAGAAGGAAGAGCTGAAAATGATGCTGCAGTATAAAGATCTACAAAACAAAATGAAAGAGTGATGACATTTTGAGAAATACCTGCTGGAGAGGAAGGATATATTTCAGAGACACAACCTCACAGTTCTTGTAAACACTTTTCTAATAAGATATTTTTCTCTGTTAATGTTACAAACTGGCTGCCACAGTGACCAAGAGCACGAGTCCTGGACAGATAGCATAAACCAGATTAGAGACTCTCCTCATTTTTGAAATGGAAACCAGATGCAGGATTGAAAATCTCAGTCAGGGACTGGCTGTCTCCCTAAATATTTAAAATATTACATTAAATATCTCTAAGGGAAAGTTAACAATGT
The DNA here is from genome assembly GCF_015220805.1 of Pogoniulus pusillus. Taxonomy (NCBI): domain Eukaryota; kingdom Metazoa; phylum Chordata; class Aves; order Piciformes; family Lybiidae; genus Pogoniulus; species Pogoniulus pusillus. The sequence goes on from NC_087266.1 coordinate 20,590,545, forward strand.
TTAAGATGGTGGATTGTATTGAAGAAAAATGATATTAAGTATATCTTGTTACTAAAATCACTTTACATAACAGTGGGATTATATTATATGAGCAGTTCCAATATTAGCAGGATATGAGGTATTAGGAAATCAAGTAATTCTGCATAAAACCATCATATGACTGTAAGGTGTGAATCAGTTACAACAGTTTGACACCTGTCTGAGGACCATGAATCAAATTACAAATTCCTCCTGGCGAGGGAAGCAGACCTTTGGAAAACAAATACAGCAATAAAAATTTCTACTACATGGTGACTATTTTACTGGAAGGGTGAAGGACTCAGATGTCTCTTGACTTTGTGGAAAAAGAAGCTTCAGAGGGAGAAGGGTTGTTATAAATCGCTCAGATAATGCCTTGCATCAGTGCCATCCCTAATGGTAACGCTCCTATTTGTGTCTGTAGCCAGTCTCAATCAAACAAAATTAATGAAAAGAAGAATTGAAAACCCAATTTAAGTGAAAGCAAAGCAAATGTGTGCTTTTCCCTAAGAACTAATTTTAAGCTTTGGGCTAAAATGCTCCACTATTGAACATCACTGCTTTCATTTTACCAAGATCAACCACTAAGCAGTAGACAAGTGGTGAATTAGATGTGTTCATACACTCCCTCAACCCGCCACAGTGACATGACATCTCAACCTGCTCTTCCCACAACCCCCACTGAAATTTCTAAAGCATAGACTAAATCAAGGAGTCTTTAAAAGGCTGCCTTTCCTCATCAAACCATGTGGGCAAGGCAAGGGTGTAAAAGAGAGATTTTTACAGGAGAAATGATAGAAACTTGAATTTTCTGCTATCATTTCCCATTGTCATCTTTGATGAAAAGGCTTCATAGAGAAAGCTTCTTACCGCACAAAGATAACTACATCTTATAGCTGTCCCAGCAAGCCTGATAATCGGGTATTGTGCTCCCTCTGCCTGTACCAATCAGCTGACATGGGGACAGAAAAGAGGGATTGTGGAATAATCTGGTATGATTTTTACCATACAATGACTATTATGACACATTTTAGTTGTGAAATGTGGGGGAACCTTTCTTGTCCATGAGATGTGACAGCTTGTGCATTCTTCTTCTGTCTAAAGAGGGTAACGATAATTCCTTTGATTACTCTGGATGTTACTGTGGTTCAGATACTTTATCATTGAGGTTACTGCTTCAGAGTAAAAAATACATCCTACAGTCAGAAAAAAATAGGAAACATTCTCCTGACCATCATGAAACATAGTCACAGTCGAATGTGAACTTTAGATTTCAAGGCTTTCCAAGGTAAAGGTGAATCTTAAGAAAATGATGCTATAGAATCTCAAAATTAAAACAACAACAAAAAAATGAACACAAAACAATGTAAATATCTTTCTTTCTACAGCAGAGGAGAACATAGCATGTGGTGGAATGGAATGAAGTCTCCTGAGCTCTTTAGTGCACAGTAAAGCTACAGATTCTGTGAACTAGGTCATACTCAGAGCCTCAACCCATGTAGCTCACTCGGCAGAGTGAACTACAGCTATAGTGGCAGCTACAGAGCATTTGATCCATCCAGGCTCACTATGACACAGGCCACAAGAGTATAGCAATAAAACAGCAGTCAATATTTTTATTTTACTATTTCCTACCTCATCTTAAAATCAGAGAGTCACAGAATCTCAGAATGTCGGGCCTGGAAGGGACCTCAAAAGATCATCCAGTCCAACTGCCCTGCCAGAGCAGGATTACCTACACCAGATCACACCGGAACACGTCCAGGCAGGTCTTGAATATCTCCAGAGAGGGAGACTCCATAACCTCTCTGGGCAGACTGTTCCGGTGTTCTGTCACTCTCACCATGAAAAAATTCCTCCACATGTTTACATTAAACTTTCTAGGCCTCAACTTCCACTCATTGTCCCTTGTCCTGTCATTGGATATCACTGAGAAGAGCCTGGCTCCATCCTCCTGGCACTCATCCTTTACATATTTACAAACACTGATGAGGTCACTCCACAGTGTCCTCTTCTCCAAACTAAAGAGCCCCAGCTCCCTCAGTCTCTCCTAGTAAGAGAGATGTTCCATTCCTTTAATCATCTCTGTGGCTCTTGCTGGACTCTCTCAAGCAGCATCATGTCCCTCCTGAACTGTGGGGCCCAGAACTGGACATGGTACTTCACATGCATCCTCACTAGGGCTACATTTCTATACATATATGTATTCATTCATAAATATATACATACATTCATTTATGTCTATGTTGTTAGACAGGAATATTGAGGAGGGATATAGGAATTCTTTTAATTCTCCAGGATTTTCAATGAAGTATAATTTCAATACAAAACATCTGGATTGTTTGGACTAGTCTTTTTCTACAGATAGCAATTCTCCAGTCATCTTTACAAAGCCAGCAATTACATGAGACAATCAGTATGTAACTCTCATTTAGGTAAAGTGCTTTAAAGCTGCATGCTCCCTACACCATTGCCTATTATTGGAGGGGAAGCACACAGTTTAAAGTCTACTGATTTTGGCCCACCATTTTTAGGACTAGAAGATCTCATCAGTTCCTCAAACAAGAGTCACAGACTCACAGTATCACAGTATCATCAGGGTTGGAAGAGACCTCACAGATCATCAAGTCCAAGCCTTTACCACAGAGCTCAAGGCTAGACCATGGCACCAAGTGCCACGTCCAACCTTGCCTTGAACAGCCCCAGGGACGGCGACTCCACCACCTCCCCAGGCAGCCCATTCCAGTGTCCAATGACTCTCTCAGGGAAGAACTTTCTCCTCATCTCCAGCCTAAATTTCCCCTGGCGCAGCCTGAGGCTGTGTCCTCTTGTTCTGGCGCTGGCCACCTGAGAGAAGAGAGCAACCTCCCCCTGGCCACAATCACCCCTCAGGTAGTTGTAGACAGCAATAAGGTCACCCCTGAGCCTCCTCTTCTCCAGGCTAAACAATCCCAGCTCCCTCAGCCTCTCCTCGTAGGGCTGTACTCAAGGCCTCTCACCAGCCTCGTCGTCCTTCTCTGGACACGCTCAAGCATCTCAATGTCCCTCCTAAACTGGGGGGCCCAGAACTGAACACAGTACTCAAGGTGTGGTCTAACCAGTGCAGAGTACAGGGGCAGAATGACCTCCCTGCTCCTGCTGACCACACCATTCCTGATGCAGGCCAGGATGCCACTGGCTCTCTTTGCCACCTGGGCACACTGCTGGCTCATGTTCAGGCAGGTATCAATCAGCACCCCCAGATCCCTCTCTGTTTGGCTGCTCTCCAGCCACTCTGACCCCAGCCTGTATCTCTGCATGGGGTTGTTGTGGCCAAAGTGCAGCACCCTGCACTTGGAGCTATTGAACCCCATCCCATTGGACTCTGCCCATCTGTCCAGGCGGTCAAGGTCCTGCCACAGATCCCTTCTGCCCTCCAACCCAGTCACATCTGCCCCCAGCTTAGTGTCATCTGCAAACTTGCTGATGACTGACTCCATGCATCAACCAAATATGGAAAAAGAAAATATAAAAAGAAATATAAAGTCTTGCTCTTTCCCAGCAGATGTTTTCCTTCCTCTTTTGTTTTGCCTGCATTATGTATTTTCTCACCTACCATGGATGATAAAATCTGGGTTTATGCAGTTACTTAACACATTAGCCTTTGTGACACTAAAAATAATGCATTTAAATGTGATATTTGTGACTATGTGCCCAGCATGCAAAACTGTACTCATAATTTCCTTAGCCTCAAATTAGACCTAAGGGACTCTGAGTGCAATTATGGTATTGGCTGGATTAGTGCAATTGGTTAAAAATGCAGTGATATTTCATCAATTGTTCCTGAGGCTTCGGAGTTATGGGACCAGTGAAACAGCCTGTGGAAGTGGCTGAGGGAGCTGGGATTGTTTAGCCTGGAGAAGAGGAGGCTCAGGGGGGACCTCATTGCTGTCTACAAGTACCTGAAGGGTGGTTGTGGCCAGGGGGAGGTTGCTCTCTTCTCTCAGGTGGCCAGCGCCAGAACAAGAGGACACAGCCTCAAGCTACGCCAGGGGAGATTTAGGCTGGAGGTGAGGAGAAAGTTCTTCCCTGAGAGAGTCATTGGACACTGGAATGGGCTGCCCGGGGAGGTGGTGGAGTCGCCGTCCCTGGAGCTGTTCAAGGCAGGGTTGGACGTGGCACTTGGTGCCATGGTCTATCCTTGAGCTCTGTGGTAAAGGCTTGGACTTGATGATCTGTGAGGTGTCTTCCAACCCTGATGATACTGTGATACTGTGTGATACTGTGAAGTATGGGCAGGGTGTGAAAAGCTGTTTCAGTTATATCAAATTATAAAAGTAACAGGAACCATTGAAAAACTAAACTAGTTTGTTGCAGTCATGAAATCAGTTGAAGCAAACTGCTAACAGACATGCAAGGCAAGTGAATAAGGTGATGAAATAAATGGGAAAGTCATCTACTGCAGTAGATAGGATTTTCAAAAATGCAGAGAATTTTGGCTGTGGTGTGAAAAGATTGAGGCACCTGTTAGAAAACTGACACTTTTTTTTTTCAGCTGAATATACACACAAAAGGAACAAAAGGTATGCACATACTGAGGGTGGTGTGGACAAAATGGAAGGCTCAAAATACAAAGTATTGATATTAATATTTATAAAATAGAAAATAAAAATTTCACTGGGAAATCTGATAAAGTTCTGACCATAAATACTTCTTAAAAGGGGTTGTTTAGCCTGGAGAAGAGGAGGCTCAGGGGGGACCTCATTACTGTCTAAAACTACCAGAAGGGAGGTTGTAGCCAGGTGGGGGGTGGCCTCTTCTCCCAGGCAACCAGCAACAGAATAAGGGGACACAGTCTCAAGTTGTGCCGGGGGAAGTCTGGGCTGGATGTTAGGAGGAGGAAGTTCTTGCCAGAGAGAGTGATTGGCATTGGAATGGGCTGCCCAGAGAGGTGGTGGAGTCGTCATGCCTGGAAGTGTTCAAGGAAAGACTGGATGAGGCACTTAGTGCCATGGTCTGGTTGACTGGATAGGGCTGAGTTATAGGTTGGACTGGATGATGTTGGAGATCTCTTCCAACCTCATTGATTCTATGATTCTATTTTCTGGTACTAGGCTTAATGTATAAAATTCCTTGCATACTATGTGCCAAAAGCCATGAACACACATGTTTTCAAAGATAAGATAGAAAACACTGTACTACAGAAAGAAAAAATAGATAAAACAAATGGACTAAAACAGCTTAAACAGCTCAGCAATAGTCCATCTAGTCTACTTACAAAAGCAAAAGCAGTAGACATGATGGTCTTTAACTGACAGATAAAATGAATTTGATATCTTCTGAGCTTCTTCTCACAATTTCTAACACAAAAGTATTTTCTCCCTTAAATGAAGAACAACTTATCTGAAATCTGAGAGGTTTGGAAAAGAAAAAAATCTAGGTATTTTGGTAAAGAAGGGTTTCTCTAGGTTAAATTAGTCATAACTTGTTCTTGGAAAAACACACAAAGAAAGGATAAGTCAAATTCTTCTGTAATATGCATGTAGACAAGAACGGCATTTGAAGATTAATTATCTCATTATTTTGCTAATATGCTGTAATTAACTGAGCTATAGCACTGAAATTACTAAATGTGGGATTACTATTCCAGATTTGAATTAGCTTGGATCTCAGAAATGTTCTTCACTACACCTCATCTTTAGGACATAAGCCTAATTAAATTACCACTTTATTTGCTGCAGCTGCTTCATAAATTTGCACTTCAAAATAGCTCCATCATTCACCATGTCATTTCCTGTGTTTTGTAATTATTGGCTGGTAAAAAATTAAACCCAAGGACTTTAACAATAGCACAGTAGCTTTTCTTTACACTCAAATTAGGCCTAAGGGATTCTGAGTGCAATTATGGTGTTGAATGGATTAGTACAATTGGTTAAAAATGCAAGGATATTTCATCAGCTATTCCTGAGGCTTGTGGATTATGCCCAAGAAAACGACAATTTAATTTCATCTGAGTTACGTCCATTATTTCTTTGAAAAAAAAAACAAACCAACACCCCAAAACAACAAAGAAACAAAACCCAGGAAGAAGATCAGCAGCTACACAGATGAAGGAGGCAGAAAAGACTGAATGAAACAACCTCAGTGCGATTTTCACCATTACCTTAATCTACACTTTCCCTTTTAGGGGAGTTCATATTCACTTTGTAGATGCTCTAATTACAATTTGTGTTTTGGTTTTTTTTATTCACAATATTTCAAATATTTTAGCACTGCTTGTGCCATTGCTAAAAGAAGAGAAAAAAAAAAATCACAGAATTCTCTGTTAAAGTTGGATATTAAAGAACAGACCTTACTCATATGAAGCCTACTTGAACTTTTGCCTTTTGGAGAGGTGAAGTCTTAAAGGGACGTATTAGCATGGCAGTTTGCCACATATCACTGCCTCTGTAGTACAGTCAGGTACGGGTAGCTGTGCTTGTCTGGTATTTTAATACCTGACTGCTTCAAGTCAGATGTCATTCCAGAGCTATTACCATTACTCAGAAATAGCTGAATGATAGCTGTAGGCAGTCTACCATTTTCAGGAGAGATATTGGTTTCTGGGTAGTCTTGAAATGTGCAAAGCCACACTGTAGTATTTCTTCTAGACATGTTTTCAATTACAAGATGTGGTTATCAGTCTCTGTTGGTATTCTTTGTAATCATCTGCTGTATGCAAAGATGCAATATCATTAAAATGACATTATTATTCATGAATGTATTTGGAAAATCTCATTCACCATACATCCCTTAGAAAAACTAAAATAACAAATATAAGCAAAGTCATTCATCTTTCTGGGATGTTGCAAATTGGAAGCATCATGACTAACCTGGGTGCTCTGCTTATGAAAACACTTATTTTCATTCTTATATTTTGTGGATTTTGGGCCTTTTGAATGTAGTGGACAGAATGTTGCCTCAAACTACCAAAATAAATTGTGGATCTTCTCTGACATTCTCCTGAGGCAAGAAACATCTTATCAAAATTGCAGGTGGGGAAGCCCTCTTTCCACAGGAAAATGATTCAGGATGTTTCTATGGAGGGATTTCTAACTTATAAGTTCCTTATTGTCTTGGTATCATCCAAAGGTCATTCAGATGGACCAGAATGCAAAATTTATAACATGTAGAACAGTGATGTCCCACTTGATCAGTGGAAACAGACCTGCGAGTTCTGGTGAACACCAGCTTAACCACTAGCCAGCAATGTGTCCTCGTGGCCAGGAAGGTCAATGGTACCCTGATGTGCACCGCATCAATGGAGATTCTCCTCCCTCTCTACTCTGCCTCAGCAAGGCCACACCTGTAGTATTGGGTCCAGTTCTGGGCTTCTCCATTCAAGAAAGACAGGGAACTACTGGAGAGAATCCAGTAGCAGCTGAGGGCTACAAAGAGGTTGAGGGGATTGGAGCATCTCTGCTATGAAGAAAGGTTGGGAGGCCTGGGTCTGTTTAACCTGGAGAAAGGTGACTGAGATGGGATCTTGCCAATGTTTATAAATATCTAAAGGGTGGATGTCAAGAGGATGGGGTGAAGGAAGTTCCATCTGAACAGAAGGAAAAACTTCTTTACTTTGAGGGTGGCAGAGCACTGGAATGGGCTGCTCAGAGGAGTGGTGGAGTCTCCTTCTCTGGAGACTTTTAGAACCTGCCTGGATGCATTCCTTTGTAATCTGGTGTAGGTGAAACTGCTTTAGGAAGGGAGGTGGACTAGATGATCTCTGCAGGTCGCCTAAAAGTCCTACCATTCTGTGACTCTGTGATGCTAAGACAGTTTTCATGACTATGAAATACAAGGCCAGTTTTTCCAGACTACAGGAAAAGATAAAAGGAAATGGAAAAAATAATATTTTGAGTTTAGCAAGAACCTAATTAAAACCTATGGGAAATATAGGTGATAAGAATGCACCCTTTCAAAGAAATCTGATTAATAAAAGAAATGTTATTAGATAAAGCAACTGTCAAATCTTCAGTTGAGTCAGCAGAGGCTATCAGTCATTGTATCTTCATCTGTCTGCTTGCTGCTATCCCACCACACATCAGTTACGACTTTGACCTTTCAGCATTTGAATGCAAGTTTGATAAAGATAGTTAAGTACTCATACAGATATGTATCAGCTCAGATACTACTCCATATCTGATAAATTCCTATTTATGTATAGATGTTAACAGGTTTCCTTGTATTTTTATTCTCAGGAAACCCAGACATGCAACAAAACTAACTTTTAGTCTTTCAAGGATGTCACCATTTAAGTACATATTCCTTACAAACACTGCATTGTAACCCCCTTTGTATTTCATGAATGGATAAAATAATTTCCTCACAGCAACTGTGAAAATTCTTTTTCCCAAAAAGTGAAATAGCAGACATCAGCAAACATGGCTCAGAGGGATTTCAGAGCAAAAAGTCTCCATCTTAACACTGATCCCTTGTTTAGATAAGATAAAAACACATAACAACTTTCTGAACATAACTTCACTTTTGGAGCAGTCCAGATCCATATCCATATAGAGATTTCACAGTTTACGGTAGTCTTCTTTTCAATAAATGAGATTTCTTCCCAAACTTGAAGCATTATCTTTAATTTTGTTACCATTTCTGCCCCTTCTCCTATAAAAGGACATTAATCCTATAAACAAGAGCTTCAAGCTGCAGTGTTCTGTGATTGCATACTCCTGTCCGTGGGCAGGAAATTGACCTCTATGACGTGACCACCAAATCCGTTATATTCTGTGTTCAGAGATCACGACTGCAACTGCTGCTAGTTAATTAATTTCTATCCTTTTGTAATGGATGTTGCTCTGTTAATGGTGTATTCAATAAAAAAAGGTTATGAAAGATATAATGAAAAATGCTGGAAAAGTGAAAAATGTAATGACAATAGTTACGAAAGGTATGGCATAATATGGCAAATGCAATTTGCTCACTACACTTAATGTTGTCTATAAAAAAAATCTCATCCTCTTCTCACCAGGGAAGCAAGCTGTGCTATATGCACTGTCTGTGGAGTCCTCCAGCAGTTTAATGTGACCAGACTAAATGGCTTCCTCTGCATCTGTTTAAAATATTCCTTGAAGTTGTCATTTCTAGGTGGACAGCTTATATTAAGGCAAAGAAATACAGGAGGCACACAGAAAAATATGAGGCTTATGTGTATAAGCACATTCCACAAAAGCTCAGCCTGCAAAGTTTTTTCATTTTACCTCCCAAATACAAAATATCAGGGGAAGGCAGCCAATTGCTAACTTATTATTCTTTCAGTTATGATCTACATGTACAATGCGGTAGTTGGTGGTTTGCAGTGAAAAAAAAACAACAAACAACCCAGAATAACCCTAATTTATTGGTTAATGTCTTTACCACCCAAAAATTAAGGAAGGTGGGAGAGAGAATATACAATACATGTATTATGGTGTCAGTTGTTTTTACATTTTTCTGTGTGTTGCATATTTGTGATACTTATCATATGTCAGCTCTCTAAGATGATGATAGGCAAATTCGTTTGACTCAAATGATATAGCAACATGCTGAACCAGCCTTCTAAATCTCAGTGGGGCACATGTTGCTTTTTATTCCTTTCTGCCTCTGATGAATGATGTGCTGATGAAAATCAAATCTTATAAATGTGTATAAGAATGATGAAAACTTGTTAGATGCTGAAATGGCAGCAGAAAAAATGTTCAGTAAGGCTCAGCAGTCTGCAGGGGCTGACATTCCTGTCCAGACTGTACAGCACAGAGCCACATCTACGTCCTGAGATCCATGGCATCCCTGCCTGTGTCTAAGAAGGGACAGGAAGACATAAAAGCCCTTTTACCTTCTCCCAGGCAAATCCAGACCCACCAGACAAGTAATTGGGCCCAGCGTAAGGACTTGCACTCCTGCCAATCCCATGTTGCCATATGTCCTCCTTCCCGAGCTTTCTCGTGTTGCCATCTGTCCCCACGCCAGCTCAGCCACTCAGGGCCATCTGCTTGTGCCTGACCCGTCCCACAAGACCAGCTGTCTCACCCCTCTTCAGGCTGGTGCAGCCACACACCTTTTCTAGAGGTGCACAAATTCCTGCCAGCTGTGGGTAAATATCTGCTAAAAGGGGCAGCAAGCATGAACAGCAGCCTAAAAAAATCAATTTGTTCCGTCTGCATATCTTAATCAGTGTCTAGGTCAGATTTCTGCAGGAAACCTCTTCTTGCATAGCTTCAAATTTTTGATACTAACATTTTGCTGAAACTGAGATCAGGAAGCAGAATTGGAACTGGGAGATGGTGGGAATTGGTTTTGCAGCATGTCCATTACTCTGGTGTCATGTAGGAGCTCATTTTGGAACACAAGGAGTTTGCAGAGCTGTTGCTGCATCTTTGAGAAGGCCTGGCTTTGAGTCATCAGAGGTATTAAGCTTATCTTAAATGCAGTAGAACTAAAGCAGTTGCATACAAAGAAATAAATTAAAAATTTAAGTGTGCAAAGCTATATTTAACCAACTGAGTGTGTGTGTGTGGGGGGAAATGAAACACCTTTTAATTCCTAAAAACAAAATCAAAAAACCCAAACAACAACAAAAAAAAAAAAACCTCCCAAACAAACAACCAAACAAAACCAACCAACCAAACACACACACACACGAAAACAAAACAAACAAATAACACCCCCTCTCCCCCCCAAAAAAAACCCCAAACACTTCCCTGGTCACAGTGGGACTTAGCTGTATCTAGCTGAGAGATACAGGGAGAATTCTCCATTTTCCAGTTGCATATTCTCACATATCAGCTCCCTACTGGGATAAAACACAGGCATGCACCAGCTGTCCCTCCTTCTCCTCTCCCACCTTCCAACAATCTGGTTTTCACAGAAAAGAAAACCTGGAGGTGTGGGCTGGACACAAGCCATCATTTTTCCTAGCAGGTAAGTCTAGACATAGCTTATAATACCCTTCATACCAGTTCTCTTTCTTCATTTCCAGTCTGTAGCACATTTTTACTTATATTGAAATGAATATTTTCAAGTGTTCCAGATTGATTGATGCCATGGAGTGTCCTTGTTGCTACAAAGTATTTAGGGAGGAGGGATTGTTTCAACATTCTGGCTGTTTATCCAATAAAATATTTCCCCTGAAACGGTGGAGGTTAAAATATGAGATCTGAAATCCCATATGCATTGACGTAGATGCTATAACTTCTGCTCACTTCAGTAGGGCCAGAAAGCCACCCTGTGGTGAATATTCAGCTCAATCTATCACTGCACATACCTAATCTATTTAGGTGCTTCTAAAATTAACAACAGTATTACCCTGATGCTAAAGATATCTAGAGCACATTGGAGTGATTGATTCCATTGGAAAGCGGCATATTCTTAAATCAGAGACTCAAATATATCTTTTGGTCCATTTTTATGAGGTTCAAGTTAGATATCTATGGTTAGATTACAGCTGCATACTTACTCTGGACTCTGCAGTAGAGGTCTTGGGTGGCTGTCAGATATTCTTTTGGCTTAAAGATGCACAAAGAATCTTAAAATGATTTCACAATGTGTAATAAGAAATGATAAGTTACACTGACAAACTAAAATTTGTACTTTAAACATTAGCACCACATGTTGTTAATCTTGAAAAGAAATGTATTCTTTAGAAGAAAACCTTCTGACTATCCTCTGTCCACCTCAAAGGATTCACTTGTTGCTTTCTTAAAAGATTGCTGATAAATACTGGACTATGGTTATGTATAAAGTTATAGTCATGATAAATTCCATATTCCATTAAAAACACTGTCTGACCCCAGGCTGTAAGCCATTCAATTAGAGCAAAGAGAATAAGGAATTACCTATTCCGTGGGATCACATCTTTCTGGTTAATGTGAGATACACATCTTCCTACTTAAACTGAGATACTTCAGGTGAAAGAAAGGAATAGTGAAATATCTCACTAGATCAACACTGTTCCTTTTGGTCACTGACCTTTTGGTCAAAGCCTGACCTATGCTGAAGCCAGAGTCATTCTCTTTGACAGCACAGCCGAGATTTGGCTTCAGTTGTCCCAGAGGTGGGAATTTACAGCACCAATAATGGCTGCCTGTGGGCTCCAGAGCAGCAGCTCCATTGAGCACAAAGTGCACATGAAATATCAATGTCGACAGAGTGCATTAGCTACTTTTTGCATCAGAGGACCAAACCAAAGCAATCGAAACCCAGACCGTTGTTCTCAAAGTTTGCTTGCTGTGTGCAGGAAGGGATTCAAGGAGTTGTGCTACCTGCCTGCTGTGCTGGCAGCACGTTGCTCAGCCACAGGCAGATAGAGTTACCCACCAAAAATCATCTGGTAGGTTTTGCTAACACGTGGACCGATGCTATTGAGCTCTACTCAGTTCTTATGCAGTTCCAGGAATGAGTGAGAAAAAGGGAGGAAGAGAGGACAGAAAGCCCCAGGAAGTGACAGAGGTACATTATCAGTCATTTTGCTGTTATGGATATGAACAGCAGGTAGTCCCTTAAGCCCAGTGTTCACTGAACAATTGGAGCTCCGATAGCCATTAGAAGCAGGTCATATTTAATAGCAGTTTACTCCCTCAACCTTTTCTCCTACAGTACATTTAAATGATCCTTTGGCAAGCATACTGAATTTGTTTCTCCCTCCCAGGACTGGGAGAGGGGATAAGAAAAACGTTTATTTTTGCAGAACTGGATCCCTTGCCACCCACTCTCCTCTGAATCAGGGCTACTATCTGCTAAGTCAAAATGAGCTTTAATAAATGAGCTGAACTCATTAGCTATGTGCAGCTCATGCTTACAGTCATAATGATTTTTAAATGTGTGGCTGCATCTTGAAGAAGAACAGAGCTTGACATAATTTCAGTTATCAAATACTGGTAATTGACACAGAGACAGGCTGTGCTTTACACTGGGTTGTAATTAATCCACTTCACTGACCTCAAAGGCTGCACTTCTGAGAAATCTACCACTTAGGTTTTGATTCTTTGTCAACTACTTCAGCAGACATAAATTACAAATGAGGTACTAATGAAGTATTTCATCACCTGTTTACCTTCAGTGATCAGTTCCCTTACCCTAATTTACAGGAGGCACAATTTTTTTGAAGCTACTCTCAGTTGGAGCTGCCTTTTACTCTGGGCAGTTATAAATTAGCACATAGCCATGCTCACTCTCATCGGCTCTTTGTTCTGGCTTTAAAATACTGCAGCACAGGAAGAAATAAGTTTATGTTTAGAAACTGATGGACAAAACCAGAAAAAAGATCATATTTTCTTCTGGTCTATTCATTTCCTTAAAAGCTCACTAAATGGGGAAATTCCCCACTGATACAAATACACCAAATCCTACTGCAAGGAGCATAATTGTGTCTATTTACACCAGTAGGGTTTTTAACTCATGCAGAAACCAAATCTTGCCATATTACCAGGTACTTGAGGTGATCTTGAGGTACATGTCAAAAAATCACCTTGGTATGCTTAGAAGTATTGCCACTGAAATCCTTACATTATGCCTGGGATGCTCACATAACTGCTTCTAATTTAAAACAGCAGGGCTTGATTCCCATGTGCTGGCTGAAAATATATGAAGGGATAATTTGAGAGGTGAGTAAGCAACAACTTTAATTTCAGACGCTGGCAGGTGATGCACAACCATACCAACTTCCTTATCCTTCTCCTGACCTGCTGCTCCAATGCCTGCAGGCTGCTCCTGATCCTCTCCCACTCCTGCCAGTGGTTCCCTTCAGTCCCTGCAAGTACCTTCCCATGGGCTGGGCTCCAACAGTAATGAAGACTCTTTTCTCTCCTAGACACATGCTTTTATCTACATCTATTCCTTTCAGCATCCTGATCAGTTCTATTCAACAACTGCTGACACCAGTGTTTCTCCACCTCTATCTTGTCTCCACCATCCTCTCCCTTTTTCTGAGCTACCATAGTGTCTTTCAACCCAACGAAGGCAAAATACTTCACCTGGCTTTTTTATTGTGAGTGCTTCACATTTTATCATCTCTTCTAACTCAGGGAAAAAAAGAGAAAGAAAAACAACAACAACAACAAAATCCCACAAACGAAACCAACCAACCACAGAAAAAATCACTTCATGTTTTTCCAGACACCTAAGAGGAAGAATAAAGAAATTTAATTATGAAGGAACCTACACATAATTTGTGAGTTCTGTTTAATATTGGGCACTTCACATGGAAGCCACTAATGGACTCACAAGTGGCTGGAGTTCAGGGCAAACTTACTTTTCAAGTCTGACCCAAACCAGTGAAGGTGCTATGCGACAGATCATCTGGATTTCGTTGCATGTTGAGGTGGGACAGAAGGTTGCCTGACAAATGAGAGTAGAACATATCTGCTTATTTTTTTATGAGGTCCTTAATTGGCTCCTTTAGGAGGTGAACTGTAGAAAAGACAGTAAAACAGTTAGGTTCCCACATTCTGGAGAGGGAGAGCATGCAAAATGTGGGGACAGATGAAGATCTTGGGTAATGCAGGGGCCTCTTACACTGCCAGACATGAAATGATGGAATTTAGCTCAAAGTATGATTTGGTCTACACCTGAAATTTTTCTACCTTAAATAAAGCCATAAGTTAGTGCTTAATGAAAATTAACATCTTTTTCTTAGATGTTAATTAGTTACCTCCACTAACAGAACACCCTTGTAAAACAAGCTGAAAACCTACAGCCCCACATAACTGAAGCTGAGGAGTGTAGTAAAGGTCACAGAGAATCTTTAGGCTCAGTGCAGTGGTCTGGGGCTGCTGTACTGCAGGGTCTCAGTGCCTCTAGGGGAAAGCAGACAGCCTGTGCTCAGGAGGAGCCCAGAACAGCCTCTCAACAGAGATGCCTTCTGGGACAAGGGAAAGCTCAAAGTACAATACCAAGCACGTTGGGGACTTAAATATATGTGCTCGAATGGTGTCTCGCAAAGGTGGAACTGTACAGACCATGTGCCTCAGACAAGTTTCTCTCAAAGCATATAGTTTGTGCATATAGGTCCACTTATCACAGAGAAGCCACAATAGAAGTTCCCAGTGCACTGGTAAAATCGTGTCTGAAGTAGTTTTTTTCTCTTACTGTCTTGCTCTAGATTTTACAGCCTGCAATACTGAGGTTAGGAATGCACTTGAGACAACCCTACTGGAAGACCATGTGCACTGAGGCCTGGACATCCTTTCCCAGACATCTTGGATTTGGAAACCCATGTCCGGAAGGATCTGCTCCATGATCATTGCTCGGTAGAAAGTATGGGAAAATAGAAGGTGGCTGTTTGTCTTTGGAATGTGTTATTTTGTGGACAGTGCCACATCTCCTCTTTGTCTCAACAGAGCTGATCACCTCTCAGATCACTCATGGCTGAACATACTTGGTGCAACAAATATACATATCTTGGGAAAAATAAAGACTGAATCCAAAGGTGTCAGCATGGCCTCACCTACTAACAATTTCATAGGTTTTCATAACTACCTACTTTGTTTTCCAGTGGGAAAAAGAAGTTACTACTATAGCAACTGCCACAGAACATAATATTGATTATTTTTTGAAGCAAGATGCACTTTTTGCAGGTACAGACACATCATGATGATGTATTTTTTTTTTCCAGTTTTTTGTAAGCTGTATATAAAGGCTTTATTTATAGAATCAGAATCAATCAGGTTGGAAGAGACCTCCAAGATCATCCAGTCCAACCTAGCACCCAGCCCTATCCAGTCAACTAGACCATGGCACTAAGTGCCTCAGCCAGTCTATTCTTCAACACCTCCAGGGACGGTGCCTCCACCACCTCCCAGGGCAGCCCATTCCAATGGCAAATCACTCTCTATGTGAACAACTTCCTCCTAACATTCAGCCTATACCTCCCTCCACGCAACTTGAAGCTGTGCCCTCTTGTTCTGTTGCTGGTTGCCTGGGAGAAGAGACCAACCCCTACCTGGCTACAGCCTCCCTTTAGGTAGTTGCAGACAGCAACGAGGTCCCCCCTGAGCCTCCTCTTCTCCAGGATGAACAACCCCAGCTCCCTCAGCCTGTCCTCGCAGAGCTGTGTTCCAAGCCCCTCACCAGCTTCATCACCCTTCTCTGAACATGTTCCAGTATCTCAACATCTCTCTTGAATTGAAGTGCCTAGAACTGGACACAGTACTCAGGGCATGGCCTGATTCAACATTAATGTGGTCTGTGTTTTGTGGTGTTTGCTTGTATTGAAGAACTGTTTGTTTAGCAAATATGTTGTCTACTTTCAGGGGGAAAACAATACAGGAAATTAATTATACAGACTTTAACAGATAATTGAAGAGGGAGACAACAGTGAGGCATGACTGTCTCTTTTTAAGGTGAGCAGGATACACAGAAACTTAATGAACAACTCTGATTATCTCAGTCCCCAGCAAAGCTGGTGAGGTAGGGTCTACCTTGCAGGATACATGTACTGCTTATCTCTGTAGGCATAATGAAAGGGTTCCACTCACAACCTACTTCATACCCAAAAGCATCTCCTTCTTTCTTAACTAGTCCCAAGCCAAGGTAGCAGTTGGGAAACAGCTGACATTTGTCTACAGCTGCCATCTACTTCAGTCCTGTCACTGTGCTTCTTCCTAGAGGAAGTCAACAAGTAGAGGCCAAACTTGGCCAACCTTAGTGAAGTGTGCCTTTCCCCATGGGCTGTCAGACTGTGTCTTGTGCTTCACATTGATAGTGGAGGCACACATTTAGGAACAAGGAGTGGATTTCCTATTGATAGTGTGGGATTGAAGCAGAAGTTATAATGTCCTTTGTAAGCAGACAGAGATTTGATGCTGTCCTTTGATGCTACTCAGCTTCTAGATCTACCTTGAAGGAGAAGATTATAAGGGCTATCAGGAGAGAAAAGTCAGATTTAGAGAAGGAGTTAGGGTCTTGTGTGATTCCAGGAGCTGGGACAAAGTTAAACAGTACAGAGATTTCATACACTTCTGTGAAATCATTGGTTCATAAGTCTCTCTTTCATTAATTTCTTTGGTACTGATGTGACCTTGTGCAATGCTTTTAAGCCCAAGACTGGCTAAATTTTAGAGGCAAAAAAAAAAAAAAAAATTGTAACTACAGTTTTAGGTAGAAGGAGGTCAAGTAGGATGAACCTGGAAAGTAACTTGCCCCTAACCTCAAATCCTACGTGGCAAAACTACATACAACTAAAGCAGTTTGGGCAAATCTAAATTCATCTTTTCCTTGCCCAACTCAAAGTATTTGAAAAGGAGAACATCCCTTTCTTGGGATTCAAACTCAGCATAGAACTTAAGTCCATGCTCAATTATATGCACATGTTGAAGTTCTCTGCTGAACTGAAGCTTAAATGTGCTGTCTCTTGTGATTGCCTTGTGATTGGTACAAATTTTCATTGTGAACCTGTTTTGGGTTTTGTTTTTTTTAAGCCCATGGAAAGCTACAGAAAGCAGTTTGTGTGTCTGTTTTGATTTTAATAGTTACATGCACTTAGAAATTATAATTACATAGTCATTAAGCCCCATTCACATAAAATCCTGGCAGCTTATTTTTATGAAGTAATTTTTACTTTCCATAGTCTTGCTGCTCACAAAACTGGCAAATGTACATTTGTTACAAGTCAAGAATTATCTGAAAGGTAAAATTCATATTAAGCTGATGTGCTTTCTTGTAAAACATCTTTGGCTATTTCGTTGCTAACCATAATTTAGGACTTGGCTGCATAATGAACGTTGCACTTTGGCAATTGCTAAAATGGTCTGTGTGTGGTCAAGACAGCTGTGTCTGTTGTTGCTGAACATAATGCTGACTTAAGTAACGAGTATCTGCTTCAAGTAGGATTTCAAACCTTTTTGCTTTCTTTCACTAATACCAGGTTAGACAGACAGAGAAAAGGGGGGCCAGTGCTGACCTGCCTTGCTTCTTATCCTGCAAACCATAAGGCAGGCAGATAGAGCATGAACTGATTGCAATCTCTGCCTTCAAACCTTCAGCAATGAACAACAGCTGAGCAATTTCAGGATGTTGTGTTTTGGGGTTCATCTCCCCATCTAACAAAATGCTAATCCTCAAATGACTTCAATTTCCACTTCCAAAATGTTCTGAAGAAATCTCATGCTGTCTGGTGCAACGCTTTGGTCTTTGAGCTGCACAGAGGTGGTCTGATCCCTATCTTGCTGGGAACTGGGAAACAATGTCACCCAAGTCAACATATAAGCAGAATATACAATATCTAAACTTGGCATGAGAGGAAAATTGCCCCATGATTACACCACTCAAGGAAGTACTTTTAAAACTAAGAGAGATGGGGATCAAACAGATATAAAGGGCTTTAGGGCAATCGTGCCAGCTGAGGAATTCATGCCTGAACAACAGTGGATGATGGCTGCTGCCTTCCCAGATAGGCTGTACCTCTGTCCACATCCCACACCAGCTGCCATCGCATACATCCTACGGAAAAACCCAGATGGGCACTGCTGGCTCTGCAAACCCGGCCCACTTTAGGGGCTGATGGGCACCCCGTGCCTCCCTAAGCAGAGCATAGACCAGAGGCACCTTTCACCATTCTGCTCCCTTTGCCCAGAATGACCTCCCTGATGAGGGGTTGAAGCAGTCCTTATGCCCTAGGTTATGCAATTTATATGTAAATGAGGTGGAGAATATGCACAAACGAGCTGCAGATACATTGCTCCAGTGGATTCCACCATGCAGAATCTGGTTTCTATCAGAAGCATACACAGATGGGGGTTACTGCAGACTAAAGAGACCAAGATGTGATTGTATTTAAAGAATGTACCTACTGATACAATGCTGAGAGAAAACAGGAAAGTGCTAAGTATCTGAGTCTTAAAATAACACTGCTTTTTCTAGCCATGAAAAATTTTGAGCTATACCTCCAATTGCACTCAGAAACATTTAGCTATTATTCAGGGAATATGACTGTTGAGATTTATTCCAACACATTCCAGAACACCCTTGTAAGATGAGATTTAACATCAAGTGAACAACATGTCCTACATAAACTCTTTTTTTTTTTTTTGAAGGGGAAAAAAAAAATCTTGTTTTAAATTAACCTTTCAAGGTCATATTGGGATGAAGCCATACAAATATATATCAAAGGGGCAGAGAAATGTGCAGATTACTGCAATGTGTTCTTATACAGTAAGAATATGTCCTCATTTTACACATGGTTGATATACATACAATAAACATGTTTCTGAAGCTGGCCTTGAAGCTACTATCCACAGTTTTTAAACATTTGTATTACAACTGAATCCATGCAACTGCATGTGTGAATAGTTTAAAAAGTTGTTTTTCTTTAAAAAAATAATGCAAATAATTTCTTTGTTGTAAAAGGCAGAAATCAGTCAATTTCTGTTGGGTTCACTGGACCTACTGTGATTTCTCTAGCTGCAAATCTGGCCCTCATATTTTAATCCACAGATATACTTTGTCACTGCCGTTTATGTAAACATGAGGTCAGCTTGTACTTCCAAACCCAAATGAACTCCTTGATAGTTCAAACTCAAACTTCAGTTTTAAATCTGAATTATGCTGTCATCATTTATCTTACAACTGACCACAAGTAGACGCAGAGCATTGTTGGGTTTTGTGGCATGGTTTTGACTGGGGATTTTCAAATGTAAGTAACCTGTTCTTCCCCAGACATAAAAAATTAAGTGACCCATTAGAAATTAACCTATTTGTGTGTAGTTGTGCTAATAAGCTTTCAAAGAGCATTTTGTAATAGCCTAAACAAATCTATCATCCAACAGTTTTTCATTGTTTGGGTTAATCCACATTATAAATTGTGCATAATGTCTATTTTCCCCCCTCTATTTTATTCTGTTAACAAATGAGACTATTTTCAAGATATATGGATGTGGGAAAAGAAAAGAAATAGATGGATTTCTGTTTCATTCTGTAATTTAAAATAGATTCATGAGACTGGACAGGATATAAGACTTCTTTCAATGTGTGTGGACCAGCCCATAAGAAATCTGAAATAAAACAGTTATTCACAAATGTGATTTGAAGAGTGGTATTTTATACACAATGTCAGTATTATTAATTTTGTCTTGCATTTCCCCAAGTAATTCAAACTACTTTGTAGTCAAAACAGTGAGAAACATAAACTTGCTTCACTGCTGCCCAGCTACACGGGAATGAAATGCAAAGGGCATTTCATGGCTTTGCTGAACACATTAGAGAAAGAGAAAAATACTTAATCCATTTTAAAATATTGGGAGAATTTCAGTTGGCAAACTGGTTATACTGGAATTTGACCATATGCCATCAACACCTCTACAAAATGATCTAAAATGCAGTTTCTCAGGAGTGAAAGAGTTGACTACTGTATTTAGAGGTGAGAGAAGTGTAAAATAATAAGTAGTCTAGAAAAATTACATGAAGACTGAAAGTAATTATGATCGTACCACCATAGACTTTCAAAGTACTTTTTATCTGAGAATTTTGCATGGAATTTTATACATGTAGAACTATAATAGAGGTAAATATTAAGCCTGTGTTTCAGAGGAGTAAACTGAGGCATAGCAAATTTACACCACTTGCTTTAGGCAACACAGATGGTTAATGGGAATGCAGGGAGTACAATTAGTAATTCTGAATTATACTGTGCTATTTTAATTGCAAGACCTTTTACTCTCTGAGGTACTTCTTATGCATTTAGGGCCAGATTTGGAAAGACTTATATGAAAAAACTGCAGGCGGAAATCTATAAGGACTTTCCAAAGCATCGTGCAGATCCAGGAGGAGTTTGGGTCCTAAATCATTGTGAACACCTGGGTTGGAGCATTGCAAAGCTGGGCAGAACTCAAGAACTCTAAAATGTGCCTCCATAACAGCACATCACTGAGGCACTGGCTCTTTAAGCACAAAACACTCAGTTGATCCAGTCTGTATCTACTTGATATCCATGAAACCTTTGCATGTGCTGAAAATGAGGAATTCTGCTAGGACACAAACAGTATTTTATTTCTGGGGTGTGTGTTTCCAGCTCTACCTATGCTGTGTACATTACTTCTAGACCACCTTCGGCGACAGTCTAGAAGTTCCTTTGTTGTCTAGAAATTGAAAAATGAGATCTACAGATCCCTTCAGGGGCGTTGCTCTTCATGGAATAATAGATGAGTTGCCATTAAGCATTGGTGTGGAAAGTTGCCGTCAGACTTGGCAGTTCTCGTTCCAAAAATCAACCTTTGAAGTTTTCCTCAGCGTCGAGGGTTTATGATATAAATGCAAAAAGCAAAGATTAAGTTTTATAGGTAGTTTACCAGACTAAACATAGTTGTGAAAACTGTTAAAAAAAAGAGAGATTCCAAACATAGCAACGACCTCCACAGTGGGAAAAAAATATATATATATATAAAGAAAAAAGTTGGGAAACTGCTGTCTACCAGCTCCACCACATGGCAAAACAGTAATTTACAGTTCAATCCCGAGATGGAGAACAATTCAGAACTACAGTCTTTGTATGCCTCAGTTTCTTCAGCAGGCACCTCTTCAGTGGAGAGAACCCAGAGAAGGAAACTGTGACCAAGGCACATGCAAAGTTAAAATGGGCTTCATCAGACTGTAACACATGGCCTGCCGGGGTCGGCAGTCCTATATAAATGAAAGCCTCGCTCTCCAGAACAATGTTTCCTTTCATGCATATAGATCAGAAGAGACTTGATTTCTGCTTGGAGGTTCTGTACATGGCTATGGTATGCCCTACTAAGACAGAGAACTCCCTACAACAACAACAAGGGAAGACCACGACTAAACTGTAGCACTGCAAACTTATCCTGCAGCTCTACCCATGAGTTCACAAAGTCTTGGATTTTTCCTGTCCTGTCATATTGGGAATGAGATGAGGCGGTGGGCAGCCACTCCACTGGCTCTGACCTTGCTTGTTCCACTTTTCCTGAAGACAAACTTCATGAAAGAAGTGTGCTTCTCTACTCCCTTGAGGTACATGCACGCCATAACCATTGCAGAGGTTTTTAGCGGGGAGGGCGGATGGATCTGTCTTGTGAACAAATCTGTGCAGCATTACATTCCTAGTGAAAAGATATTTGAAGTATTACATTCCTTTTTTAGAACAGGAGTCACCTTGATTGTCCCAATTAAATGCTTTTCCCCTTTCCTTCCATTTAAAAAGTTTAGAGTATTTTAGAATAAATATTTTTGCAATGACACATCTGCAGCAGTAGCATTTGTAACATTTAGTCTTAGCTGCTGAGTTCCTCAGTGCCTACACTTAGGAAATGGTTATCTTAAATTTGTTTGGTAACACCACTTTGTGGCAAATAACTAATTAGTACTTAAAATATGTCCTGAAATGGACTAAAAAATGCAGTGATATAAACATCATAAGTAGAAATCAGAACTGCCTCAGCAGCTTTTTTTAAAGTTTTGCTTTGCAAATATCTCCTGGCAAGAACAGGAACTGTCAAGTTATTGATCAGTAGGTGAAGACTCCTTACTTGCTAGTTGCAAAAGTTTCTGCAGGGCAGGTTTTAATTTGAGTGTTCACTTGGCCTTATTCTGGCTCATGATGCATGGGATTCTTCACTAATAAAAAGTATTTTTAAATTATCACAGTAATATGTTGTGATTTGTGCCCTTTTTAAAAAAACAAATAGCTCTGTGTTATTAATATAGTAGCAAAAAGTACATTCAAATTATTTTTTCACATTTAGAACAAATTTCATTTATTGAGACTGGGATACAAAAAAATACCTCCATCTACTTCTATCACCAGTAGATTTGTAAGTCAATTCAGATAGCATAAGGAGTTAGTATTTTAAGTAGCACTGGCTTACCAGAGAGGAAAGGGAAGATTAGGATTTCTGGGTTTAGCTAACACAATGCAGAAAATACATGAATTCTGCAGGGCTGCAGAAAGGCTGAGGGAGCTGGGGTTGCTGACCCTGGAGAAGAGGAGGCTCAGAGGTGATCTCATTGCTGTCTACAACTACCTGAAGGAGGCTGTAGCCAGATGGGTTGGTCTCTTCTCCCAGGCAACCAGCAATAGAATAAGGGGACACAGACTCATGTTGTGACAGGGGAGGTCTAGGCTAGATATTAGGAGGAAGTCCTTGACAGAGAGAGTGATTTGCCATTGGAATGAGATGCCCAGGGAGGTGGTGGAGGCACCATCCCTGGAGGTGTTCAAGAAAAGACTGGATGAGGCATTTAGTGCCACGGTCTAGTTGAGTGGATAGGGCTGGGTGATAGGTTGGACTGGATGATCTTGGAAGTCTCTTCCATCCTGATTGATTCTATGATTCTATTCTAGTTCAACTAAAATTTGTCTCTAAAGGATCCAGATCTAATCCTGGGGCTTATTTTGTTTCCAAAATTTCATTTTATTCTAAGTTTCTTACTTAATTTTGAGATGTTTTGATTTCAAATCAGATTACTTCCCTTAAATATTTTCCCCCATAGATTTCCTCATTGCTTTCTGTGTCCTTTGATATTTTATTTGCCTAATTTTTCATATGGAAAAAAAATATATCATTACTGACTTCACAGTAAAATTTACTCTTGCAGTCCTTATAAATAACAATTGTTTGATTGTTGGATGGTATATAATCTTACATAATAGAGAGAAGGGTTTAAAAAAATAAACTTTGCACTTTATCATGGCTGTCTAAATTTCAGAGTACAATAATTTGTAATGGATGTGAGAAGAGAAATAATGAGCCTTTTTGCTCTATTTCTTCTAAATCCATAGGTGGAAACCATGAAGCTTTTCTGTCTATTCGTTCTTCACATCCATCCTTGATAAAATTCTTAGCAGTCAGCACGGATTTAAGATGGAAGGGAAAGAAAAAGACACACCTATCTTGGTTTTCAATATTTGGAAAGTTTTAAGCAGTATTGCAGGTAGAGAGATGGTCACAAATGTATTTTATTTTTATATAGATCCTTTTCACATTTTAAAATGACAACTGCGATGTAGATTCTGATGTGAAACTATTTTAGAGCCTTTGAAACACCCAGAAGTATCAGCACTGGTCAGGCCACACCTTGAGTACTGCATCCAGTTCTGGGCTCCTCAATTCAAGAGAGATGTTGAGGTGCTGGAACATGTCCAGAGAAGGGCAACAAAGCTGGTGAGGGGCCTGGAACAAAAACCCTATGAGGAGAGGCTGAAGGATCTGGGGTTGTTTAGCCTGGAGAAGAGGAGGCTCAGGGGGGACCTCATTGCTGTCTGCAATGGAGGTTGTAGCCAGGTGGGAGTTGGTCTCTTCTCCCAGACAACCAGCAACAGGACAAGGGGACAGTCTCAAGTTGTGCTAGGAGAAGTCTAGGCTGGATGTTAGGAGGAAGTTGTTGCCAGAGAGAGTGATTTGCCATTGGAATGGGCTGCCCAGGGAGGTGGTGGAGTCACCATCCCTGCAGGTGTTCAAGAAAAGCCTGGCTGAGGCACTTAGTGCCATGGTCTAGTTGACTGGCTAGAGCTGGGTGCTAGGTTGGACCGGATGATCTTGGAGGTCTCTTCCAACCTGGTTGATTCTATGATTCTATGACTCTACGGAAACAGAAATATATTTAGCTTTGCAGATAAGATTTGTGCAAAATCAGAGTGTGACTTTTAGTTAGCTATTCACAGGCGACTGATCCTGCGATGCTGGAATGCCAGGATATGCCTTCACATATTCAGAATATTCCGATTATTTATAGTCTGAGTATCAAAAAACAAAACAGACCAAAACCAAACACAAAATATATGAAACAAAGAGATAAAACATCTACTAATATGGGGAAAAGATATCTCCATGTGTATTTGTCACTTAATCCATCTAATTCGAAGTTGAAGGGACACTTAATTCTGACTGCCATCCAAGGAAAAAATGCAAAGAACTCTTTCAAATGAAAAACGTTCCTGTGTCTCTTTCAGTAGATCATTAAGTACAAGCTGAGCTGTTGCAGGGAAGAAAGAAAATTTCATTTTTAAAGTAAAATGCTACAAGGAAGAAGTTTACCATCATGATCTGTACTTAAGTATAACAACCACCATCGTATAAAAAGCTTCCTGAGCATCCTGTAACTTGGCCACTGCTGCTTTTGCTCTCTTGAAAATGCTTTTAGTACTTCTCCCACCAGGAAGGAACAGGTTGGTATTTGGAAGAGGTCTTTATCAAAGGAGCCTGCTGTTACCTCCAAACCTGCTGCTGCTGTTGTTGCAAAGGCAACTGGATACTCTCAGAGTTAATAGCCACAATCTGTCACCTCTGAGGTTTAAGGACAGGAGCTTTTTCAAGGTCACCTTGGTGTTCCCAAAAGGCCAGCTGTGGGGCCGTCAGCCACCTTCTATGGTCATGTTGTGGAGGCTGAGACCTGCCAGTGGCAGGGTGGGACTGGCACAGCACATTTGGTGGGCCTGGAGCTTTCTGTGCCTTGGAGAGGCCAAGAAATAAGCAGCTCAGTTTTGATCTTGGCAGGTTCAGCTGAAGCTAATGTCAGTTAGAGAAAGGAGGTGACATAAGGATCTGCAAATAGTCTAGAGCAATGGATTACAGTCCTAAAAGCAGATGCAGTTTGGCCAATTACTCATTTCAGCAGGTTAGAGGGAATTGAACAAAAAGATTATGGCATGGGTCAATCAGGAGCAGAAGTGGTTGGAGACATTCCTGCAGTGTCCTTGATGGTACTTTCTGATGACTGAATGATTATGCAGGACAGCAAGGAGAGCTTGCCAGGGTAGATAGTGCCCATTGGGTAGGACTTTGTTTTAGCATTTGGGACACCCAACACTGCAGTATCCAGCTGTCTGAATCAGATCAAAGTCTCTCATCTGGATCTCAAATGGACCAAATAAATGGTCCTATTGAGTATGTTTTGCCTTGTATATGTAAATAATCTTTGGTCTAAGGAGATTAGATTTGTCTTATGCAATACAGACATCTATGTCAGAGCTAAAGTTTCCATATTGGCCAGTGGAGAGTTCTAAACACTTACAGATAATTCATCAGACCTATTTTTAGGTGTAGAGACAATTGATGCATAGCAGCAACAGCACTAAGGGAAGTGGAGGCTATCAGTTCTATGAGCTCAACATGGAAAGCAGATATTGGGAAAGGCAACCTGTCAACAAGGAGAGTCCTGTGTGTTGCTTATGTGAATATTAGTCCTGAAACTTAACATCAGTCCTTATTTGCTGAGAATATTTAAGTCCTCTCCAGGTGCTAAGCTGCCATCCAACCGTAGCAATACTTTACCCTCACTTTTTGGTTCTGCTGCAAACTGTCAGGTTTCTGATAATATATAATGACAAGCAGAACTTCCTGAGCAGCACCTGAGCAGCCACACTTTATTAGCATGCTGGACACAGAGAGCTCTGTAAAAATGTGACTGAGTGTAAGGAAATTCAGAATAAATACATCAGTAACTAATGAAATAAGAAATGCAGAGAGTGGGTCTACTGGCCTTTGCAATACAGACAGAACACAGTCAAGTTTGCTGACTGACTGACTTCCAAAGCTGCCAGCTAGAACTGAAAAAAGGTGAAGAAAGGGAGATAGCACTTAGCTATGTAAGGTATGAAAACATTTTGATATATACAGAAAAAGTAATAACTTATGTGTTCACTACTATGGCTTTCACATAGGCTCAGATGATCACTCTTATCAAAGAAGTGGTGAAAACTGACTGCAGCTACACACTAGACACATTCTCAAGCAGCATCAATCTCTATGTGAACATCTCACATGACTTCAAAGGAAAGCATAAACCCTTCCTCCCTTTGCATCATTTATAGGAATTTGCTTTGGGTTTTATTTTTTCAACTAAAGGCAATTATGTTGGAAGGTCCACATCAAAGAAAATGCCAACCTTAGGCCTTTTTGCACTATCCAGGACCAGGAGTGCAATGGATATTCATCTATTTAGGGTATCCCATCACATGCACTGGCCAGAGTATGCTTCACAGTATTAATTGTGGTGAGGTTAAAGTCTGGCTTTTCTTAGAAAAGCTGGATATCATCATGGCCAGCTGTTCTGATTCACTGGCTATTTATTAGCATCTTTAGTAATTATGCATGGCAGATTTCATGAGAACACAATCATACAGCTTGTGTAAATTAATGCCCTCAATAAAACCTGCCTAGGATTGTGCAGTTAGCTCCTTTGTTAAAGTGTGTTTTTCCCATTAAAATATTTAGCTATTGCAGGCATATGCCCCCTCTCAGGCACAGCCTGTGCATGTTTTCTGTGCTCGTTCTGCATGAGAAACTCTCATTGACCCAAATAAGGGCTCAGTGCATGGGCCATATGCTAAGAACATGGAAATTGCTTTGAGAACATGATTTTCTATACTCTCATCAAAAGCATAGAGTGGGTGTCACTAGTGGATGGTGTCTTGCGAATGGATGAAACCGCATGACTGGGGTCAGTGGAAGTTTTGCTTGTCAATAAAATGCTTTCATGCCTGTTGCCCCTTGGGCTGCTCTCAGCTGCCCCTGATTCTTCTGACTAAGGGTGCTGTGAAAAGTGCTGTGGTCTTGTCTGGAATCAGATGTCTCCAGGGAAGAGTCCTCCTCACCTATTTGGAAGGATCCTAAAGTAATGCCAAGTCATTTCTCTTGTCCCAGATCCCATCATGTTTTCCAGCAAGTGCATTTAGCTTGGGGTGAATCTTTTCTTGAACACCTGATCCGATGAAGCTCAGGCAATGCAATTCAGCTAATAACAATATAGAATTTACCTCACCTTGCTTTCTCTACCTGAAAGTTAAACATTTTGGGTGATCTTTGAGATCTCTCCCAACCATCTTGATTCTATGATACTATACCTCTCTGTATTGAGGAGAAGCAAGTGCTACCTCAGGGTAATTATCCCATGCTTGGCTAAGAATAACAAAATGTGGCAAAGAAATTTTCATAAGCACAATCTTTCAGTTCAGCAATTACTTCAGATACTGCCTTAGAAAACACCAGAGCAGAACAGAGTTGGGTAGCTGGATGAAATTCTCAATTCAAGAGCCTGAAGGATATTTTTATTCAGTGTTGGGCAGTAACTGGAAGAGATGACAGTCCTAACGTGAACCCAAAAACTAGGAAACAGAGTTGGGATTAAAGGGTTGAGCTGTTAGGTTTTCTTCCCTTGGAAAAAAAAAAATATTTTAAAGTTCTTTTAAAATTCAGGCACAGGTTCTCAGTGCCAGTTAAAGTGAAAATGTCTTTGCCCTTTTTCCCATCTGTTTTTTTAAAGGTATTCTTATTTTGTGTAGTCCTGGGGTATTTCAGGTCCTTTGGTCAGCTAATGTTCTCAATGTGTCAGGATTAAAAAGTTTTCACACTTTCTCTTCAAACACTATTTTAGTTTTGTGCTGTCTTCCTGAGTCTGCCATAAAAGCTCTATGAGGAAACAGTTCTTTTAAAACAAATAATCACCATTTTCTTAGAGTTTTGCAAAGACCCTATTCACACTAATATTGGTGCCACATCCTTCTTTTAAAGAAAAGTAGGTTCACTACAGATCTTGCTCCTTTTCACATAGCCTGCTCTGTCCAAATTTCAGTTTGAATGAACATACTAACACTGCTTTGAAAGTCAGTTATGGCAGGGAGGGTACTGCCTTCTTATGGATTGTGGCAAAATGTCCTCAAACAATACCCATGTTCTATTTCAATGAGGGTTGCCTTACATTAAAGTAATACCTTTACAAACACTATGCTCTGAGCTTAGGGCAGCTGTAAGCTACACATTGCACAATGTACTCTCTTTATCCACTGTTGTGACATCAGGTTGTTTCTAGCTCTGTAAGACTACACCCATGTGTACATGAATACATATGCACTTAGGCATGTATATTTACAAAGTGCCCATGAATTTCAGTACCAAACGTTAGCCCTAGAAAGCTGGTTTGTCTCTCCATAGACATACCTCAGCATAGCTGCAGCAAATTAGCCCTAGAAAGTTAGTTTGTCTTTCCATAGACATACCTCAGTATAGCTGCAGCAAAGTGGAGTTCCCCAAAAGATGCTCTGCTGTAGACTCTTACCTTTGGCAGTACACAGCTGAGTGATAAGGACAGAGCTCAGGCTTTGGAGTAAGCCACTACCATTCTATTTGAGGCATCTGCTGGCAGGAGCACTACCTGGTCCTCCTGTGGCAAGGGAGCTGGTGGGATGGGGATTCTGTTCACCAGGACATGGGCAAAGCCACTATCCCATTTCATATCAGACAATGTAAAATTCCTTATGCTGTTTTATTGTTTTACTTTCACATTTTAGTGTATACAGTTTTCATCTGTTAAGTACCTCTGCACAAATGAGTGAAGGGTGAGCAGAGGATGCAGCAGCACATGTGTTTGCATTCTCTTTGTACTGATGCAAACAACGATGCAAAGTAAAAGGTGAGGATAAATTACGTACCTTGGGGCAGGTTGTGAGCCTTTACAGGCAACATTGATTCATTACTGACATAAACAGCCTGATTAACTTCATGAGATTATAATCAGGTCTCAAGCCTTTTGTTTGCACAACAGTAAATCAAAGGAAAGTGGAAAGGCAGAAATTAGGTTTGTGTGTTTCTGTATGTCTGCATATACATACACAAAGACACATCCCCACAGCACGTAGAAGGGAGGAATAAGTACCAGCAAGGAAAGCTTCGTGATTTTCCTTATGTTACCAAATGTGTGGACAAACCTGTGATTTATTCTCTGTATTTTGGACACAACTGTGCAATGTGTGCTGTGCAGCTGTGACATAAAACTTCTTTCAAAGAGGGTTAATGCTAAAGAAAAATATTGCAAATATGTGACCCATGTTCTGTTTTTTTAAAATAGTTTTCTAATTTCGTTGCTCCAGGATAGAGGTTTATAACTGAAGCCAGAATCGTTGAAAAATGTTGCTGCTTTGCTACTGCAGGCAAAATCTGTACAGAATAGGATTTATAATATATACAAACTCTCAGACAGTTCCTTTAAACTTACGGAAACTCCCATAATAGAGTTTTACTGAAGTCCAAAATAAGTCCTGGCCAAAGTTTTTGCTGAATCTGTTGAATTCTAAAGCAGCCCTGGGTCTCAGCATGATTTTCTTACTGTCTCTTGAACAAAAAACACCTTATATTCCACCCAGGAGCATAACCCATAAAACATGCATAATAAGTTGTATAGAAATCCATCTTTCCCAGCCTAATGAATTTAATCAAGATCAACAGTTGTGTGAGATCAGTTTTGGCAGAAACTTGTGCAGGTGCAGGTTTCTATTGTTGTTCAGTCAGACCTTCGAATAGGAGCTCTCTTGTGCTTGAATAACCTCTACCTTTCAGACGTTTTAATGAGTCAGTGGCTCATGCTTTAGACACGATATCACCCATGATAGAAAGCATACACACCGTGACAGATGCTATAAGATTCATGGGGTGTTTCCTGAAACACTTTGAAAAACAATGGAGGGGATCCTGTCCTGTAGTCATTTCAGCTATAGCTCTTCAATAACGGTGATGTCACCTGGGCAAAGTAGGAATAAATCTGCAGAAATGGATGTCTAAACAACATTTCTTCTCCCACATGGGTATATCTGTGTCATGCTGCATTCAGTGTGGTTTACACCAGCCAAAGGAGACATTGGCAGCCAGGTATATACCATTTTCCTCCTTCCTCTTGCACACCAGCACTGTCCTTGTTTATTATGAGCATTTCCTTACCACTGCTATGATGTACCTCAGCCCAATTTCCAGGTGTAGCAGCAACACACAAAGTTTTGGCAAAAACAATTCCATTTGTCTGCTGCTTCACCTTGCTCTTGCTGGGGTCTTTCTTCACCCAAATGTTCTAAGGGGTTAAAAGAGCTTCTTCAAAGGAAACTTCCCTGTATTTCCTGCCTGACATTGACATTGAAATACACAGCACAACTGTTTTTCTGATAGCAATTTCCTTTTTGAGTATTATGGTACCTCGATGTGGTAGCAAAGCACCCATCAGCTGAGTACACCCCTGACTTTGGGGGAAGCACGGGACTGGTGCCAGCAGGCAGATATACCCTACTCATAGCTGGGGATGAATTCAGAACTGTCCAAAGCAAGTGGGAAGATGATCATTGACTCCAGTGAGGACTTCATCAGATCCCTGTGGAAAAGTATGCTTCCCGTGCAGTGCGTACAGGGAAATTCCATTTATAGAGGGGTCAAATGGAATGCTCAAATTGCTTCAATCCATGAACAAATTGCATTTCTACATATAATGAATTTTGTCTTACAAGCCCCAGTCCAGTCAGGCACTTAAGCACCTGTGTATCTTTTAGCTGATGAATAAATCTCTGAGACACCGTGACCAGGTTGATGAATCTGGGCAGAAGTGCAAGTTCTTTTCAGTGAAAAATAACCAGGGTTTATTTGTTTTACTCAGAGATAGAAATGTAATTTTGCAGTAGCATATGGTTAAAAAAATCCTGACATTTTCTGCCATGCAGTTACTGCCTTCATGATTAGGAAATTACCTAGATTAGCTTTTAATATGTATAAGTTGGCTCTTTAATAGAAATGACACAATTTAATCTTTCCCTTTGTTGTTTTTCTTTTTTTAGCCAATGTTCTCCATTCATTTTCATGTGTCATGCAGTTCTGCAATTAAAAAAATGTTTAGATATTATATAGTATGTCTTGCTTAATAAAAACATGAGAAAATCAAAATGCAGTTTTATCTGCAGCTTCCCACAGATGGCATCTTATGTCCCCAAATTACTGCAGCTTTAATTTGACTTGTAACGTTTAGCAGTTTATTTGTTCTGATCAAAATTGCATGTATTGACCATTTGCATCTGGTAGCTGAGGTTTCTGATTTAGAGATGTGCCCTTTTAGCTTGTTTTTCTTCCCCAACTGCAGAAGTAAACTTCACAATCATTGTTTCAGTTAGTGCAAGTTTTTGAACTTTCCAGTGGTTGCTGCTGTATAAAAACATAGATATATATTTAAATGCATGCTGCACTTTCCCTGCCCCAGACAGACATCTGGCCAGTTCCCATCTGCTGACTGTGACCTGAAGCATTTCCCTCTCTCATTAGTTTGGGCTTTTGCTGAGGTTCAGTAGCTCACACATGCTGATCCATCAGTTGTTTTTATTGGCATACAGGTCCATCATTAACAATCAGAAACTATAGCATCTGCTAATTTAAGTGGGAACCACATCCTGTTGTACATTAGGTGTTTAGCAGTGCAGGCATTTATCAAACAAATGATTAAGTGAAATGGACATGTGTGTAATATTAAGGGTATTTCAGGCTATAAATAACACATTTCATTTCTCTTAATCTTTAAACTAACATATGCAGTTCACCATAGGGAAAAACCGGTCTAAATCTTTCTGGATAGTTTAACGCTGGAAGCCTTGGTCAACACAGTGCTTGTCTGTTAAAATCGTTTGCATGCCTTTTTATGCTGGGTGGGCTGCTCTTACCAGCAAAAGATTATGAAAGGTTCAAAGGCTGCAGGACTGGAGTAGCATCTCTCAGTGACATGCAGGCTCCGTGAGCTTTTGTTTCCAAAACCTCAGAATTTCAAAGTGATTAATTAACTTCATTCTAAAATGCATTTTCAACAGTTTAATGACATCAGCAGTGGCATTTATAGCCCCAAACTTAACAAGTACCCCTAGTGGGAAGGAAACATTTCTTAAAATGAGGCATTACCAGAACATGGGTTTTGAACACCCATTTACTGATCTCCACCAGCTGTCAGTTTCTGCTTTTGGATATTAACACCCACTGCCAAATTTGGCTTTATGAGATGATCTGGGCATTCATTAATTGCATACTTTTGTATTTTCTTATATACATATATATTATTTTGCACACCACTTAAAAGATACACCCAAAATTATACATTTGAGGCTGGTGGGTTTTATCAATCAGATGGTTTATTTATTTGATCCTAGAACAAATGGCATTCAAAGAAAATAGAAAGTATCAAGATGACTTGAAAAAAATCAGCCTTTGAAATAAAAATTCTCCTGAACTATGAGAAACGGCAGGAGGCAGTAGAAATGCAGAGGCTGACAGTATCACGCCACTTTACACCAAAGCCACTTGGGAGGAGGGATGGTTAGCTTTCTCCCAGGAAAGTATCTCTGGGGACCTGCATCTCTTTCAGAAGTTCATGTCTCAGGGTGTGATGGACATGTACAGCAAGCCAACCCCATTGAAACCAGTCTACAAGGGAAGAACTTTAGTCACAAAGAACTTAAGACCAAGCAGAGGCTGGATGAAAAGCCCATTGAAGTCAATGGAAAGACTCCTGCTGGCTTCACTGGTGGATGAACTGGGTCCCAGCTTCAAACCTCTGAAACAAATGCAAAATTTGTTTAGTTTTGTGCTTTTGAACATAGCTTTCTTCTCTAAACAGAGGACACAAACAGTTATGTGTCTGTTTCTGTGATCCTCTCCTCTTATGAAGTCATTCCAGCTCTTCTATCAGTAAACTTGTTGTAATGTATTTCATGCTTAGTCTTCAAAGAAATGTTAACATTCATAGATAAAAGACTCTGTATGCTGTCCTTGCCACAACTGTCACCAGAACCCCAGGAATGATGACATGAACGGATGATAAATATCCTTACACAAAAAAACTATTTTTCATGGGAACCATAGTAAAACCTTTGTTGCTCTCACTGTTTGTTAACCCAGGGATGCTCTCCCATGGTGTTGCTTTGGGCTGGTGAAACGGGCAGCTTGCTTATGCTAGGTGACAGAGCAAAGCCCCTGCCCATGGTCTGATTCTGCCATGGGGAGTGGGGGAGTGGAACCAGTAATGCACTGGTCACTGACTCCTCACCAAAAGTGCACCATCCCTCACATCAAAAAGGCACCAGCAGCCTTCACATAGGTCTGTGCTGTATAATGGGCAGATTTTCAGCAAGGACTCTGAAGATAAATGAAGCTTTTATCTGCTTTCCAGCCCTCTGCAATAAGAGTTTATGTTAAAGCCACTTAGCCATCTAGAGTGCAGCCCTGTGGATTACCTGTTTGTGAGAATCAAGTACATTACCTGATCACATGAGCTCCAGGGATAAGTTTTCTATAACTAGCTTTTCTTTGAAGGGATCTTCAGATACTTCAGGATTCTCACAAAGAAGTGCCCCAAATGAGGCAGGATTAAGAATCAGCAATACTTCACTTTGTCTTGTGTTTCTCCAGCTTCATTTATTTAGTTTCACTTACTTACTCAGTCACTTATTTGTGTGTCATAACAGAGGGATGAGGAATAAACGTTTCAAAGTATGCAGCTCATATAACCTTTACAGCTCCACAGGTTAAATATTATATAAAGAAGGGAGTGAGTGTCATAAAAGGAAATAGATCTTTCTGAGCTGCAATTCCAAAGAGTGTTGGTAATTTTATAAGAGCTTTCAATTTAAATTACCAGAGCTAAAAATATTATTTTGCCACACCTATTTTTTTTAATTTTGTTTTGCAACCTACATTAAAAATAATTACTTCTGCAGAACATTTTAAAATTAAAATAAAGATGGGGGATGTGTAACTTATTTTAAAACACTTTGAATGATACAAGCTTTTCCAGGAAAGTGCACATGAAGGAAAGGAATCAGGGAGGGATGAATACTGAAGTCTGTATTTCGGGGTCCTGGACAGCTCTGTCCCTGCAGGCTTTTAGCTCATCCCACATATGATATAGTTGGGGTTTTTTTTGGAGTGCCCTCAGAAACTGCTCTGACACCTCTCATTGCTCCACATCCGCCCAGGGATTTTGTCCTCTTTTTTACTGCTGGAGGACACACCTGCATGTGCTGTCACTATTCATGAGCAGAAATTCCTGGGGGGTGAAGGCAAAGTTTTTTCATCACCACCTCCACCAGTGCCTTGCCCCATCTGCTGAACACTGGCCACCAATACTGTTAGTTACTCTCTACCTGTAGATGTCCAGCAGCCCATCCTTCTAGGGTGGCATCCATGCCACAGTGTGTTGAAGCCTGGTATTTGTGCTTTGAAAATATCATTATTTGTCTGTCACACAACTGCCCCACAGCAGTCATGGGCACTCACCAGACTCCTGCTGCAAGTGAGCCGATTTTCCTTTTGCCAGGGAGCTGCAACTGGAGACAACTGCTCTCAGCCCCCTGAGAAGATATTCTGTTTGACAAGAGGTGATGTGACAGTTAGGAGTGGAACTGCTATCCCCAAAGCTCCCAAGACCTGTGAGAAACAGGAGAGGGAAGGAAGTATCTGGGTAAAGATGCTTTCTTAGCACAAAAGGAAGATGATGTATCCCAAACCTACAGGGGTTTGAAGGGAATAATTTCTGAAAGAAGAAAGAATTTATTTTTGTGATAATCAGACTTGGTTTCTTCAGTAACAAATTTAAAGTTACTTTATGATAACCTTTTAAATCTGAAAACTGTCTATTGTCTGAAAAGTGACTCTAGCACTGGGCCCACTGCCTTGTCCACGCTGAGTGGATGCTTTGTGTAGAAGAGTCTGTCTTTCTTGGAAAGACATTACAGGTTTTTCTTCCTTGTCATGTTGCTCTAATAAACTGAAAGACCATTTCTGACTGCAAGTCAGTACTTCTGAATGGAAAACAGCATAACTTATCACTCATCACTGGTAATAATGCACTGCCTGAAGACATTCCTTTGTCAAGCCTGTTGGTGATCAGTTTATACCCTAAAGGATTATACTTATGACTTGAGATAATGCAACCTCAGATTATATTTTTATTCATAAAAGTACAATCTACCTTTGAAAGAATCTGAACTTCTTGCTCTAGTTACAGCTTGTGACAAGGAGACACCTCTTCACAGTTAAGTAAAGCCAAACTTCTGATTTACATGATAGACTGCTTGTGACAGGGAAGCAGGGCAGAAGGACAGATAGAGAGAAGAAAGACTGCAGAAGTATGTAACACACCCCTCACTTGCTCTCTCATAGCATAAAAAGACACACAATTCCACTGACGCATTATCTCCTTGTTCTGTGGATTTTTGTACTTACTGTGATTAAAACAAAAAAGCCTCAGTCCTATTTTCTGCACTCGTTTCTTCTTCTCAGATTTGTTTTTGAATGCAAATCATGCAACTATGGGGTTTTTTTCTCTTAGATTGCTTCTAAATGCTTCTTCTTTAAGATCAGGCTGGGCTTTTTTGCCCCTCAGAATTATGTCTAGTCATTTGGTAGTATCTCATAAACTTAAATAAATAAATAAACAGAATATTTTTTCTGAGAGAGTTTGTGGTTGCATTGTGTAATTAAATAGAAAACATTTGGCAGATTTGGCTAAAGAATGACTGCACTTCTCAGTGATGATGGTGTAAATCAAACTGAAGGAAAACATGTCGTGTTTGTCCATTTCCAAAAGGACAATGAGGGTCTTATGGTGTTAGTTTATGCTTGGATTTGGCCTTAATTCTCTTAATTTTGTGCAAAGAGGATGGCCAAGTCTGAAAAGATCTGAAAATACTTCAGTCCTGCCAATTAAATCTATAGAAAAGCTGAGCTGGGGACTTCAAATTAACCACACCGAGGGCTCCATGTTGGTACTTGAATGTTTCGATTGCCTTTGGCAATAAAACGTGAATGAAATGTGTCTCTGAACTGAACAGCTAGGATTTCATTCTCAGAAGTGTAACTACAGTTGTGCAAAATCTTTGACACACAGCAAAGCAAAAGGAGATTTTGCAGAGCCACGTGTCCAGAGCTCTTTTTGAATCACTTCTCCTGTGCACTCAGACACTCATGTG
Source organism: Pogoniulus pusillus (assembly GCF_015220805.1). Taxonomy (NCBI): domain Eukaryota; kingdom Metazoa; phylum Chordata; class Aves; order Piciformes; family Lybiidae; genus Pogoniulus; species Pogoniulus pusillus. The sequence goes on from NC_087266.1 coordinate 20,627,263, forward strand.
CTCGAGCTTGCAAAAGCAGACGCTGACTTTGGGCCCCGTTTTGTGACGTATGGAGTTAGTAGAGGAATCGTGAAAATCTACAGACAAAACAAAGATTAGAGCTGAAATGCAGCACTTCTCCCCACAGAAAGTGCCTGCCAGAAAGCACAGTAAATTTAGTCACAGCACAATGCCTATTACTCTCAGCGCATGATTAAAGCTGCTTTCTGTTGGACCACACACACATGTAGTCTGTCCTTCTCTTGGAAGAAATGTCTCCTTCTGCCCACGGCCCAGATGAATTATAGTCACAATAACTTTGAAGATTTACAGAACACACAAAGGGGCAACCTGAAACAATAATGGTATTTCCCTGAAATGCATCCCTTCTCAATGAAAGCATTTTCTCAGGAATATGCAGGACATGATTCCAGTTTTCTGAGACAATGCTCGTTATTGCAAACCCATTACAGAAAGAATTTGAATTTCTCATTGCTGTAAATCCCATGACTTTATAGCCTGGTTCAAAAATGCAGGGGGAAAGGTGTGGGAAGCTGCAGGGCGATAGTCTCTCAGTGATGTTTTCTGGCACCGTGAATTTCTCTCTATGATATGGCAGAAGTCATTTAGTGTCCTCACCCTGGCTGCATGCTGTCTGATTTCCACCCCGTGGCTGAATAACTATGTCCACCAGGGAATTTGTTCTGTGCATGATCTCTTTCTCTAGACTTTTAAACATGGTGATTTAGATTTGGGGCTCTGCACACAAAAAATATGTTTGCAGGAAGTAGTGTGCGTCTATCAGCTGATTCACCAGGTACTTGAATTTTGGGCTAGCTAAAACCCATCTAGGCATCTGGGCTCACCCCACATCCCACCTTATCCTAGGCTGGAATTTGTCCTCTTTGTAGTGCTGGTAGTCAGCCAAAATCACCTGACTTAGAGCTGTAGCACTAAAAGGCAGCAGATCTGGGCAGATGTACCATACAATGGATCGTGGATGAGACTTTGCCATGGAGATGCCTCAGCTTATCAAATCTGTGTTCTGTTCCCCAGGCTTAGTCTGAATAAGGTGATGATTTGGCTGTTACACTTTGGGGATCTGTAAGGGACAGCCATTTAAAAGCAACATGACAATTCTGCTCCTCTGCTCCACACTGATGAGACTCCCCACCTGATCACTGTGTGCTGCTTTGGAGTGCTCAGTGCAGTGAATACATGGACCTGTTGGACTGGGTCCAGGAGAGGGCCACAAAAATTCTCAGAAGCATGGAACAGCTCTTTTATGATAAAAGGCTGAGAGTGTTGGAGTTACTCAGGCTGGGGGAAGAGAATGCTCTGAGGAGACCTTATTGCAGCCTTACAGTACTCAAATACTACAAGAAAGATGGGGACAAACTTTTAAAGCAGGACCTGTTGCTTTTGCTGATGATTTTAAATTGAAAGAGGATCAATTTAAACTAGATATAAGGAAGAATTTTTTTGCAATAAGGTGATGAAATGCTGGAACAAGTTGCCCAAAGAGGCAGGAGAGTCCCCAAGTCTGGAAACATTCAAGATCAGATTGGGCAGGCTCTCAGCAAAAGATGACCTCATACATTGCAAGGACTGCATGAGATGACCTTTAAAGATCCCTTCCAACTCAAAGCATTCTATGATTCTATATCTCCACGAGGTTGCGTAGGCTAAGACAAAGCTGGACAGCCCTTCTGAAAGCCCTTTCCATTAATATTGTTTATGACATACACTGTTGCAGGCTCAACCATTTTAACAAATCACAGCAGATTTTCCAATTTTATTTTAGGTGGTTCCTCAGGCTTTGCAAGTAGATTAAAATCCACAGTTTGTAATCTATTTCCAACGAAAAAAGCTGAGACAGAAAGTATTTTGAGAGAGGTCTTTGCTTTCCATGGAAAATGTCAATACTTATTTGGACTCAAAAAGGAAAAGACCCAAATCTGAGAATATTATGCATTTTGGTCAAAAAATATATTTTGTTTTGGAGATGATACCACAGTACTTTGTGGGAGATGTGCTTCTGGGGTCCACGTTTTAAGGGACAGGTTCTTGTCCAAAGGGCCTCTTACATGGTGCACCACAGCCACGGACTAGTAAGTTCTTTTACCCCATCTAGAGCCCTGTGTTGAAGGACACCCTATTCACTGCAAGTGTGTTGGATTTGTTTGATTTGCCATTTGGAGAGTCTTCAGGTTTTGAATTTTTTTCAGGTTTTGATTATTTCTCAACAACCATAGAATCATAGAACCAACCAGGTTGGAAGAGATCTCCAAGATCGTCCAGGCCAACCTATCCCCCAGCCCTATCCAGTCAACTAGACCATGGCACTAAGTGCCTCAGCCAGGCTTTTCTTGAACACCTCCAGGGATGGTGACTCCACCACCTCCCTGGGCAGCCCATTCCAATGGCAAATCACTCTCTCTGGCAAGAACTTCCTCCTAACATCCAGCCTAGACTTCCCCTGGCACAACTTGAGACTGTGTCCCCTTGTTCTGTTGCTGGTTGCCTGGGAGAAGAGACCAACCCCCATCTGGCTACAACCTTCCTTCAGGTAGTTGTAGACAGCAGTGAGGTCCCCCCTGAGCCTCCTCTTCTCCAGGCTAAACAGGCCCAGCTCCCTCAGCCTCTCCTCATAGGGTTTGTGTTCCAGGCCCCTCACCAGCTTTTTTGCCCTTCTCTGGACATGTTCCAGCACCTCAACATCTCTCTTGAATTGAGGGGCCCAGAACTGGACACTGTACACAAGGTGTGGCCTGAGCAGTGCTGAGTACAGGGGAAGAATAACCTCCCTTGTTCTACTGGCCACACTGTTCCTGATGCAGGCCAGGATGCTATTGGCTGTCTTGGCCACCTGGGCACACTGCTGGCTCGTCTTCTGCCTACTATCTACCCTTACCCCCAGTGCCAAACTGTTCAGGGGGAAAAGAAAACAACCTCTATTCTGTTCTACTTTAAAAGCCTGACAGGCAGACTTCTCCCTGTTTTTTATGCATTTGGCCTTTATATGTAGTGCTTCCTGAAATCTGACAAGTGTTTTGACAACTGATTGAACTGAAAATGCTCTTGAGAATTTTCCAGGCATCCCAGGGGAGCAGATGATGTGTATCAAACCCTTTTGGTCCCATTCCTGTGGGCTGTGTTTGGAATACTGGAGTGCCATCCCCCACTGTCACGGGACCATTGGGTGCTGTACTGAGGACTGAACCAGGAAAATACTCTGATAATGTTAGAGGTGTGCCTGCTTTAATTTGGCATCAGTGTCGAGCTATGATACTTTTGGGGTTTGGTTTTGGTTTTGGGGGGGGTGTATATTTTTTTGTGGCTTTTTTGTTGTTTTTTGGTTTGGTTTGGTTAGTTGGTTTGGTTTGGGTTTTTTTTTCACATTTTCTTCCATTTATGCTTGTACTTAAAGCATTTGGAGTGCAACTAGTTTGGGTCTAAATGACCAGTTCAGTAATCAGACTGCATAATTTATGAAATTATATGACATGAGGTTTGAGACGATGCCAATAAATTTGTAGAACTTGTGCAACAGTCCTTAGTGTAGCAGAAAGCAGGTACAGGAATGACCAAGGGCTCCTTGGCGTTAGTGCAGCAGGATGCCTCATGGCTGGGATTATGTGGCCACCGTGTGGTAACACCGGGGAAAGTTACAATGATTTTTTTCCCCTGTGTTTAACATTCCTGCGAGTGACTTGCAGAGATGATACAGTCATTTTCTCTGGAACATTCTGCGAATGATTTTCTCTTCATTTAAACAATTGAATCAGTAAAAACCGAGATCATTCACGCTGCAGCACTTGAATCCCAGTACAGGGAATAACCCTTACAATGGGATTTAATCTCTCTGCCTGGAAAACAATTTCTTTAGGGAAAGAAATAGTTCTGGAGCAACTTCCAACCCCACTGATGGGTAAACAAAAAATCCCAATACTTGCACCTCAGTTCATATACAGAAAATTATAACAGTGAAAAGATATGGAAAACATATATTTGTATTTGAATCACCATGTAGTTAAATAGATATCTTATAGGAGTAACAAACAGGCCTGAAAAAGAAATTCCTTCAGCTCCAGGAAACAATTTCTTCATTCATCTTGTTTGCATAAACTGAAAATTCCAATTTCAAAACTCCTTCAAATGAATACAACTAGTGATGTTAATGATATACATGGTGATTTGTTTTTCATGTAAATGGTAACTCATATTAATTTCTGGTGGCAGTCATATTTGCTGTTTAGCATCTGGGAATCTGGAAAAGAAAGTAAGTGAGCAAGCAGCCTGTTGACAATCTAGGAGCTGGAAGGTAAAAGCAAACACATTGGTCCTACACGATTGTGCATGGCCTAGTTCTTCAAGCCATCAATACCACCAAACATATAAGCAGTAAAATTTATCTGACCACAAGCAGGATAAAATTTCTCTGCATAGCTAGTTATAAATAACATCACAAAGTCAAATGGAAGTTTGGAACCGAATTTTTCTGATTCTCTTGCTGCCCAGTGTTCACACTTTTCCAATGCTATTGCATTAGCTTCTTTCTTAAATGCTTATTGCATTAGCTTCATTCTTAAATGCTTTAACTTTAGGGATCATTAAAAAAAAAAAAAAGTTCAAATTTTAACCCAGAGTTTAATTATTCCAAGTGTGCATAGAAATACTGATTTTCTTTTTTCCCCTCTAAGTACAGATGTTGTCTGTTGCACCAGCAAAATTCCTCCAGGCTACCAGTGTAGCCTGGAACTCGGAGATAACATTTCCCATTTATGTTAGCTTGCTGGTTTCTTGCTTGATTCCATGACTGTAAAGAAGAAATGCTCAAATTTCCATTGCCCATTGTGGCACTCAGGGCCACAGGTCCTTGGAACAGAGTTAAAGAAAGGCCAAGAGAGAAATATTTATATGAGCTCCCTGTTAAATATTAGCAAGGTATCAATATGAGACACATTCATTTCATGTTAATGCTCAGCCAAGATTAACTTGCACAGCAAATATTGACCTGAATGGTGGCGTTCTGGCAAATGAATCATCACTTGCAGTTTCGTGGTATGGTCTTCTCCTAAATACTTCTCCTATAAATTTCCTGTCATGCTCTTAGAACACATTTTGGGCTAGGATAATATCTAACATTTTTCAATCCTGTAAGTAGTTTTATTAAATCCAGTTACTTAATCTGCATGGGCTGCATAGGTTGTTTTGATTGACTAAAACTTCTGAATTAAGAGGTTTAGAGTACCAGGTCCAGAAAGGGCTGCTCCTGGGCAAATGCTTACTGCTCAGGAGTCCTTTCTAAGCATAAACAAGTCACATAACCCTCACCCAGTGAAGATAATAGGAATGTGCCTGTTGCTGTTTCCATTCAGCAAAATATGTAAAAATACTTGAAGAACAGACTGTGCTTGAACATGTGCTTAAACTCAGGCTCTTTATACCTAAATTACAGTTCTGTCCAAGGGGATAGTAGTAATTTATGCTTAGTCTCCCTCTCTCTTCTTTACTTAGTATTTAAGCCCTTTGGAACAAGAAAGAACTTTCTTTGAATTTTGGAGTTGAGCAGTAGTGGGGCATGGAGCTATTCCATAGGCTGCCGGTAGGCACTAGTTCTATATAGTGCTCAAACACTAATTCCAAGAACTTATCTATGTACATCTGACTTAATGTTTATTTATTTGTGTGATTAACACATCCATTTGTCTCTTTGGGATATTTCCTACTGATAAAGCCTAGCTTGTGCTTGTGATGGTTTCCATGTTCCCCGCCCTACACCCCCCCCCCTCCCCTCCCCCCGGCCCCACACACACATTATAAATCACCCAGACTAGACTCAGCTGGCTCTGGAAATATGAATGAAGCTTATATTTACAGCTAGCACAATACACAAGCAGATATTTACAGTATATACAGTTATAGACAGAAATATACAAGGTAAAAGGTAATACAGAAACACAACTCCCCTCCTAGAAACCTGAGTCCCCAGGAGGGGCTCTCAACCACCCCTGCACCTTCCCCCTGCCTCTCTCCCTCTCAACCTTAGCCCAGTCCCAAGGAAGAATAGAGATTCAGCCAAGAGGTTAAGAAGCAAAGGTGGGTTAGGCCAAATGGAGGGTGGTGTTAGAGAGGTGTAGCTCAGTCAGCAGCCCAAGCAAGAGCGAGAGAAAATGGCAAGAGTGTTATCAAATGTTTTCATTTCATTTCTTCTTCCCATAGCAAGACTATGAGGGAAGTAGACATCACCACTGTTTTCCTTTCACAGCCTGGAATCTACTTCTTCTCACCAAAATATTCTGGCTAGCTTCAAACTAGCACAGTGCTTTTTAATAAAAGTCTAAGAGATGTGCTTGCCTATAAATGAATCAGAGTAAACAAAGTTTACCTCACCTTTGACTAACACCTCTCTGCATTTTGTTGGAAATGATGAATACTTTTAAAACAGTACCAGCAGCACCCTTTCATGATTAGCCTTCTCTTAGAGTAGTTGCTAGTTCTTCAGTTAGTTTCCTAATAGTAGAGCAGAAAATAGAAGTTATCACAGTATCACAGTATCACCAAGGTTGGAAGAGACCTCACAGATCATCAAGTCCAACCCTTTACCACAATTCTCAAGGCTAGACCATGGCACCAAGTGCCACGTCCAACCTTGCCTTGAACAGCCCCAGGGACGGCGACTCCACCACCTCCCCGGGCAGCCCATTCCAGTGTCCAATGACTCTCTCAGTGAAGAACTTTCTCCTCACCTCAAGCCTAAATTTCCCCTGGCGCAGCCTGAGGCTGTGTCCTCTTGTTCTGGCGCTGGCCACCTGAGAGAAGAGAGCAACCTCCTCCTGGCCACAACCACCCCTCAGGTAGTTGTAGACAGCAATAAGGTCACCCCTGAGCCTCCTCTTCTCCAGGCTAAACAATCCCAGCTCCCTCAGCCTCTCCTCGTAGGGCTTGTGCTCGAGGCAGGACAGTTTACATCTCAGTCTCCAATTTTTTACCAAGCAGCTTTCAAACACAGTGGCATGACCAGATCTTCCGTGTTAGAAAGAATGCCTTTTGAAAATTCTGACAGACATAGGTAGGTTTAAAATGTAATTTATCATCTATGATGCATCCTCTCAAGGTGTGGCCTCTCCAGTGCTGAGTACAGGAGGACAGTCACTTACCTAGTCTTGCTGGCCACACTATGGCTGATGCAGAACAGGATGCTGGTGGACTTCTTGGCCAGTGCTCCATATTCAGACAAAAAAAAAGTGCCTGAAAATTTCTACTTTCACAGGAGATTTCCTTCATTTCTGAAGGGGAAAAGGAATGTTTAAGCTTTAGGCAACTTCTCTCCTCCCCTTGCCTTGCCTCATCTGTCTCGTGTGGCTATTGCTGGGCTAGCCACAAAACCTCTTCCCCCTGGAACTCTTTTGCAGCTCCATTATCACTTGCAGCTCAGCAGACTCAATAGTTCTGCAGAGTATACAGCTTCTGGCAGCGTGCATTCCTGGGTTTGTTGTCGTTGCAATGAAAACACTCCACATGACAGTGGATGCTCTTTTGTCTGGTACATCAGAGAGCAATCTTCTCCCACCAGAGAGCACTATCACACTACATGCTATCTCCCTGCTCTCTTGCATTAGATTTGAAATGCAAAATATTCTTCACCTTTGCTTGTAAGATGTGGTATTATAGCTTTGCTTGTATGAGTTTAGTTATTTATAGATAGATATTTTACAAGATACTTCAGCTATGTGTTGCAGAACCAGCCAGACAATGCAGTTGTCTAATTGCTAATTGCTTTTTGTGCTGTAATGTTGAATTTCCACTGACAAGTTACTACTGAGTGGCAAGAGCCAATTGAAAGAGATATTATTCAGTTTAGTTTTACTCTTTTTATATAAATACATCTTTACTGTGAGACCTTACTGATTTGGTTGGATATTAATTGCCTGGGGCAGGAATTGTAAAAATAGAATTATTTTTATTTGCTCCCAAACTATATACAGATAGTTAAGGCTTATTTACAGGCTCTAGTTCAGACGGGAAATCTTCACAGGATGCCTATAGGCAAGTTTAGTGATTAGGAAAGTCAGAAAATGGAAAAGGCTAAGCTACAACACAGCTTTATCCCACTTACAAATTAGGCTGTGCAGAGAATTTAAGGGAACAGCAGACTTTACTCAGAGGTGAGGTAGGAATTTGATGATCCCTTGCTGAATTTCTCTGTTGGCAGCTTCTAAAACTGCAAGTTATATCCATGCTGTGGATCTACACAGTGAAGGTCCAAGCATCACAGCTTCCATGAGGCAAAGATTTGTGCAGTGGTACTACCTCAGCAGCACAGGGGAGAAACCAAACTGCTAGCTTCTTCCCAAGCTTGGGATTGTGAGCAGGAACTCAGACTGTGGTGTGGTCCGAGAGAAGCCAGGTCCAGGTGCTGCTGACAGCTCTGTCAACTGTACCCAAAGACTTGCCAAGCTTGCAGACTTGCACAGAATGGTGTAGAAGTGGGGGACCATCCTGAAGCAGGGATGATGCAAAAATGGGACCCATGCAAATGTGGGAACTGTCCAAAAGTGGGGACAGTCCAAAACAGGAATTCTCAAAGCAGGAACTCTGTCAGGGTGGGAACTCTGCACTATTTTCCTCACTGTATTTATGCTTTTCCTAGACAGTGTGCCCATATGCCATATGTACTATGCACAAAGAATCCAGCCAACCACCAGCGTGAGCATCCACACGAGTCAGTGCATGTGCGGAAACAGGAGTCTTTTGCTGTTCCCCGCTTCAAAGGGTGTTGGGGATGGGCAGAAAGCAGGTTTCTGCACCATTTCCCACTCTGGAGATGGAGGAGGGGGAGAAGGAATTTGGAGTGTCTCACAACACTCACCTGCTGAATATGTTTTTTTTTCTTTTTATCACCCCGTTGACATCTAGGTCTACTGAGCACTCACATCAGTGTTTCTGTAAGTGAAACTGCTCCCCCATGCCTCTTACACTGCTTTCACCACAAGTGACCTGACCAATAACATAATGGCATCAGTTCCTCAGGCTAGGGAAGGAGCACAGCATCTTTGGTTTTATGTTTTCTTCACAATCTACCTGAACTTGTTATGGAGGAGTAATTAATTAATGTGAGATAATATTTTCAGAATGAATATTGTTTATTAATTCTGATATTTGAAACTCTCACCACCCCCAACCACTAATTTTTAATAATAATCGTTTATTTGCATGGCCATAGAAACATACAGAGGAATAACTAGCTCTAGAAATAACTTGTAAAAGTATATAAGCATTAACTGAAATGGAAGAGAAGGCTACTGTGGTCAAACACTGCTTGTGGTCAATATACTGCTTGTCCACCAGATGGACTCAAGGAGCTCCTTTCTGCTTGTGGCAGAAGGCAATGGTGACTTACAAGAGGCTTTAAGTATTTTTCTCACAAAATTATTTTTTCCTGACTCACAAGGTAAGCTAGAGCTTCAGACAGCACCCAAACACTTTCAGGGAATTCTGTTGCTTGACAGCTGCTGAGGCTTCTGATTCTTCCCAGGCTTCACATCGTGCTGGGAAAGGAGGCAGACAATCTCTGATCTTATATCTTGTCTCTTCCGGGTGATCTGTGTATCTCCAGGACTTCTTGTCTTGGCAGGAGGCTTTCAGGTGTAGGCAGGATGTCTTGTGATGTGCAGTCTTAGCGTGATGTCACACTGGCTATGCAGGCCAATCATGTGAAGGCATTTAGAGCCTGTTCCTGGTAAACTTGAGGCAGGCAGTTTCCAGGCAATTCAGGATGTACTGAGGCAGTAAGCAATGGCAGCAGGCAAGCAGTAAGCACAAATACAAGGGCAGGGCACGTTGCATTATCTGCTCAACTCTTTTTATCAATACAGCCCGAGACTAATGGGTCATTGGACACAGAATAGCCAATCAGGATGGTAGTTATCCAGGCTTGACCGTATTATGTGAAACCATAAGCTTGCCTTACCCAAATTTGGGAAAAGCATTGATCTTGCATTGGCCTTGCATGCTTAGCACAAGCTAAGCACGTGTACCTTGTTTACCAGAGGATGTAAACAAGTCTGGGCAGGCCATAGTCCTTAGACTCAATAGCTACAGGTTCTTTGTCCTCTTTCCCGCAGTTGCTTTTCCCCATAACAGAAGGAGGGAGAGCAGAAAAACATGTCTGGGCAGGCCAGGGCATGGATAAGCCTATTTTGGGCCTATCAGGCCTACCATGACACACTTATACATCAATTTGGATAAATGCAAAATATAATGGACTGTAGATTGCTCCTGGAGGAGGGGAGGGACATCATTTCCACCAGCAGAAGGATTCCCCAAAAGAACTAAGCAACATCCCAACAAAAGGTCCTGCTGTACCAGCAGCCCCATCAGAAAAAGCAAGAGCACAATGAGTACATTCTGCAGCCAGAAGCTAATGCTACTCCAGGGCTTCAGGTTTCTCAGCTATCTTGATCAGTGCAGGAGACTTGTAGGTCTGTAAAAACAGCTTGAGTCCTCAGGTTCAGACATAACTTACCTCAGACTTCTCTTCCTTATCCAGCTCCTCACTACCCCAGCCTGTAGGCTGCTATCCACTGATCCACTGTTCAGTCCAGCATTCTTCTTCCATGCTCAAGCCAGTACTGCAAAAACACCCTTGTTAAGAGAACATGAGGGAGAAGATACAGGGAAAAGCATTGGATTCTTTTGCAGAGGATTTTGAAGGGCCCGTGAGAAAAGCCTGTTGCTTCCAACTGTAAACAAATGAGCACTACACAGGAACCTTTCTCTGAAGCTCAGATTTCTTCACCCTAAGAGGAAAAAAAAAGTTGATAATTGTTTTTTTAAAAGAAAAAATAATTATGCATTGGCTGTAAACTTTTTGTCCCAGTTGCAAAGGAATTCCTCTTTCTGTGTTCCTTCGATGGTGAAGTTTGTATTCCCATTCTGACTACTACACTTTGACTGATGTTGTGCTGTTCTTAATCATGACTCAGGATATGGGTTAGTGGTCCTTGCCTACTCTTGTTCAAGGCTCAGGTAATTTTAAAACCTCATAGTTAACACACTGGAAGAAAGCTATTGCTGCCTTTGGAGATTTCAAGACATAACTGTAGTTATTTGTAACACAAATAAAATTCTTCCCTGAGCAATGGTGAAGAGATACCTGCAGATTTCCTAGCTCATAGAAGTTGCTTATTCAGCAACCATTAAAGTGTGTGAGTCAAACTAAAAGCAACTGCTTTTTTTTTTCCTTTTCTTGATATTTTTTCTCAGTGGAACTGCTCAGGGTAGCTGACTACATAGGAAATACTTTCCGTGCTCACGACAGCATTTATCCAGCTGTACCCAGAACAGCTTGCTCTCAAGTGACTTATTTTCTACACATGAGGAATTTAAGAATTGACAGTTACAAGACCACTTGTACGGTTACAAGAGCTTAGAATCATAGAATTATAAAATCATTTTGGTTGGAAGAGACTTTTGAGGTTATCAAGCCCAACCATTAACCCAGTACTTCCAAGCGTCCACTAAACTGTGTCCATAAGTACCACACTTACACACCTTTTAAATACCTCCCAGGATGGTGACTCAATCACCTCTTTGGTCAGCCCATTCCAATGCTTTACAATCCTTTCTGTGAAGAAGAAATTCCCAATATCCAATGTGAACTTCTGCTGGTAAAACCTGAGGCTGTTTCCTCTTGTTCTATCACTTGTTAGGGAGAATAAACTAACCCCACCTTGATAAAACCTTCTGTTAGGTAGCAAGAAATGGAGATAAGATGTCCCTACAGCCTCTTTTTGTCCAAGCTAAGCAATGCCAGTTCCCTTATTCGCTCCTGTTAAGGAGGGGTTTGAATCTGGGTTAGAAGTGAATTGTAATGAGGCCAATATAAAAATTATTAAATCATTTATATATTTAATAAAGAAAATTTCCCCAAATTTATTTACAATTAACAGACACAGATTCTCTTATGCAGTTGGCAAAACTATGTTTGCAGAATGCAATCAGATTAAATTTAAATGATTTAGGAAAGGTTTTAGAAAATGCTTACTAATGGAGAGTCTTGCAGCACAAAGTGCTGCTTAAAGCTTAAACATAAACTTTCACAAAGTTCAGAAAAGAGAGTTAGTTTACTCACTGGTTAGAGTCTCAATATTTGTAATCCAAAGGTATACATAGAAGTATAAACCAGGAAAAACATAGTCCCAGCCACATGGTGGCCTTCCACGTGGTGATGATGAGATGAGGCTTTGCTGCTTGTGTAGCTCAGATTGAGCGCGTTGTCTGAGAAGATCAGAGTGGTCAGCCACCTGAGTGAAACAGGATCCAGGTTTGCAGGCTGGAGCAGTCCCATCCAGCTGTGCTGTGTGTAACAAAGGAGTCAGCTCTCAGGCTGGAGCAGCAGGCCAGCAGGTGCTGATTTCACAACTTGTTGCTAGGTCATTGCCTAGACTCAGCCAGAGTCAGACTCAGACTTGGGCTCAGCTGAGCAAAAGTGGGTAGACAGGCAGGGTCAGGGCTGCCATTTGTGAGGGAGGCAAGTCCCCAGCTACGCAGTGCAAGGCACACAAGGCAAACGGGTAGTGGACAAAACAAATGCAGCAGCAGCAGCAGCAAACAAACAAGTTTGCTAGGTTTTTATGCATTTTGATGAGTGTTTTCAACCAATAGAAAACAGGTAAAAACACCCCTGGAACAACTCCTAAAATATTTCACTAAATAAAGGAGATGCATATGCCTAGCATCCATGACCTGTCTTTACCAAAGACAAAGCAGGCTGCAAACAAGGCCAAATATGGTGTATTTGGATAGACTGAGAGGTGCCAAGGCTTTTGTCTGCTTTCCTGCTTCTTCCTGCCGCGGAGGAGTATTCTGCTTTCTACACCAATTGTGGCAGAGGGGAGAAATTAATTAATGCAAGAGGATATTTTATAAAAATATATACTTATTGACTTCAATATTTTGAACTCTTGCTACTCCCAACCACTGAACTTGTTGTTAATAACTAGCACACGTTCAAACTATTAAACAGAGAGAGGATTTTCCCCGCAGTTTAATGCCGCTTGGGGTCAGTATACTGCTTGCCCAGCAAGAGTGGGCTGGAAGCTCTTTCTGCTCTATGGCAGGAGGCAACAGAAATTACAGAGGCATCAAAGCATTTACTACAAATTTTGATTAATTATCAATCACCCTCCGGGGCTACATCACAGCCTATACGAGCATCCAATCTGCCTGTGGACTTTGAGGCTGGAATCCTCTGGCTTCAGGGGAAAGGATAGTCTCTGACCTTGTGCTGCTGACTTCGTAGGCAGGATCTCAGGTGCAGAGGAAGTATGATGCCATGCAGTCTGAGCACAATCTAACTCTGGCTACTCAGGCCAATCGTGTGCAGACAAGTGGGTCTGCTGCTGGCAACTTGTGGCGGTGGCACACACCAGGCAACAATAATAAGGCAGCAGGTGTGCAATAGGATGCACAGCTGCACTGGAGTCTGAGCTCCACATACATACAGGCAGGCTTAAGTGAGCTCTGCAAGTGAGTACACAGGCAGGCAAGCACTGTGGGGGAGTAAGCATGTGTGTATCCCTATTTATTAAATATGGGCTGAGATTAATTGCCCCTTGGCCACTAGAATGACCAATCAGGTTGGCAGTCAGCCAAACCTTACCCTAATAGGCCAAAGCCACAAGCCTGGACCTTCCAAATATGGAAATCACATAGGCCTTACACTAGGCAGGCACAAGCTGGGTGTGTAGGGGCTTACACAACCACCTTACACAATCAGGGGTCCTGGGCAGGCCAGACTTTGTGGCACCATGTCTGTTGTGCCCCTTTGTGCTCGTTATGTGCTTACCTCTGGTTTGGCAGAAAACCATGTCCAGGCAGGGCAAGGCATAAATAAGCCTATTTTCAGGCCTACAGGCCCTCCATGACATGTCCGCATAGGAAGGAGGTGGGGGCACAAGGTGGGTACTTGTGGAAGAATTTCTCGCCAGTCGAGGACATAAAGTCATAAACATGAGTAACTGGCGCTGAGAACGTCCTTGGTTCCCAGTGGGGCCAGGAAACCTAGATGTAAACAACTGAGCACCCCACACACAGCTGCAGTGGGCAGAGACTAGATAACCAAGGGGGTTGGAGTGGGTGGTCTGGAAGGCTGACCCTTAGAATGTTGTGATAAGTTAACCTATGTGCACATTACATGTAACCTTTCAATTATCACCTGTAACCAATCTTAAGCTGAGCACGCCTCTTGCTAGAACGCATATAAGTCGCTGTATCATGGAAATAAAGTGGATTTGACCATCTAACCATATTGGTGAACAAAGAGTCATCTTCCCATAGCGCTCCACTGAACGTGTTTCCCAACAGGTACTCAGGCAAGTGTTTAGGATATGTCTTGGAAATGTATTCTAGGTATAATTTGGACCTTCCACTACAGCTTCCCATAAGACTTGCCCTCTAGAGCCTTCACCAGTTTTGTTGCACTTCATTGGACACACTCCAGCACCTCAATGTCCTTACAGAACTGGTAGTTCTGAAGGTGTGAAGCAAATACACACATAAGTTATTTTGATTTAGTCAGTGTTTGAATTTTACATAACAAAAAGTGTAACACTTCATCGGGTCATGGCAGCACAACTAGGAAAGCAGTGAAGCTTTACTGACAACAGAGATAATTTGGCAAAATGAACAAAACTACATGAAACTGAAACACTGGGTCAGGTTAGGATGCCTATAACTTTATCCATTTTCAGATTCCTTTCCAACATTCAGGCCTTGTTTGCTAAGAGGTTAAACTATGTGGTTTTGCAAGCCTGTAGAAAACAGTAATTTTCTGTTAAAGTAGGGAAAAGTGATTTGAGTGGAGTCTCACTCTAAGGATTCTGTTTTGTTTGAACTTAAGACTCACGTGGCATGAAAAGAATTGAAAAATGAATTGAAAACCAGAAGGTGAAACTAAATCCAATGAGTTCCTGTCAGCTCAGAATAACAAATCAGACTGAATATCTTTTCAAGGCTGCGTTTGAAAGCGCTATCTGTGGAAAACATAAATAAGTGAAAGGGTTAATATATACCCTTCTGAAAAACATTTAGGGGGAATTAGAGTATAAGCCTTTTCAGGTATCTCTAGCCTAGAAAAACATGGGTGAAGATTTTTTTGGGGTGTAAGAGGAAGTTTTGTAGTCAACACTTTTTTCTTTGACTTTTTTTTTTGCTCTAAAATGTCCAAACTGTTACAGAATTTTGACAGAAATTACCAACACTTTTTTTTAAAAAACATATGATTTTGTTATTCTAAATCCTGTCTTGTGACAGATGCACTGAATGTCATAGTGTGCTAGTTTGAAGAAGGCTAGAATGTTTTGGTGAAAAGAACTAGATAATTGGCTGAAAAAGGAAAACAATGGTTGTGTCTCCTTCCCTCATCAGTCTCGCTGAGAGGTCTGGGAACAAGAAGTAAACATTAGATAACATTCTCCATTTTGTCTCTCACTTTGCTTTTGCTTTCAGACTGAGCCACATCTCCTTAACCTCACTGCCACTAACCTTCCTTCTTAACTTCTTGGCTGCACCTCTATTCTTTCTCAGGATTTGGGGTAAGGTTGAGAGGGGCAGGGGGAGGTGTTGGGGTGGTTGAGAGCCCCTCCTGGGGGCTCAGGTTTCTGGGAGGGGAGTTGTGTTTCTGTATTGTTTTTATCTTTGTATATTTCTGTCTATAACTGTATATACTGTAAATATCTGCTTGTATATTGTGCTAGCTGTAAATAAATAGCTTCATTTATATTCCCAGAGCCCGTCTGAGTTAGCTGGGGCAATTCCAAAAGTGTGGAGGGGGCGGGTAAGAGCCCAAACCATCACACATAGGAAAGAAATTTATGCTTTTCAATCTTTGAAGACATTGTCTCTGCTCTGTCCCCCATGTTGCCCGCTGAGCCTTTGCTCCCGTCTGTGACAATGACATTAAAAGCATGCTAGGACTCAAAAACTTGTGCGCTCATTTTCAGATTAAGTAGTTGCCAGTGGAGAGCTCCTGGAAGCTAGAGGCTTTGCTGGATAATCTCTTTACTGTCCTTGCAAGCTGAGCACAATGAAGATGTGAGACAAAACTGTTATGTAAGGAGAAGTGAAGGATTCACAGACTTGCACTGCAACTAGTGATGGAACACAGCTCTAGAGACCAGATAAAAGAAACCTCTGCTCAAACAACAGTGATTTAGAGCAGGTTGCTCAGGGTCATGTCCAGTCTCCAGGTATGTTTACTTCTTTTCTTCCCTGTAAGACCCTGAAGGGACCTACATTTCCCCTTCCCCCTCAAGCATATACCATCCCCCAAACTCAAATTCTGATAATCATTTTCACCTTGTATCCTTTCAGAATCCTTTATTTATGGGTGCTTTCTAGATTCATACTAGACCATATAACACTGAAGAAATGTAACCTCCATTGAACTCGTGTATATATATATATAGAAAGAGAGAGATAGAGAAAGCTTCCATCAGGTCACTCAGGAAGTTTCTTCTACTTCAGAAAATACAGTCACCTCTTCTCTGAGGATAAAACAAACTTTAGGCAATTTGCTGTAATTCAGTTTCTTGAAACTTAATGGTTTTTTTTGCTCTTCCACTCTCAAAGACAAAACCAGATTTCCCATAGAAATACCTAGCACTGGGTAAATCAGTACATAGTGCTGTCTTGAGTGTAATTCTGTGAACCTGAGCTGTTGCACATATAAAATTGGGAGATAACTTGTTTTCTCTTTTTTTCTCTTCCACTGTTTTGAACTCTGAGAAACCTTTGACTACCAGGCTGGTGAAAATATTGGACAGGAAATTTTGCAACTCTAAGTTACAATCTACCCTGCTGAAGCAAGTAGTACAAACAATAATAAAATTGATTTTTGTAAGAGTTATTAAGACATTTCTATATGTCAGAAGTCAGGAAAATTCACAAAACAATTCTCATTTAGCTTCCACTGCTACTTCTTCCTGTAAGTAAAAGTGCAAAAATATTCTATCATAAATAAAGAGAAAAAGGAGGGAAGTTCATCACATGATCATTATGGCCACCTTGGATGTCTTTTCCTTTCATCTGGGCATACAAAGAGAAACACTAACAAAACTGCTTTCCCTGATACAGAAAATTGTCTGGATGGCAAACAGTAAAGCACTACCACATGACTCTTTTCAAAGCACCAGATGTCTATGGTAATTTTGTGAATTATTGAAAAGTAACAAGAACACTGCATGGCAGTCAGTAAGCAAAGCAGCAATTAAAGCTGGCATACTGATTAAAGCAGAGGAGAAGGTTTTCTGAGTAACAGGCAAATTTTTTGGTTACCTGTGCACTACCAAGGGAAAAAAAAAAGAAAGAAAAGCTATGGCTCCACTTCATAAATCATAGAATGGTAGAAGGGCTTGAGCTGGAAGAGACCTTAGAGATTATCTAGTTCCAATCCACCCACAATGAGCAGGGACACCTCCTACTAGAGCAAGTTGCTCAGAACCTCATCAGTATGGTCATAAACACTCTCAGGGACAAGGCTTCTGCAACTTCTCTGGGCCAACCTTTCCAGAGCCTCACCACTCTCATAGTAAAAAGCTTCTTCCTAATGTGTAATTTAAATCTACCCTCCTCTAGTTAAGATTGCACTGAATGAGGAAAAAAAAAAATCTCAATTCTAAGAACTAAATACAATTAAATTCAAATTGGAGAAGAAAGATTTAATGACTTTCACTTCTTCAGGTTTTCTTTTCTGCACTTGCTGTAAGTGAATTTGGTCTTCAAGAGCCTTTGCAGGACAGAGATTATTTAAATGTGTGATGAATAACAGATAAAACAGTAGATTTAGGTTCTTATCCTCCCAGGACTGCATCTCATCTAACACTTTTATTAACAGACAGTGATGGTAAAAAGGGAAGAACCTACTAGAATTTATGCCATTAAGTCAGAACTGGAAATTGTCTTAACTCCAATCTGAGAGTGAGGAGGACCTTAAAATATTGTGTCTACTTACTTTTGTTTGTTTGCTTGCTTTTTCTTCCATTTTTCCGTTGATATGTCCCACTAAGGACAGGGAGAAAAATGAGAATAAACCAGTTCCTTCCATAAGTGAGTATCCATTACTACATGTGTGATGGTCATTGCCTGCTTGTTTTGGACACTACAAATTGCCAGCTTGGTTTTCCTTGAAAACAAGCAAACAAACAAAATAACAAAGCAATGGTGAGTCTGGTTCTTGGAGAAAACATTTTACGTAGTAGGTTGAATGTAGAGTCCATTGTGTTATCAGCAGCACAAATGGTGAGAAAAAGAAACCAATTTCTGCTTTAACAGACGGGCTAATCTGAAGTCTGTGTCCTTTCTTTTGCCTGTGTTTCTGCAAGATTTCAGCGTTAAACATTTAGGAAGTGGGATACTCCCAGTTATACTGGAGCTCAGCATTCATATTAATTTAACCATCATTCTACATTTCTCCCTGGTTCATGCAACATTTCAGCTTTAAATGAATTTGAAAGCTTCAGATCAGAGACAGATGCAGGTTGTTTTATCCACTTATTTGCATTGTGAATAATGCAACCAGACTCTGTAATCCCCTACATCAACCAGCAAACCCAGAACAGATTTTTTACAGTATAAAAGTGACCCCTAGTTTTGCCTACACCTATCTGATGTGTTTCACTTCATCTGCAACTCACTGAATCACACCTATGACAGAGCTCATATAAATAATACTTTTGTTGAAGGAGTTGTGTAAACTTGTATGATCTGAGTTATAATTTTAAGTTTGGGTGATCCTTGTGTTGATCTATATCAGTTATGATTATGTCTATTTTATAGATATTGTACTTAAACCAAATGTTTGTTAGGACAGATGTGTCAACCTTTCCCATGTACCATAACTTTACTCTGGAGAACTAAAACTTGAGCTGAGCCTTGAAATAGTTCAATAAATAATATGTTCTGGGTCTTGATTCAATCCACTTCTTAGTTGACCAAGAAAATAAGATTAAGGGAAGCTGGGACATTTCAATGTAGGTTTCAGCCAATAACAGTATCACAGTATTATTAGGATTGGAAGAGACCTCACAGATCATCAAGTCCAACCCTTTACCACAGAGCTCAAGGCTAGACCATGGCACCAAGTGCCACGTCCAATACTGCCTTGAACAGCTCCAGGGACGGCGACTCCACCACCTCCCCGGGCAGCCCATTCCAGTGTCCAATGACTCTCTCAGTGAAGAACTTTCTCCTCACCTCCAGCCTAAATCTCCCCTGGTGTAGCTTGAGGCTGTGTCCTCTCGTTCTGGTGCTGGCCACCTGAGAGAAGAGAGCAACCTCCTCCTGGCCACAACCACCCCTCAGGTAGTTGTAGACAGCAATAAGGTCACCCCTGAGCCTCCTCTTCTCCAGGCTAAACAATCCCAGCTCCCTCAGTCTCTCCTCATAGGGCTTGTGCTCAAGGCCTCTCACCTGTGTATCCAGGCAACATAAGATCAGCAAAAGAGAAATGAAGATCACACAAGTGAATCCTACCCATGGATAAAGAAGATAAATAATTTTCAGATGGTGTAATCTACTCAGGCACAGTCTTTACCATGGTCATGCAAATCAGGGGATTAAAGTCCTATGATTTGGGTTAGAAACTGAAAACCACCCCTCCAAAACTACATTTTGCCTGCATGGAGACCCTTTCCCTTTGGTCAGGATGTTGGACAAGATAACTTTCCTGGAACTGAGAGCTTTTATCTGTAGGAGTAAGCAAATATTTAGCATGCTGTATGACTGTAACCTCAAGTGATTAACACACATAATGCTTAGTATGGTTTTTAGGTTGTTATAGTACATTCTTGCTACATTTCATACAATCAGTCAGGGTGGGAAGGGGCCACAAGTTCATCCAGTTCCAACTCCCCTGCCATGGGCAGGGACACCCTACCCTAGAGCAGACTGGCCAGAGCCTCATCCAGCCTGACTGTGAACACCTCCAGGGATAGAGCCTCAACCACTTCTCTGGGCAGCCCATTCCCGGCTCTCACCACTCTCATGCTGAAGAACTTTCTCCTCACGTCCAGTGTGAATCTCCCCACCTCCAGCTTTGCTCCATTCCCCTAGTCCTGTCACTCCCTGATATCCTAAAAAGTCCCTCCCCAGCTTTTTTTGTAGGCCTCTTTCAGACACTAAAAGGCCACAAGAAGGTCACCTGGGAGCCACCTCTTCTCCTGACTGAACAGCCTCAACTCTTTTAGTCTGTCCTCACAGGAGAAGTGCTCCAGCCCTCTGATCATCCTTATGTCCCTATGTAATACTACCTCCTTCCATTGTATCCATAAAAATCTGTAGCAGTGGTGTATTTGACCTGTGAGTGAAGTTCAAATTAACTGCTTGGGCCTTGCAGTTAAACCTTGAGTTAAATTGAAGCTCAAATAAATTGTTTGCTTGAACCTTGTAGCCTGGCCTCTTATTGTCACAATACTTACTGCAGTTTTCTTCTCCTCCCATTTGGAAAGAACTGCAGCAGAATGGCAAAAGATAGAAAGGACAAAGTAGTTGTCCAAAAGTGGGGAGGAGCCTTTGTTTGAAGAATCATTGGGAAGGTGGAGAATGTGGAGGCTGGGAAAAAGTCTCCTGAGAGGGAGGGTGTTACAGAGGGTGACAGAAAACTGAGTGGAGCAAAAAGGGAAAATTTGAGTGGTTCTCTGCACCAAGTGGATGTGGCCAATCTCTTTCCGCTGGTCAACATCAATAACAAAAGGATCAATGGCTACAAATTGGAACATAGAAGATTTCAGCTCAACATGAGGAGGAACTTCTTTGCAGTGAGGGTGACAGAGCACTGGAACAGGCTGCCCAGAGAGGTTATGGAGTCGTCTTCTCTGCAGACTTTCAAAACCCACCTGGATGTGTTCCTGTGCAGACTACCCTAGGTGATCCTGCTTGGTAGGGAGGTTGGACTCAGTGATCTCTGAAGGTCCCTTCCAACCTCTAAGTTTCTGTGGCTCTATGATTCTGTGGTTCACTGTCCCCTTGTGCTAGTTTGAAGCAAGCTAGAACGTTTTGGTAAAAGAACTAGATAGTGGGCAGTGAAATGGAAAGCAATTGTGTCTCTTCGCTCACACTCACGCTGAGAACAAGAAGAAAACATTCTCCATTTTGTCTTTCACTTCTGCCTTTGCCTTCAGACCTAGCTGCATCTCATTAACCCTGCTCCTACTAACCTTGCTCCCTAACCTCTTGGCTGCACCTCTATTCTTCCTGAGAACTGGGGTAAGGTTGAGAGGGCAAGGGGAGGTGTTGGGGTGGTTTGAGAGCCCCTCCTGGGGACTCAGGTTTCTGGGAGGGAAGTTGTGCTTTTGTATTGTTTATCCTTTGTATATTTCTGTATATAACTGTATATAACTGTATATATTGTAAATAGCTGCCTGTATATTTGCTGCTTGGAAATAAATAGCTTCATTTATATTCCCAGTAGCCGTCTGAGTTAGCTGGGGCAAATTCAGAAGTGTGGGGGGGCGGGTAAGAGCCCAAACCATCACACCTCTTCAGGACACAAAATAAGAGGCAATGAAGAAAGAATGAATGAAGTGAGTAAGGTATTCAAGACAGGGAAAGAATGATCCCTCCTGCAGCATACAGTTAAAAACTGTTTTGTGAATGATGTATTGTATATGAATCCAAAATGGAACTGGATTTCACCATTGTGAGGTCATTTGTGAAGTCATA
Organism: Pogoniulus pusillus; assembly: GCF_015220805.1. Taxonomy (NCBI): domain Eukaryota; kingdom Metazoa; phylum Chordata; class Aves; order Piciformes; family Lybiidae; genus Pogoniulus; species Pogoniulus pusillus. The sequence continues at coordinate 20,648,968 of NC_087266.1, forward strand.
TGCTGGAAATTTTGCTATATGCTTTGCTCATTTTTATATTCTTTCCAAGATGTCCGTTACTAGATACCATCTGAGAGAAAAGCAAACCTGATAGATCTTTGATCTGATCCAGTACAGGCATTTCTGTCTTCTTTTGCTTAACTAGGTGTTGAGACTGTGCTACAGCATGGTACAGTCATGCTTCATTTACTGAAGCTAGTATAAAGAAGAAAAAAAAGCAAACATTAAGACCATAGTGTACACTAAGCTTCTCAGTCTGATAATTACCATTGGCTTAAAACATTAGTATTTGACATGAAATGACAAAGAAACTGCATCCTTAGTCTTGAGCTATACATTTAACTCTTTTTTTGATACATCAGCAAAACCTTTTGTCAGAGTCCCAAGGTGGCAGAAGTCAGGTACCTCCAACCAGTTCTGACTAGAGCTACATGAAGTGCCATGCTCTGTTGGAGTTTACAAATAGGATGATTCAGAAGAAAAGGCAAAAAAATCTTTATACTGAGCAATTATGAGATAAAGATGGAAATAGTGGGGAAATGGGAATGCTGGAGCCAAGGCAGGTGAGCTCATTTTGGCCTTGTTCAGGCCTGATCTAACTCCAAAGCATTGCCTCTTCAGCAGGTCTTGGGTGGAGACACTCCAGCTTCTGCAGCTCATCCAGGCTGGCTCTTGCAGTTGACAAGCAGCATTGCTTTTGCACTTCAGTTCAGGCCAACTTCATGCTTGCTTCTCCATCACCAGGTGCTCATGCCCTTGGTAGAGTAAGTATCAAGTCTTTCCCTACCTAACCGGGGGGCCACCAGGCCCCCCGGCCTTTTGATCCCCTCCACCATTCACCCAGTGATGCACCATGGGACTCACCAGTGACGATGGGAGGAGGATCCTCTGCCCAAATGGGCACAGCTTGGGGCTTCTGCCCGTCCTGGGGTGGATTAAATAGGGGAGCAGACAAGGAGGGAAAAGTGCCCACAGCTGGGATGGGAGGAGCCACAAACTAAAGCCAGGTGCTCTGTGTTTTGGGGGGAAAATAAAAGGGGAAATGGGGTGTGGGGTGGGAAAAGGGCAGATATAGAGGAAAAGGGGAGGTGGTGCTGAAAGGAGGGAGCTGGAGAAGAATAGGATGGAGATGAAAAAAAAGGAAGATGGGGAAAAAGAAGGAGGTGAAGAGGGAAGGAGGTGAAGAGGAAAGGAGGAACATGAGGGGAAAGATGAAGTTAAAAAGGAGAAAGATGAGGGAAAATAGGTGATGGAGATGAGGGACACGAGGAGGAAGTGAGATAAAAAAGAAAATAAAAATGAAAACTAGACTGTGGGGGAGAAAATAAAAAAGGTGATCCTGCTCTGCTGGGGGAGGGATGGGACTAAATGATCTTTTGAGGTCCCTTCCAGCTCCTAGCTGTGATTCTGTGATTCAGCAGCTTTCAGCAGTGCTGACTAGTGATGAGATTCCTGCATCAGTGAGGAACCCAGGAGGAACATTGGGTTTTGTTGTTTTTTGTTGTATATTCTTCTGCACAAAGTAGTCCCATCTCAATGCCTGTGGCCTCAGCATGCAGCATCTTTGTGATAGTAAAGTGCAGAGGAAGAAGTTGGTTAGAAGGGTTGCAATCACAACACTCTTTCAGGAAGTAGGGTGTATCTGTCCATAATTAATTAAACAAATGTTTTATCCTGGTTCCAAATGAGTTAGCTAAGTATTTCAGGCCTAGCTTCTTAAACCACATGGAAATACCATGAAGCTTGGATAAAGTAGAGCCACTGCTCCTGCAAACCTTCTCTTTTGGTGAACAGACATTTTTGATTAAGAGATGTTTTTAAACCAGGATCAGAGGGACCTTAATAGAGATCTACTGAACAGCATCCAGGAGGTAAGAACAAGGGGACACAGCCTCAAATTGTGCTGGGGGAGGTATAGGCTGGATGTTAGGAAGAAGTTCTTGACAGAGAGAGTGATTTGCCATTGGAATAGGCTGCTCAGGGAGGTGGTGGAGTTGCTGTCCCTGGAGGTGTTCAAAAAAAGTCTGGCTGAGGCACTTAGCACTATGGTCTAGTTGATTGGACAGAGCTGGGTGCTAGGTTGGACTGGATGATCCTGGAGGTCTCTTCCAACCTGGTTGATGCCATGCCATGATTCCATGATTCTAAAATAAAGTTCTTCCAAAGCTTCATTAATTACAGTTTTGTTTGTGCTCTTAAGTGTGAATGTCTATACACCATGCACATATAAACTGCTGGTTGTAGGCACTTGAGTCTTTCTCTTTCTCCACTATAACCAGAGCTTGTCACTGACATAATTAGTAAAATCAGATGGATTTATTGGTACTCTCCCTGCATGAGCATTTGTGACTGCGAAATGCTTTTGACACTGTGGTGAACAGTGGTTAAGTTGTTGCAGATAACTAAAAGAATGGAACTGTCCAACACATATGGATGGGCCAGTTCCTTAACATGAAGGTAACTAGTCAGAGGTGACAGGAAGACAACATAGCCCATCTCTTTGTGGCATACCCCCTACTTCTCTATCCTGGAGTCCTGTATACCCCTAAATTCCTCTCCCTCTGTTGCTTGAATGGAAGAGGAAAGGGTGCCTGTTTCCCCCCCCCCTCACCCCCCCCCCCCCTTGCCCTGCAGGCATGAAGGGGGGGAGCAAGGGGTCCTTCTGGCACAAGGGGTGCTCTGTGCAGTGCCCACGCTGGGATCGGGCTGTAATTGGCTGTGCTCTTCGCGCCTAGGAAGTGGTAACTCTGCTCTTTGTCTAGGGAGGGTATAAATATTGGGGGACTTGCCGCCTTTGGGGTTCCTGCCTTAGAGATCGTGTCTGCCTGAGCATTTGTGCCTGACTGAGAGATCTCTCCCTGCCTCACCTGACCTGGATAGATTCTGCAGCAGGAGTCCCTGGCGCTCTGCTCTAAAGGATTGCTTCACCCATTAACACCTATTAAGGTCTTAACAACTCTCCTGCGGCTTCTGAAAGAGAACCCGAGAAGATGAGCAGCAGTCCACCCTTTTCAGCCAGCCTGACTGTGAGTTGTTTGGCTCAGCTTTATTATTAAGAAAAAATGCTGTAATTTAATAGCCAAAAAGCCTTTTCCAACTTCTGACTTCCAAAATAGTCAAATTATCTATGGTATCCCATAGATTTTCTCAAATGAACTGAATCTGGTAATTAAAACTAATTTAATTTCTGTATATAGTTTTGGGGGTGGGTTTTCAGGAAAATAAAATAACTCTATTTTTGTATAAAATTCCTGACTCGGCCACATTAATTCCCTGTCTCCACAACACTCTCTCGCAAATACACCTACGTGTATGTGTACACATGTAAATAGACATGGCTTTTTCTTTACCTTTGCTTCTGTAAGGGTAAAGGCAGGATTTATTATTTAAAAAATAAGATAGTTCATTAATTTTGATATCCAGGAATCTTACTTAATTTTTTTAATAGATTCTTTGCACAGTCATGGAAAGCATTACACAAAGGGAAAACAGGGAATCTAGAACACTGAAGAAATAACTAGCAAAATAAAAGCACTAAAATTAACTGCACTGGAAGAGAGGTCAATTATACTGCTTGCCCACTAGAGGGATTTGAGAGGCTCCTTTCAGCTTAAGGCAGAAGGCAATTAGACTCTAGTTACAGATTTTTTTACAGAAAGGCTTTTGACTACTCACAAAACAATATCTCCAGATTCCCAAGAGTATATTATAATTTCCATACAGTACCCAAACACTTGAAAGGAGTTCTGTCGGTGTCTTGATAGCCGTTGAGGCTTCTGGATCTTCCGAGGCTCTAACAGGGTGATGGGAGAGAGGCAGACAGTCCCTGACCTGATCCTGGTTCCTCTTGGACTCTAGACTTGGCACAGAGGTATGCAGAAATGCAGGCAGGATGTCTTGCAGATGTGCATATGGGCAAGCCTATTGTGTGAAAGCACTTGATGCTTATATCTGGTAAACCGAAACCAGGCAGTTTCCAGGTGTACAAGCCCAAGCATCAGGGCTTGTTGTTATGAAGCAGGCAAAGCATAGCAGTGTGCCACGATAAAGAGCACATATGCAATGGCAGAGAGCACTGGGCCAGAGCACGTTGTGTTACCTGCTCACCTCTTTTATCAGTTCAGCCCAAGACTAATGGCTCTTTGGCCACAGAGCTTACCCAATCAGAATGGCAGTTTGCCAAACTTGACCAGATTAGGTAAAGTCAGGGCCTACTTCACCCCTATTAGGGCAAGTCACAAACAAGTGTACAAACACGTGTGGGCACCCTGTTTACTGGAGATACAAGGAGAATAATGGCACCAGGCCTTTCTTTTCCTTTCCCATGGTTGCTTCTGCCGTCAGCAGAAGGGAGTGGAAACAGGGAACGTCTGGACAAGCCAGGAGCCTCTAGCACCACAGTGCGCGGCAGCGTCTTGCTTGAACAGCTCCTTTGTGCAAAGTCAGAAGGAAGGTTTTATTTGTGAAGATAAAATGTAAGAATAAACACAGCAAAGTGAAAATATTTGCTGTTGTGGGCTTTGCCTATCAAACGTATGCCACACCAAGCCATTTTATTTGTTTTTCTCTCCTCCTAAGGAGAGAGGTGAGTGTTGTAAAGCTCCTGCAAACACAATCTCTCAGAACTGATAGGTTCAGGCTTTCTGAGGCAGCAGGCAACTCCGCCTAAGTGCTTTTACTAAGATAAAATAAAGGATGTAAAGAAGAAACCATTCTTTATCTCCACCCCTCAGCTTTGCTGACTCTCCAACCACATTTCTGGGAAGGCAGGCAGGAGGCTACAGGAAAGTGTCAGGGCTAGGCTATGGCAGCATGCTGAGTTTACATCTGTAGTCTAACGTTTAAGAGTACCCCTGATGACTTTTTAATACACTCTGGAAGCTACCTGTTGGAGATCAAGGACCTGTAATCAGCTCCCTGCTGGTTGCTCTTCTCTCTTCATTTCAGGGAAGCTCTTATATGTAAAGATGAATCTAGCAACACTGTTCTTGGAGTTTTAATGATTCAAGGCTGCTTTGACAAAGCCAGCTTAAAGTTGTTTCTTATGTCACATTGTTCTTTTAGTTTCATGGGGAAAGGAGAATGAACAGCAATAATTACACTTTTCATTGCTTTGAAGACTGAATAGAGCTTTAACACTTAACTTTACAGATCATATCATATCCCTGGCAGGAATTTTAGTCTCTGGTGCTTATTCTGGGTGATAGTGTCTAACAAGAACTATGTTTTAACTGCAGACAGTGCTGGAGGACACACATTAGTTCTAGCCAGACGTGAGTTAGTGAAACTGCAAGTGAGGTAACCTAGAGAACAAAATCCAGTCTGTATCACAGATGTTAAAATTTGGTCAGAAGAAGAATCAGCATAAGAATGTTGTGTCCCCACTCTCCCTGCTTATAACTGTGTGATAGTTCCCTTAGAAAATAATTATTACATTTATCTTTTAAATTTACTTTTCAAATCAGAATGTACTCAAAGAAATAGGCTGATATGATTTTGTTTATTACAAGGTAATACCACTTCATAGTGCCATACCACTATTTGAAATATTACATGATGTGTGAGTGCAATAAAATAAAACACTTTCCAAAAACACATTATGATGAGGCCACACCTTGAATATTGTGTTGTTTTGGGCACCTGATTACAAGAGGGATGTTGAGGTGCTGGAGCGAGTGCAGAATAGGACAGCAAAGCTGGTGAAGGGCCTGGAAAATAAATCTTATGAGGAGTGGCCGAAGGAGCTGGGGCTGTTTAGTTTGAAAAAGAGGAGGCTGAGGGGAGACCTCATTGTTGCCTACAGCTACCTGAAAGGATGTTGTGAAGAAGCTTGTTCTGGTCTCTTCTCACAGTGTGGCAGAACTAGAGGGAACAGCCACAAGCTGCAACTGGATAGGTTTAGGCTGGACATTAGGAAAATGAAATATATTTCATTAGCAGAACTATATTAAAGTGACAAATTGCCAAGTAAAGAGAAGAATCTGTAGTCTGATACTACAGTGTGATGACATCTTGAAAACCACACTTCCTTTTGTTTAGCTGCTGCTATGGGAAGATGCATAATATAGATGGATGAGTTTCAATTAATCAAATTTATAATAAAAGCAACACAATTTGATTTTAATCAGAGAGAAAAAATGTAAATACTCACAGAGTAGCCTAATAATGGACACTCAGCAAACACTGATCATATATTTTCTCCAGAACTTTTTGCAGCTTTGCTGGTTTTGACTTATACCAAAGAACCAAGTAGAACTACTGTCAGTTTCTTGAATGTGTTTCATTTCACCAGGCAGATATCAAAGATTAGGCCATGTGCCCTTCCCAGAATAGGTAGCATTTCAAGAGATTGTTCATTTGCTCCAGAGAATCTGCCTAATTCTTTCACTTACACAGAGAAAGACTCTAAAGCACAGTAATCTTCCAGGTTTTTATCCAACCAAATGGGTTTTCAGTGATATTGACCATCATCTTTTCTCACGTAGGAGGGGGATCAGACAGAACTGCAGGGCAAAGTATAGTTATGAAGAAGTATAACAGCATCCCTAACACTTGCATTAGAGCAGAGGGAGCATGTACTCATTTGAGGACTGACACAGAGTGGTGGGTTAGCCGTGTCTGGATACCAAGTGACCATCAAGTCACTTTTTAATGGGAAATGGAGATTGCAGCCTGTGTTAAAGACTGACACAGGAATTTCTGCACCAGGCAAGGTCCAGTCTCTGATCTTGCTGCCAATGTCAAATCCGCCCTAATCCTAGGCAACAGCTCACTTGTGAGGTTGCAGAGACTGACAAATCTTCAGGCCTACAGGTGACAGTATTCTTGTGCTCAAACATTTTTTTCTGTTTTTGTTGGTTTGTTTTTTTTTTAATCTGAACATAATACTTGGACATGAGAAGAATTATTCACAGCCCTCTCAACTTGGTGTTTCTGTAACATGACAACAACAAAGTGTGAGATTGTCTGAGTAGTCAGTCTGAGGATGTTTTTTAAACTTCAAGACCTTCTGGGGTGCTGTCTAAGGGCACTTACAAGTAAGTTAGTCAAACCTATCTCAGTTTCATCTATGCTGCAGGATGCGTATGACAGCATATTAAACAGTCCCATAGTAAAACAGTTCCCAAAGAAATCACAGAATCAGAATTGTAGAATGCTCTGAGTTGAAAGGGGTGAAGGGCCTGGAACACAAACCCTATGAGGAGAGGCTGAGGGAGCTGGGGTTGTTTAGCCTGGAGAAGAGGAGGCTCAGGGGGGACCTCATTGCTGTCTACAACTGCCTGAAGACACATTGTAGCCAGGTGGGGGGTGGCCTCTTCTCCCAGGCAACCAGCAATAGAACAAGGGGACACAGTCTCAAGTTGTGCCAGGGTAGGTATAGGCTGGATGTTAGGAGGAAGTTCTTCACAGAGAGAGTGATTGGCATTGGAATGGGCTGCCCAGGGAGGTGGTGGAGGCACCATTCCTGGAGGTGTTCAAGAAAAGCCTGGCTGAGGCACTTAGTGCCATGGTGTAGTTGACTGGCTAGGGCTGGGTGATAGGTTGGCCTGGATGCTCTTGGAGGTCTCTTCCAACCTGATTGGTTCTATGATTCTATGAAAGGGATCCTCAAAGGCCATCTAGTCCAACCCCCTTTGCAATCAGCAGGGGCATCCTCAACTATATGGAGTTGCCCAGAGCCCTCTTGACCCAGTCCTTGAAAATCTCCAGGGATGGGGACTCAACCACCTCCCTGGGCAATCTGAACTTTCTATCTGCCAGCAGATATGGTCCAAAACAACCATGGAGAAAGCCAGCAGCTCTGCAGCACCATTCCCTTCACCAAAACCACCATAGCCTCCTGTGGGGTTTCTGTTATAATGCCCAGCTTTTTTTGCTTTCTCAGTCACTCGATTTTATTTGGGAGTACTTTTTTCTGTTTTTAATTGACTTTACATTTAATAGTAAAATTTAAAAGAAAATGAGGGAGATGAGGCTGTGTTATTACCATACCACATTCCAAGATACTATCCCACCAGTAGAGCTGCTGAGATTTGGTAGTGTCATTTAGTACAAAATGTATGAAGCTCTCTTGTGATATTATCAATCTGGATCTTATTTAATTAAAAAAATAAAATTGTAATATCATCATTTTCCAGACATGACAACATAGTCACAACTGGAATTAATTTACAAAACTTGTGCAGATGAAGATCCTCTGCAGAACTGAGAATACAGGTGAGCAGAAAGATATTTATTGTCATTTACAGCCTAGCTATTTCCAGGAAAAGGATTGGTTTTCTCTGGACTTTTTGGCTTATAAGAAGCCATTTGACATTTTCAGGCAGCTCTTATTTTCTGTTTGACATTTTTCAGGCATCCCTTATTTTTCTGTAATGGGCAATCACAGATGAGACTTAATACTTACTGCTGACCTGAAAATGTAATGTTGTGCTGTCAAAATATGCACTGTTTTCCTGAGCCAGTCTCCTTGGCTATGGATTAATGAACCTCTGTTCCTTCTCATGCACTTATTTCCAAAGTCCAGGAATTATCTGATCCTTACACAAAGTGCCTTTGCACTGGACAGTTTCCAGAGCAAATTCCAAAAGTGATCAGAGCCTTTGAAAATATGATGGATGTAAGCACCTTGCAAGACTTGGGTTTATTTAGTCTAGAGAAGAAAAGGCTGAGAGGAGACATGATAGCAGTCTTTAAGTATGTAAACACTGAAAAAGGAGTGAAACTATTCTTCATGTCAACTGAGGATATGACAAGGAGCAATGAGATTAAATTTTGACAAGAGAGATTTAGGTTAAACATTAGGAAAATCTTCCTAATAAGAGGGAAAGGGAAGGGATAGACAAGATTGCCTGAGGAGTTCCTATTCATAGAGAGGTTTTGAAAGGCTTGATTAGATATCTGCCTGGGATGGTTGATGTGTAGCTGATCTCCTTGGGCACCAAGATGGCAAGACATCTCTTCAAATCCTTTCTGGCTGCACTTTCTGTGATTCTATAGAGAATAAAAGAAAAGGTTCTTTTAGCAAACAATTCCCAGATATCTGGGATGTATGCTATCTTTTAGCAAACTTAATTCCCAGATATCTGGGATGTATATTGTAGCTTTAACATCTTCAAGTTGGAACAACTGTTCAGTTGCATGAACAGGGAAAAAAAAGCTCTTGTTCCCCTTTATGTTCTTGACTTAGGCTATCTGTGTACCTCTGATCAAGCTGTTAAGGATCTTTGGTGCCTGTTCTGCTCTTTATGACACGTCTTGATTGGAACTGCATTAAATTCCACACTTTACACTGCCTTTTCACTCTAGAAATTAAATATTCTTTCAATCTTTGATTTTTTTATTTTATACTCTGGTTCATTAATCTATTTTATTCATCTATTTCCTAACACAAGTGCAATTTTAAAAGAGCAGCTATTTTTCATTGTGCATTGTTATTAGTGTCTCCTAGCAACACAACATCCTCTCAAACAGACCCTGGTCATCTCCACAAAATCCACATCATCTCTGGAATTATACTGAAGGTTTCAGAAAAAAATAAGAAGACCAAAGTGCTTCCTCATTCTCTTCACTGACTCAAATATTCTAGAAACCTACATTTTAAAACATATACAAAGTAGAAATGTAGATTGTTGTTTGATAAAAGGGAAGTTAAAGAAGTATTCCTATCCACAAACTGAAAACATTATCAAGCTATGTCTCCATTATCTGTAAAAACAAACAGGAATGTCCAGAAATCATAGGAATCTATGAAAAACTACACTGAAATTAAGAAGAAAGATTAGCATCTGAGGATTAAAATGTCATAATAAATCATACAGCATGATATGTGGAGCCATGGAGCTTCAGATTGCTGTGATGAGGTGCAAGCCCCCAGCCAAGACCCAGGAACTGCTTCTTCAACCACACAGGACACAGAAAAAAATATTATCCAATGGTCTTTGCTGTCTAGAGCCCCTCTCTGAGCTGTATTTTGCAGGTGTGTTCAGTTAAGGAATTAATACAGGTGCAAAATGGATCTGCTGATGCAGACATCTGTAAGGATGACCAATGAACTAAAAGGCAGTAAACAGTACACCAGCTAAAGCTGGCAATTAATGACAGGCCTTGTAGCTGCCACCTCTGAGGCCAGGAAAATTGAAGAAAAGCAGAGGACAGTGGCTGACACAGTGGAGAGGGTTAGTTAGAAGGAGAACTTCTGGTGTCTGTGATAAACACGGCTCACAGACAGGTGTAATTCTAGGCTGATGATTCCTGCTGCTCTCCAAAGATGGTCTCAGGAGCAAGAGGATTTGAACAGTTTGAACAGTTCCTTTGAAGTCCTTGAGGCCCTCTGTTTATCTCCTGTGATACCTCTCGTGTACTAAAGGAGAGCAGCATGATCACCAGTGGTAGAGGAAAATAGCTAGAGACCATAAGATAGAGCCTTGTCTGAGCAGCAGCAGAAGGCACACTGCAGGCATGTGTTGCCCTGTGTGTGGACAATGAGTTTTGTACCAGAGGTGTGTGAGCAGACACAAAGGCTTGTAGGATGCAGTGTGCTGGCATTCATCCCAAGTAGCATCTCATCTGCAAACCAGTCTGAAAATCATCTTATCTCAGGTTTTAGAGGATTACAAGAGGTGAGGAAGAGGTTTCTGTGGCTGGGAAATTGTTTTAAAATCAGCAGCACTTGGGAGGTCTTGGAGTTTTTCTAAGTTAGGAGTCAATTTAGGCAAGAACTTCAGTCAAAAAATGGTGAGATAAATATATGCATCAAAATCTATATGCATAGGCAGTACCTCTTCTCTGAGCAATGGATGCAACAGGGAAAAAAATAGATGAAGATTTTCTGTCTGTAATTCTGTCTATTATTTTCCAGACCTATCAGCTGGCTCAGCACCCCTGCAGCCACAGTTCTGGAGAATCTTACAAAATCTGAATATTTTATGGGTGCCATGGCTGCAAACCTGTCATCCTTGTCATGCTACTGCTGAAGAACAGAGGTGTTTGCAGCCATCACACCTATTGCATGCCATTAAAAGTTTCCAAATGTTTGCAACCAGAAAAAGAACAAGGGGACACAGTCTCAAGTTGTGCCAGGGTAGGTATAGGCTGGATATTAGGAAGAAGTTCTTCACAGAGAGAGTGATTTCCCATTGGAATGGGCTGCCCAGGGAGGTGGTGGAGGCACCGTCCCTGGGGGTCTTCAAGAAAAGCCTGGATGAGGCACTTAGTGCCATGGTCTAGTTGATTGGTTAGGGCTGGGTGATAGGTTGGACTGGATGATCTTGGAGGTCTCTTCCAACCTGGTTGATTCTATGATTCTATGATTCTATGACTAAGAGAAGTTTATTAAAGCTTAACAAGTATGTTTCAGTCATCATTATTGAAAGCCTCTTGCAAGTGAAATTAAAACTGTCATAACTCAGTAGATATATACTGGAAGTAAGAGCAACCTGTGTGCCTCCTCTGCCCTGAGACTCTTATCTTTTTTTTTCCAGTGAACTTCACACTTTAAGCATTTTTTAATGCATGATGTGCACCTTAGAACAGTCCACAGGAACACAGTGGGTAGTGGAATGCAACCTATTCTGTGGACTGAGAGGCATATTCATAACTAATTAATTTTCTGAAGTGCTGCTTTCTGTGTGGTCTGATTTTACAGCTTGTGACCAAAGCAAACAAACGGTACTTAATTACAATCACAATATGTTACTTATATTTGTATGCCTGTGGTTCCTGTCATAATTTAATTGCTGCTGTTTGGACAACACTTCTTTAGATATATGTCCTCTACAAGGAGCAGCCAAAAGAGTAGGGAAAACACGGAGAGGGCTGAGGACATTCTGCCTTTTCTCCTGCAGGACAGCAAGCTCCACTTTTCACCTTCTGGGCTGCAGCACAGAGTGTCAAGTACTGCTTAAAGTGCAGTAAGGTTTGCTTTTGCTCCTATGAAGAAAATACTCCTCAAGGGCTTTTTTTCACTTTTTGACTTCAAACAAAAAAAAAGTTGATCTGAGCTCCCTGATCAGGAAATAAATTGGAAATCTAATAAAAGATGCCAGACAGAGAAATTGGAATCAAAGACCTGCTACTGCTTTATCTGAATGATGAGAGAATTTAAGGGGTTAACAGACAAAAAAAAAAAAGGCACCATTCTTTCAAAGTTTTTTTTCTTGATTATAGGAATTTCTGTTTGTTCCAACTCCTTGTTTATTCGTGGTGGATTTTTTCTCTCTTAAGTACTCACTTTGACTATAAAGAGTCAAAGAAAAAGCCAATTTGTCCTATTCAGAGAGCAAATCTGTCACCACACCAGCAAGAGATGGTGCCTGTCACTAGGTGAAAGGCAAAGCAGAAAACTTACAAACCCAGGTGGTCTTTGCTTCTGGAGTCAGAGGGCAAATGTTATATGGGGCCAGAAAGGGCAGCCTGCTCCTCCTCACAGCCTCCACTTCATCTGTAAGTGGGAATCTTCAGGCTTCACTGCGCAGAGAGTCACTACTGCAGCCTTCTGTGCTTTCCAAAGTCATGTAATCATAGAATCTTAGAATTGTTTTGGTTGGAAAAGACCCCTAAGATCATCAAGTCAGACTGTCAACCTAAAACCACGTGGCCATAAAACCATGTCCCGAAGTGACATGTCCACACATCAATGATTGCAGAGTCATGACTACAGAGGTAAGATAGGACATACTTTTTTGTTCTTCACTTCTCCAAAAAACCGAATTAGGATGACAAAATTCCTTTTAACACACTCAAGTGATGGTCCAGGTTTCATGTGTGTTATGAGACTTTGTTCCAGAGATTAATGACAAACAATGTAATCAGCAATGGTGACAGAAGCCTAATCTATATCTATATCTATATCTATATCTATATCTATATCTATATCATGAAGGAAATACCATTTCTGAGAGCTTTTGAAGCAGCTGTCACAGATTGTTTCCTTGTGCCTTCAACACTGCATCTTTCTCCTTTCCTAAACGCTGTCACAGAAGTGTCTTCCAAGTCATATCCTTGCCCAGCTCCTCACAACACACACACAAATACCACATCAGCAGGACTTGTCCACTAAGCCTGTAATCTCAGACACCTCTTCAAGCAATTCCAATTCCACCAGCTGAATTTTCTGGTGCAGAGTCCTCCTAACAACCATGTTTTTTAATGCTTTTGACCTCATCCTGATCCTATGGAGCTGATGCAAAAGAATTCACTTGACTTTCTCTGTAGGGATGGGAATATGAAGAAGAAAGAGGAAATAATATTTCCATAAAGTAATAACTTATTTTAAATCAAATTATAAGATCTCTGATTGATTGCATCTCCCACTGCAGTTAATTTTGTAGCATCTATGCTGTGGCTATGTCAATAGGTTAATGCCTGGCAGGAAAACTGTCTGGTAATTAAAAGAACTTGCAGACTTGTGCCTCTACATCTAAAAAATGTTCAGTCCCAGCTCAAAGGTGACAAATTTGCTCTTAGGTGAGGCAGGGCTACATTTGTCAAGCTTTCAAACAGTTGTCTTGCCATGTGCAGTCAGCTCACTATGTGACTACATCTGTTCAACTTGCTCCAGGTTTCTGCCTTCAGGTTTCTTCTTTCTGCACTTTTAGCCTTAGGCAGCAAACATGACTACAACTAGTGTGTTGGGTGATGTATAAGACATGAGTCATCATCCCAGTATAAAACATACATAGCAAGTGTGCAAATGATCCGAAGATGCTGCAGGGGAGAAGGGGGACAGTAGCTGCAGCACTTTTTTGATCTGGTCACTGGATTAGCTCACACTGCCTGTGCATCCCTTATGCCCTTTGGCTAGGTTATGCCTCTCATCCATTTTAAATAGTCATTTGCCCTACCCTCATGATTATTGAATAGGACTGAGCTGCTACCACTGCAAGGCAAGATCTACCAAAGAGGTGTCCTTGTTTGCAAGTGTCCTTGTGAATAACTTTCCTTTCTTTAAAAGTGGTTATTATAATTGTAAAAAAACAAACAAACAAACAAAACAACAAAACCCCCCCCACCAAACCAAATCAAACCAGGCAAAAAAACACCCCAGAAAACCCACAAAACCAAACCAACCAATCAAATAACAACCCCTAAAACCTGCAAAACAAAAAACACACAGTGCAAATTTAAAGTGAAATTCAGTATGGGTGTGTGGGTTACTTTTTCTCTAAACAGAGATTAGAACATCAAAGGATTATTTTGGACCAAGTAAAGCTTAAGAGTTTTACTTGTCACTCTCCAGCAGAGTCAACAGGGTCTCTGTTGTGATCAAGCCTATTTACCTGATGGTTTATTCTAAACTATGAATCTTTATTGTGTCATTGTCATGGTTTTAAAGAGAGGACAGAATAAAAATTATTTTGTTTTCAAAGGAAATAAAATAAAAATGTTCTTCTTGATTTGGAGAGGAAAACAGAAAATTGTATGTAAAGATGTATAGGGGAAAAAAATATGGAATACATGAATCCTTAATACCTAATACAGATATGGGATACATGAAAATTCCCCCAAAACCTTCCCCCCAGCCAAGCTAGACCACAAAACCCCAGTGCTCATTATCTCTCTCCACATTGTCTCCTGTTAGGCCCAAACAGTCCTCACTGTTCAGCACAAAGTTCAGTGCAGCCTTGGAGGCCACAGGCAGGTTATTCCCCCATTAGTTATCAGATAAGACTCCTGGAAAACCAAAGGAAGGGAGAGAAAAGAGAAAGGTTTGGCTTTGTTGCTCACTTCTAAAGTAATAGCAGAATTATGGGATTGAACAACAAAATTATGGTTTCCAGGGTCCACCTTCTACACTTCTCTGATCCTTCTGGAGAACTCTGTGGCTTTCTTAAGGGCACCCAGGCCAAACCACCAGTCATGTAGAAGTGTATGTATGTGTTAGGTAAAGCCTAGTTACAGCACTGTGAGAGACTTAAATATAATGCTTTAAACTGTGTGGGAATAATGTATTTTATACAGCAGAGACATTACTGGTAACAGGGAGACTCAACTAATGGACAACAGGCTAAAAAGTCAAAAGGGTACCTTCCTTAAATCAAGAAAGAATTGTGGGAATGCAAAGTGAAGAAAGATAACAACAGGTGGATGCTAACCTTGGTTCCCACCAGCTGCTGGCTACCTTATCTCAGAAAGGATAGATAACAGACACCTCATTAATGAGAAAAACAAGGCATGGTTTACGCTGATGGAGTGGGTTGTTGTTGCATATAGCAATATTAAGTGTAGTGATTTTATAGAATTGTCTGACTGTGGTACAGCTATTGGAATATCATACAGTGGAACATAAGCCATGGACAGGCAAGAGTGCACGAGCTCGGTAAGTGCTGAGTTAGAGACAAAGTGGAAGGTTGGGGGAATGGTGTAACCAATGTAAACAAATGTAAGACTGGAGTCTGTGGTTTTCTCCTGTCTCTGCTGACAGAATGCTTAGACACAATGTACGTGTTGCTGAGAGAATATGTAGAATGTCTATGCTAATTAGTGTGTCATCCTAATGTGGTCCTAATGCAAATGTATGTAACCAGAGTCTAACATGACTTGTAACCCTGTTACGTAGCCTTCTGATAGAAAGTGTACAAGCCCATGCTTGGGATGCAATAAACTGGATTTGGAACTTGCTTATGTTAAGCCTTCTCCCTGTCTCTTCTGATACCCATAGTATAGAGGCTAAGGTAATCATGTATTGTATTATTAGATTAATTTGATTATCAGCTAAGGTAAATACACATTGTGCTTATGATAGCTCATGTTATATTAAACTCTTATCTCTTTATCTCAGCCCTAAGTTTTGTATGTTATTCTTCCCCTTTTGTGTTGGGGCAGTAGGCAGTTTAGCCCTTGCACTAAACCATTACAGCTGTGAATCTTTATTTGCATAGATAGACTTGGTTGCTAGCTGGGTTTCTGGCTGGGACCAACCCTTCACTGAAAACCAATGCAGTTAACTTCAGCTAGACAAAGAGGAGCCTAATGGCGTTCAAAAAGGATAAACGCAGAGTCCTGTACCTGGGAAGGGACAATAAACTGCACCAGTACAGACTGGGATCTGCTGGAAAGCAGCCCAGTGGAGAAGGACCTGGGAGTCCTGGTGGACAACAAGCTATCCATGGGACAGCAATGTGCTCTTGTGGCCAAGAAGGCCAAGGGAATCCTGAAGTGCATTTAGAGGAGTGTGGCCAGCAGATCAAGGGAGGTTCTCCTCCCCCTCTACTCTTACCTGGTGAGACCTGGAATATTAGGTTCAGTTTTGCACTCCTCAGTTCAGGAGGGACAGGGATATACTCAAAAGAGTCCAACAGAGGGCTGTGAAGATGATAAAGGGGCTGGAGCATTGCCCTATGAGGAGAGACTGAGAGACCTTGGTTTTTTTGGCCTGGTGAAGAGAAGACTGAGAGGGTATCTAATAAATGTTTATAAATATATGAGGGCTGGGTGCCAAGAGCGAGGGGACAGGCTCTTCTCAACTGTGCCTTGTGACAGGACATGGGGTAATGGGTATAAATTACAGCACAGGAAATTCCACCTCAGAAGAACTTCTTTACCGTAAGAGTCACAGAGCACTGGAACAGGCTGCCCAGGGAGGTTGTGGAGACTCCTCCTCTGAAGATTTTCAAGGTCCATCTAGATGCATTCCTGTGTGACCTGCATTAGATGATGGTCCTGCTCTGGCAGAGAAGTTAGATTTGATGATCTCTGGAGGTCTCTTTCAACCCCTAACATCCTGTGATACTGTGACTGTCAGTGTAAATGCTAGAAGGCTGCAGTGTGGGTGTCTTGCACCCAAACCACGTTATATAAATGCTTAACCATAACTCAGTAGTAGTTGTTGCTGAGGTTTTTTTTGCCCACAGAAAGCAGTTATGTGGCTCAGTATGCTGGCAACAGGTATTTAGGTAACTATGCAAGCCATAAGCAGTTTAAAACCTTAGATATGATGAAACTTAACCAGTGGTGAATTTCATTATCACGTTCTGTTAGTGATGCAAGTATCTTGACATAAAAGTGGGTGACCTGAAAATGGAAATTAAGACCTTGCAAACCTTGATAGTACAATTAAAGGGGAAAATGGCTCAGATAGACTACTGATCATTAGCTGAATATGGAAACACATTTTTTTGACTGTAGATAGACTTTGAGCTACGAAAAAATAAGATGCAATTTAAGGCCAAACTTTTGATATAAAAATCAGGATGGCAAGGACATGTTGTCACATAGACCTGTGAAAACCCTTTTAACAAGTTTTTTCATGATTTAAAGAGGCATTGTGCAATACTTTCAATTTTCCACCTTTCCCAAATAAGTTTTCTGGTTTTAAGGGGAAAGAGAGAGGATTAATAAAGGAGCTCTGGAGCTCTAATGCAGGTTAGATCACATATAACTGTTCATTAGATGCTTTGGACTCCTTTCTTCTTCTGGCAAAAATGATTATGTCAAATGAATGATTCTTGTGTATTAAGCATCTGTGTTCCACTACCCAAAGGGTGGTTGTGGCCAGGAGGAGGTTGCTCTCTCCTCTCGGGTGGCCAGCACCAGAACGAGAGGACACAGCCTCAGGCTGTGCCAGGGGAGATTTAGGCTGGAGGTGAGGAGAAAGTTCTTCACTGAGAGAGTCATTGGACACTGGAATGGGCTGCCTGGGGAGGTGGTGGAGTCGCCGTCCCTGGAGCTGTTCAAGGCAAGATTGGAGGTGGCACTTGGTGCCATGGTCTAGCCTTGAGCTCTGTGGTAAAGGGTTGGACTTGATGATCTGTGAGGTCTCTTCCAACCCTGATAATACTGTGATACTGTGATACAGTGAAAGTAAAACTCATTTCTCCCAAATTAACAGGCAAACCCCCCAAATCCCAACTGTCATGGAAAATATGTCTTGGCTTGCCCAGGCATGATCCCATGGTCCCCTTCCCTCTGCCGAGGATGGGGGCGGGGGGGGGGGGGGTGGGGTGGGAGGGGGAAGCAGAGCACAGGGAGAAAGACAAAAGGCTTGGAGACACCCATTTTGATGGTCCAAGACTTGCTCAGACTTGTTTCTCTCAAATAAGGGAAAGCAAGACCCTGACTTCACCTGACATTTGTCAAGGTGCCATTCTCCTTGGTGAATCTCTGTGGCCAAGGCAGCCATTGCATTCAGGAAATCAATAAACAGACTTTTGCCTCATGCTGGCTTTCTCTTTCACTTTTGCCTGCTATGCCCTGCCACATTCTGCTCCACTTTGCCTGCAGTGACTTCCAAGACACCAACAGAACTCCCTGCAAGTGCTTGGGTATTGTCTGATACTATTTTGTGAGTAAATATCAAAAGCCTCCTCGTAAGAAATTCTGTAACTAGATTCTATTGTGCTTTCTGCCTTAGTAGCAGAAAGGAGCCTCCTCAGGTCTCCCTCCAGGATGAGTGGCATATCTGCCATGAGGTTGTCTTCCTAAAGTAGTAATGATCATAGAATCATAGAATCAACCAGATTGGAAGAGACCTCCAAGATCATCCAGTCCAACCTAGCACCCAGCCCTGTCCAGTCAACTAGACCATGGCACTAAGTGCCTCATCCAGGCTTTTCTTGAACACCTCCAGGGACGGCGACTCCACCACCCCCCTGGGCAGCCCATTCCAATGGCAAATCACTCTTTCTGTGAGGAATTTCTGGCTATGCAGGCCAATCATGTGGGAGCATTAAGAGCCTGTTCCTGGTAAACTTGAAGCAGGCAGTTTACAGGCAATTCAGGATGTACTGAGGCAGTAAGCACAAATACAAGGGCAGGGCACATTCCATTATCTGCTCAACTCTTTTTATCAATACAGCCCAAGACTAATGGACCTTTGGACACAGAATAGCCAATTGGAATGGCAGTTATCCAAGCCTGACCATATTAAGTGAAACCATAAGCTTGCTTTACCCAAATTTGGGGAAAGCATTGGCCTTGCTTGAGGCATGCACAAGCTAGGCACGTGTACCTTGTTTACCAGAGGATGTAAACAAGTCTGTGCAGGCCAGAGTCCTTAGACTCAGTGGCTCCAGGTTCTTTGTTGTCTTTCTCATGATTGCTTCTTCCCAAAACAGAAGGAGAGAGAGCGGAAAAGCACGCCTTGTCAAGGCAGGACACATATAAACCTATTTTGGGCTATTCAGGCCTACCACAACAGACCACCCACAGTTAAAATCTTTGGTACCCTCTACATTTCACAAATATTTAATGGAAGAATAAAAAAAGATTTTTTTTAATTAAAGAATATTAAAACACATTTTTTTTGCCACATGCAGGAATGTGAAATAGAGGGGTTTGCTCAGTTTGATTTATCCCAGTCACTTATTTTGTGATACTCAGTGGGAAAGGCATTAAACTAGATATGCTTTTATTTTCCTTTGAATCCATTTTCATTTCATACATTTCTCCTAGCTCCCAATTAAGATTCAAAGGACCCCTTGGTACTGCCAAGGATTTAGAAAATAGAATATTCAGAAAATAGGATATTCCTAGAGACAATTTTTATTGAAGTGGTTGCAGAATTACTGCCTCTCCATGGATTTTTACGAAGACTGTTTTCCATACAACTGATCTACAGTATCTGACCTGAACAGCTCAAGCAATATCAGGAAAAACTTCTCTATTTCCTTATCAAGCTCCAAGAGTTTTTAAGAGATGATATCAAATGTGCAACTGTGTTCCCTCTATCACTCCTAGAGATTTCAGGAAACAAATCTGTTTGCTTTGCATTTATATATACATACAGATCTGATCCCAAACCAACCAGATATGAATTAGCAGAATGACCCAAGTACAGCTACCAGGAAAGGAGCACCTGGAAAACAAAGTGCATGCTGGAAGGTGTCTACTCTTTTACATCTGCTTTCTGACACTCATCTCTGACGCTGTAACAAAATATTTTAAAGTGTCACACTCCTAAAGTCAGTATATATGGGAGAGAAAGCTGGATATGAAGCAACAACAACAAAACCCAAAGAAAATAGGAAAGCAAGTACTGATCTCCAGAAGACAATCGAGCACAAGCCCTACGAGGAGAGGCTGAGGGAGCTGGGGTTGTTTAGCCTGGAGAAGAGGAGGCTCAGGGGTGACCTTATTGCTGTCTACAACTACCTGAAGGGTGGTTGTGGCCAGGGGGAGGTTGCTCTCTTCTCTCAGGTGGCCAGCACCAGAACAAGAGGACACAGCCTCAGGCTGCGCTAGGGGAAATTTAGGCTGGAGGTGAGGAGAAAGTTCTTCACTGAGAGAGTCATTGGACACTGGAATGGGCTGCCTGGGGAGGTGGTGGAGTCGTCGTCCCTGGGGCAGTTCAAGGCAAGGTTGGATGTGGCACTTGGTGCCATGGTCTAGCCTTGGGCACTGTGGTAAAGGGTTGGACTTGGTGATCTGTGAGGTCTCTTCCAACCTTGGTGATACTGTGATACTGTGATACTGTAAAGCTCATATTTAGTAATAAAAAGTTGCATTTGTACTTTGTTCTTACACCAAATACAAAATAGTCTATTTTTGAGACTATAATAACTCACTAAGTGAGAACTGAAGTGGTAAAGAGAAAAATATGTATATCTGACTTAATAATTTATATAAAGAGAAGAAAATTATAGCCACATCTTTTGTTCAGTTCTGTAGTCATTTGGAGTTAATTAGCGTAAGAAAAGATGGTTAGATGGGTCAAGAGAAAAGGATTTGATTAGATGTGGCTAAGTTAGAACAGTAATTTGGATATAGAGAAGCATCTTTAATTATACTGTACTGTGTACATTGAATCTATTTCTACTGCAGTTTAATTACTTTGAATTCTACTTTCATAGGAACGTTTCACTGCAAGTGAAAAAGGTACTAGACACATTTTCAGAAAAGGCAACTTCACAAACACCATTCTTTCAAAAGGAGGCTGAAATATTTTTATATAGTTACAAGTAACTATGTCAGCTTGTAAAGTATTTTCTCTCCTGTAAATTTCCCCAAAGAAAGATGTAAGCATTCCTGGTCAAGTTTTGACTTAGTAGTCTCTGATCTCTTTTCTTTCTACACATTTTTGTAGCTCCTAGGATTCTCATCAAACTTAAATCACAGTTCCTTTAAATATTGTCAGACAACAGATGCCATTTTGCATTCTGTAATGTTTTGGTCCTGGGAAAAATTCTTACACCTCTTTTATCTTTGGATGTACTTAAGTTTTTGGTTTTGTGACATCATTGGTTCACTTAGAGAATAGTAAAGGTTGCCATACTCATAATTATTTTCCAAACTGATTAAACCTTCCCAATTTGCTGTAGCAGTTAGAATTGTATGCTTTCTCAGCATCTTTTATTACAAGAATAAGGTAAGCTTTTAGGGTACCTAATATGAGATGAAAGACCAGAGGCAAGAGGGTAGCACATTGATAATTCAAACTCAATTTCTGTGAAGTTTTTGGTTAAAGTTTGTGCTAGTTTGAAGCTAGCTAGAATGTTTTGGTGAGAAGAACTAGATCACAGGCTGAGAAAGGAAAACAATGGTGATGTTTACTCCCCTCAGAGTCTTGCTGAAGAAGAAAGGAAAACATTAGATAACACTCTTGCCATTTTGTCGCACTCTGCCTTACTCCCTAACCTCACTTTACATTTGGCCTAACCCACCTTTGCTTCATAACCTCTTGTCTGAGCCTCTATTCTTCTTTAGGACTGGGTAAAGTTGAGAGGGGCAGGGGAAAGGTGCAGGGGTGGTTGAGAGCCCCTCCTGGGGACTCAGGTTTCTGGGAGGGGAGTTGTGTTTCTGTATTACTTTTTACCTTGTATATTTCTGCCTATACTGTAAATATCTGCTTGTATATTGTGCTAGCTGTAAATAAATAGCTTCATTCATATTCCCAGAGCTGACTGAGACTAGTCTGGGTGATTTCTAAAGTGTGGGCGGGCAGGGAACACCCAAACCATCACAAAGTTCAAAATGCAAGCCTCTATTAAAAATTGAAGAAACTGTTCCTCTTTCTCCTCTTTCCTCCCATTTTGTGTCTGAGGTAGAAAGAGGCTGAAATGCAAATATTATGTGGTATCAGTGTCAGAACTGTGCACATCAGTCAGGTAGTGCATACACATAATCTCTCATTTGTTTACATCTCACTAAATGCATAGGGGTTCCTTATTCCTCCAAGGAAGACATTGAACACTGTGACACAAGAGCTCTGTGGTAAAGGGTTGGACTTGATGATCTGTGAGGTCTCTTCCAATCCTAATAATACTGTGATACTGTGATACTGTGAAGCCTACAGAGGACATATACCACACACTAGATCATCATCTGCTCCAACCCTCTGTGTGACTTGGGTTTGCTCATTTTCTTGTGCATGGAGGCACAAAGGCAGTCCTGGGACATGTCTGTCTCCCTCAGCCTATGAGAGACTCACGAAGACATAGGAAGTTATCCTGTCTGGAGTTCTTTGACTAGACTCTTGAGAAGGAGTTTGGTCCAAATTCTTCCAGAGGTGACTGTACATTTTTGCTGAAGGATGCAGGTATTGCTGGAAGTGAACAACACAGTACTGATTGTACTGTGTGTCTCCCAGCAATGCTAGGGACTGATACATCAGACTTTTTTCTTTCACACAGACACCTGAAGAGGATGCACTGCTGCCAGGCCATGGTATAAACCAGCACTGAGGGCTGGAAGCATAGGAAGTAGGAATGGAGCTGAAGGTCATGCTACAAAGATGTGGGAGTGAGTAGGTGCAACATACAATGGCACAGTGTTTCAGGCCATGCTGCCTGCTATCTCTGCTTGCCGTGGGACTGCGCTAAACAAGCCCATAGACCCATGTGGTGGTGGGCTAGCTGCCAGGGTCTCCAGACGATTCAATGTGAATTATGCAGAAGCCAATTTTATTCATGTAACAGCCCAAATATATACACTCAGCCAGTAGAGCACATGCCTACACATTGGCATAATTAGTCAGGGACAACCCACCACATCTGCATACATACACGCCTTGTTATTCTCGTTAGTGAAGTCCCCATTATCTCTTCCTTCTGAGATAAGTCGGCCAGTTGCTTGTGAGAACCAAGGTCTGCTATTGTAAGAATCTGCCTGTTGTCATTTCTCTTCACTCTGTTCCCACAGCTTTCCTGCACCTGCACCCCACAACTCTTCTGCATTCTGCATTCCCACAGCACAGAATCACAGAATCGTGCAATATTAGGGGTTGGAAGGAATATTGAACTGTTAAAGGTCATCTAGTCCAATCCCCTGCCAGAGCAGCATCACCTAGGACCTAGGTCACACAGGAATGTATCCAGGCAGATTTTGAATGTCTAAAGAGAGAAACAGAGTCAGGATCTGCTCCAAGGGCTGGGAGCTGCAGCAGGGCCTTGGGCAGCACTGGTGAGCCTGCACCCTGCATCTAGAAGCCAGAGATGCCTCCCTGGGACAAATAACTCCCTTCAGGAAAGTAGATGCAGACACTGATGTAAGTTGCTCAGTTCTCCTCTTGTCAGTGAACAAGTGACAATAAAGTGCCTAACAGAATCTGGATAATAATCTTACAGTCACTTTTCCTAATAGATAATACTTCTTAAACCTCTTACTGCTTTTGTCTGTTCCTTCCAGACTCTTTTCAATTTCCTTTATCATCCATTAAGTAAGGTGCTCAAGCCAGTCAGACTACCATCACTTCCATCCTCACAAACAAATAGAGCAGAACAATTACCTCCAGTGTCTCACATACGACAGTGCTGTTAATACTTCCCAGCATTTTATTTCCTTTTCTGGTAAGTGTATCACATTTTTTATTCCTATTGGATCTGACTCCTCATTGAGTTGTGTTCGATTAGCTTTTCCAATCAGAGTGATTTCAAGCAAACTAATCAAAAGGCAGGAGCAGCTCCTTCTGAATTGCATGAAGGATTTTCAGTCTGTGAACCACCAAATCTTGGGAGTCATTGACTGCTTCTTAAAGGCTTCCAAGCTGTAGCTTAAAAAATTAAGCCTATTGTCAACAAGGCTAACTTCACTGTGGATCTTCTCAGACCATCTTCCTCATCCATATATTGCATAAACAATTTAAAAATGGCTTAAATTATTAGTTTACATAAATTGCTGAGAATTTTGTGAGGTGAGGAGGTGAGGCTCGAGGTGAGGAGAAAGTTCTTCACTGAGAGAGTCATTGGACACTGGAATGAGCTGCCCGGGGAGGTGGTGGAGTCGTCGTCCCTGGGGCTGTTCAAGGCAAGATTGGACGTGGCACTTGGTGCCATGGTCTAGCCTTGGGCTCTGTGGTAAAGGGTTGGACTTGATGATCTGTGAGGTCTCTTCCAACCCTGATGATACTGTGATACTGTGATTCACTCATGTTGTTCTTTTAAGACAATGAAATACATAAAGACAAAATTTCAAAGGCCACTGTGGTGTCTGCTGAGTTGTAGTGGAGAGTGTCTCAATATATATGAAATATATGTATTTAAAGAAGAATAACAGCGTGTTGGTTTGAGGCTAATTGCAATATTTTAATGAGAAAAATTAGATTATAGGCTGTGAAAAGAAAACAATGGTGATGTCCACTTCACTCTTAGGTTTGTTGAGATTTATAAAAGCAAGAACACAAACAGAAACTAGACAGTCAGAGTTCTGTCTGTCAGAGTCTGTCAGTGTCCGTGTTTTCTCCCTGGACTTCTGCTGTTCTGCTTGGATCTGTGTAACCCAACTAATCATTCTGCTTCTAACCCCCCTTGCTGATCCTTCCATCTCACCTTGCATGTAAGGCAGACTCTGGGATAAGGTAGAGGGGTGGAAAGAAGGTGGAAGGGTGGTTGGGAGCCCTTCCTTGGGGCTCCAATTTCTGGGAGGGGTATGCTTTTCTGTATTACTTTTAACTTGTATATTTCTGTATACAGCAGTAAATATTGGTAATATATTGTGAAGATCTGCTTGTATATTGTGCTAAGCTGTGAATATAAAGCTTCATTCCTTAACTTCCAGCTGGACAAGTCTAGTCTGGGTAATGTCATAAGAGTAGGAGGGTGGGTAACTCCCAAACCATCACAAACAGTTTGTTTAATAGCTTGCATTTGTAAATGCTGAGTTTTATAGATACAGGAGGTGCAGGCAGAAGTTGGGAAAGATGGGCCAAATTATTAGCAGTCTTCTCTAGTCGAGTTGCTAGCTATAGTAAATGTTTCTTTTATCCTCTCTTTTACCAGTCACATTGCTCATTCTGAATAGTATTTACTGAAGATAAATTAAGAAAAGGAGAGGAGTGCCTATACAAATAAATAAATAAAAGAGGTTAAAATGCATAAAAGTGTCAGGAGAATCAATATTTAATTAACCTCTCAACAATACCTATAGTATAACAGAAGCTTTTGAGACTTATTAGCTATCAATACAACTTCACTTATTGAGACAGCCTAAACAGTTCACCTAAGTAACCTAGGCTAAATATGGAGTTGTGTGAAAATGAAGGTAAAAAGCAGATTAAAATATTGTATTTCCAGCTCTAGAAGGTAAGACAGATGAATTACTTTTGAGACAGACTGGAGAGAGTACAAGGAGAGAAAACCTACAGGCAAAACCTGGATTTTGCCCTCTGTACATTATACCTCCAAATGCTAGGATTTTTGCTGAACAGATTAATTTACAAAATGGAACTGAGAGGGCAGTAATAAATAGATATTTAATGAAGAAATGCTGCTTTGCCTGTAAGGATTTTAGTGAGGTTGAGTCTACATTATTGGCTTGTACTCTTCCCTAGGATTGTTGACTCAGGCTTCACCTTTTAACCACTGGAAATCACTAGGTGCAAGTTTCTTAGTTGTAAATATGGTTATTATTATATAAATATATTATTTGTGTTTATATTATTATATAAATAATGTTGTTGTTATGTAAATATTTTGTTATTGGAAGAAAATAATTATATAACCCCAGTGGAATGAGATAAATCACCCCTGGGCAAATCTAAAAATGTGAAGTTTGACACAATATGTTACCAGAGCTAATTGATACACACAATAGACTTCCAAAGCTAATTGAAGTTAGTGGAAATGTAGCTAATTAGTTCATTTGTCAGTGGAGAAGTCACACATGAAATAGCTAGCAAAAGAAGAGAATACACATGGTTATTCTCTTGTAAATACATATGCAGTTTTGGACATTTATGCTGTCACCTCTAAAGATTTGCTGAACCAGTGCTCCAAAGCCTGCTTGCATTTCCTAAAACCTAAATTAAACAGAGGCTTTTATTCTTTGTGAAAAGTAAGGTTTGTAGATAATATTTACACCTTAGTTTCAATCTTAAGAGTAGAAAATACTTCTTTTTTATTTCAAGTATAGCTTTAAATTAGGGATGAACATATCTAGCTGTTACTGAGGTTGTGACTTTTACAGTGATAAATTTGAGCCTCTATTAATTTTGTAAGCTCAGTTTTCATAGAATCATAGAATCAACCAGGTTGGAAGAGACCTCCAAGATCATCCAGTCCAGCCTAACACCCAGCCCTAGCCAGTCAATTAGACCATGGCACTAAGTGCCTCAGCCAGACTCTTCTTGAGCACCTCCAGGGACGATGACTCCACCACCTCCCTGGGCAGCCCATTCCAATGGCCAATCACTCTCTCTGTGAAGAACTTCCTCCTAACATCCACCCTATACCCCCAACATATTACATTCATGTAGTTTATGGTCCTTGCTTCAAAGAGAAAAAAAAAAAAAAGTAATTTGGGGTGTTCCCTCTTTTAACTGGAGTTCACCTCTCTGATTATGCCATCTCCATCCTGCTATGAGTCAGGGCCTAAAAGAATGTCGTATAAAAATGTCAAATCTAGCAGCTTGAGAAATTTCAGCACTGAGTCATTTAGCAGTCAGTTGAAACATTCATATAATTAACTCTGAA
Source organism: Pogoniulus pusillus (assembly GCF_015220805.1). Classification (NCBI taxonomy): domain Eukaryota; kingdom Metazoa; phylum Chordata; class Aves; order Piciformes; family Lybiidae; genus Pogoniulus; species Pogoniulus pusillus. The sequence goes on from NC_087266.1 coordinate 20,675,811, forward strand.
ACATCCTCATCCGCTGCTGCCACCTTTTGCCACACCTTTTAATGATGCTTAGAAATGGCTGTTAAGAGCAGCCATAAGTGTGAGAGAAATATATCTGTGTCATCATCTGTATTTGGGGCAAAATGTAAAGCAAAAGGAACATGAGATTTAGATTGGACTTTGTAACCAAGGAGATAAATCACACCCAATAATTCATTAGATTAATTGAACTCTTGCAGCACATTCAAAGTGCGAGCTGACTGTGATATCCTTCATTGTTCACATTTCGCAATTGTAATATATGTAATTACACAGAGAAATTTCAGTAGCACTGCTTATTTCAAGACTGATCAGACTGGCCACACAAAAGCACTTTTGTTCTGCCAAGAGAATGAGTGCTTCAGGATTTTCATCACAAGTTCTTACAGTTAAAAAACCTACAATAAGTGATATGACTATTCTCAGGTTTATCTACATCTTTCTAACTCAATCTGCCATATGTATTTTGTGCCAGAAATAGTCTGTCATGCCACAGTTTGTGAACTCAAGAGGCTGTTCTTGCAATTAATTTGATGTTATATTTTCACCAAGTTACTTTTTACAGTAATTGTTTCCAGTCCCTATTATGCACCACTGATGCTGATGTTTGGAACACTGTATTCTGCATGCAAATAATTCACTGATGCAAAGCAAGAACAAAAAGCAGGAAAACACATGCATTGCCAGCATACTAGTAATACACACCAGTAAACAAGTCCAGCTTCAGTAAATGAACCTGGGAGGCATAAAAAATCAATTAGTAGCATGCTATTAGCCCAAACTTTTGAAAGAAAATAAGCTTATTAGTGACTTGCCTTAAACTGTTTTCATTTACAAATTATGGCTATTATTTTAATTACACAAATGGCTTTTGCTTAAAAAATTCCCTTCACTTTTTAATAACAAAGCTACAGGAAGATGCCAGTATTGATTGATTGGAAGCGTTTATAGTAGAGTCCAGCAGGATCTGTTATTGCACTAGCTACAGGACACAGCAGGTGATGCACTCAAGTGCTGAATACAAACCCAAGACCCTGCTGGGAGAATGAGCCCTTACCTGAAGTAGCTCAGATTGTCCACTCGCAGTAGCATCCTGTTACTTTTGATCATCTCTTTAGCTGTCTCACCAGCAAAGTTTTAAGTCTGTTGAAAAAGTAGAAAATATACATACATACATATATATATATATATTTAATTCATATATTGTACCTATGATTTTACTTTGACTACTTTGTGCAAAATGGTGCTTCATCATTTAGGAGCCTTAGCCCAAATCTACAGAATTGCTAGTATAACTGAAGAATTCTATAAGGTTCATTTAAATTATACTCATTTAATCATTGTGTTTATTTATGTCCTTTGATATTATACTATGTTTCTTTGGCTTGGTTATAGACATGGAAGTCTGCAGCCACTGCAAAAGAAGTCCCCAGTGATTGGGAAAAGGGAAACATTACATCCATTTTTAAAAAGTATAAAGATGATGATCCTGGGGACTACAAACCAGTCAGCTTCACCTCCATGCTCAGTAAGATCAGGGAACAGACTCTCCTGGAAGATACATTGAAATATATGAAAGACAGGGAGGGCATTAGAGATAGTCAATATGGCTGCACCAAGGACAAATCACTCTTGACCAACCTAGCTGTCTTCTAAGATGGAATGAGCTACCTGGATTTCTGTAATGCCTTTGATACAGTCCCCCAGTACATGCTTGCCACTAGATTGGAAAGATAAGGGTTTGATTGGTGGACTGTTAGGTTGATAAGAAACTGCATAGATGAATGAGTAGATGGATGGATGGATGGATGGATGGATGGATGGAAAGCAAGTTGAAATCAGTAACAAGTGATGTCTGTCAAAGGTCCCTGCTTAAACCAGTATTATTTAACATCTCCATCTATAACATGGAGATTGAGTGTATTCTCCACAATTTTACAGATGGCACCAAGCTAAGAGGTGTAGTTGATTTGCTTTAGTGAAGCAATATCAACCAGTGGGACCTCAACAGGCTTGAGGAGTGGACCCATGAGAACCTCATGACGTTCAACAAGGCCAGGTGCAAGGTCCTGTCATGCAAAGAAAGAACTTGGGAATACTGGTGAATGAAAAATTGGATGTACACCATCAACATGCACTTGTATCCCAGAAAGCCTACAGTATCCTGAGATGGATAATAAGAAGAGCCTATAGTAGATTATGGAAGGCAGTTCACCTTCTCCAGTCTCTGCTCTCCTGAGACCCCAGCTGGAGCACCCTATCCATCTCTGGGGTCCACAGCACAAGAAAGAGCTGATGGAGCCAGTCCAGCACAAGGCCACAAAAATTATCTAGTTTCTGAAGACATCTCCTATGAGAACAGGCTAAGACAATTCAGATTATTCATCCTGGAGAACAAAAGTCTCCAAAGACACTGTATTGTTGCCTTTCAATACCTAAAGGTGGCCTGCAGAAAGATGGAGAGGCTGAGAGAAGCTATGTTGAAACTGGACATAATTAAGATCTTTTTTATGATTGAAGTGTTGAGACACTGGAACAGATGCCCGTCACTGGAAATGTTCAAAGCCAAATTGGATGGGCCTTTGAGTAACTTGATCTAGGGAAAGGTGTCCTTGCCCATGGCAGAGAAGTTGGTCTAGATGATCTCTAAAGTTATCTTGCAACCCAAACCATGATTCTATGTTATAGATACATCTCCAGCCTTAAGATTTTAAAATCCCATGTATGCTGTACTACACCATATCTAGATCTCTAATATTAATAAGACAAATTAAATACTCTGGAGATGATTTTCTGAGCTCTGTACAATTTCTATTTGGTGCAACAGTCTCTAGATCTAAATTACATCTGGTGTCTTGGCAAAATATCCAGGGGATCACAAATTTAAATATTGGCTGTCTGAACATCTTCAAATATGGAAGTGTACTCAGCACTGGTCAGGCCACATCTTGAGTACTGTATCCAGTTCTGGGCGTCTCAATTTAAGAGAAATGTTGAGGTGCTTGAATGTGTCCAGAGAAGGGCACCCAAGCTGGTGAGGGGAATGGAGCACAAGCCCTATGAGTAACCGCTGAGGGAGCTGGGGTTGTTTAGCCTGGAGAAGAGTCTGGAGGGGCCTTACTGTTTTCTACAACTACCTGAAAGGAGGTTTTAGCCAGGTTGGGGTTAGTCTTTTCTCTCAGGCAACCAGTGACAGAATGAGCAGACACAGTCTCAGGCTGTGCCAAAGCAGGTTTAGGCTGGATGTTAGGTAGAAGTTCTTCACAGAAAGAGTGATTGGCCATTGGAATGGGCTGCCCAGGGAGGTAGTGGATCACCCATTCCTGGAATTGTTTAAAAAGAGACTGGATGTGGCACTTGGTGCCATGATTTAGTTGATTAGATAATGTTGGGTAATAAGTTTGACTTGATGATCTCAAAGGTCTTTTCCAACCTGACTGATTCTGTGATTCCATAATTCTGTGTTCAGCTCATTGGAATATGGCACTTAATCTTTAAAAAAGATAATGCACTGTCCATAGAAAAAGTGCTTCATTTTTAAGCAAGCATATTTCTAGGTATTAGAATTTTACAGTGTAAAATCTCTTTAGCCTGTGAAAGCAAGTGCTTGGGCAGGCATGTAAGGTAGAAGAAAATAACAATTTCCCAACAATGCTGCTATTGATTCACTTCCTTAGATTTCTCTGGGTAGATGAAGACAAACCTCCTCTCTATAGATTCTAGCAAGGTATGTGGCTAACCCAAAGCCCTGTTCCTTTTCAGAGGAGTGATGCTATGTGCACTGACTTACGGGACAAAATCTCATGCTGCCAATACACATAGTTGGATGAAGGCTACCTCATCTCACAGCTTTAAGTTGGAAACAGCTTAAAAAAAAAGTGAGTCTGGTGGGCTGGGGCAAGATGCAATGGTGGATGGACTGATCTGCTCATCCTCTCAGTGGTGACTACAGGCTACAGGCTAGCTTTGCTGGGTTTCCTAAACTATTAAGCAACCTGCTTATTTCACAGCTGAAGGTAAAAGAGGTTGTCAGTTCACTTCATGCCTGAGGAACTCCAGTCCTCCAGACCCTTATTCTAAAAGTCGTATGCCTGCGAGTGCAATAAGTGAGAAAGGATGCCAAGCAGAAACATTTTGACAGAGTTTTGGTATTGATGTCTTCCTCTGCAAATTCCTAGGTGAGCCAAGGAGGCTAAGCTCTCCTGGGAGTGGGTTTCTTTAACCTGAGGAGGCAAATGTGCACAGCTTGAGGAAGTAGCTTTCAGTATCTCTGTCATGGTAGGCCTAATATGGTCAAGCTTGCATAACTGCCATTCTGATTGGCTAATCTGTGTCCAAAGGCCCATTAGTCTCAAGCTGTATTGATAAAAAGAGATGAGCAGGTAACACAATGTGCTCTGCTGTTGTATTTGTGCTTGCTTGCTGCTTGCTGCTGCCATCATTGGTCCCTGCTTCTGGCAGTGTTCTGCCTTAGTGCATCCTGAACTGCCTGGAAACTACCTCCTTTGAGTTTACCAGGGTCAGGTTCCAAATGTCTCCACACAGCGTGACGTTGTGCTAAGACTGCACATTGCAAGACATCCTGCCTGCACCTGCCAAGACAAGGAGCCCTAGAAGGGTACACAGATCATTCAGAGAAATCAGGACCAGGTCAGAGACTGTCTGCTTCCTTTCCCCTAGCACCCTGCAAAGCCTGGGAAGAATCTGAAGCCTCAGTGGCTCACAAGACATTGACAGAACCCTCTGCAAGTGTTTGGGTACTGTTTGAAGCTGTAGTTAGTCCTGGGGAATCAGGAGACTAATATTTTGTGAGCTAATGCTTAAAGTCTCTCGTAATTCACCAGTTGCCTTCTGCCATAAGCAGGAAGAAGCTTCCTGAGTCCATCTAGTGGGTGAGAAGTACATTGACTGCAACAACCTTCTCTTCCAGTTCAACTAATGTTATATTATTGCTAGTTATTTGTTCTAGATCCTGTGTTATTATTTGTATAATGTTTGACTATGCAAAGAACCAATTATTATTAAAATTAGTGTGTGGGGGGGTGAGACTCCTAAATACCAAAATTAATAATCAATATTAACTTTGAAATAAATATCACATTGCATCAATTAATGCCCCTCCATTACTAGCTCTTCTCAGCACAGACTGTAAGTGCATGATAAAAGTCACCTCACTGGCACAAACATTATCATCTTTAATAAGCCAAATCCTGCTCTATGCCTACAGTGTCATCACTTTCTGGTTTTCAGACCAGTAGACTTTTTCACCTGGTAGGAAAGGAGATGCCTATTGTCTTCTCTACAGCCTGTGTACCAGGAGAAAACGTTTGATGGGAAGAATTGTGCCTAACTCTTCTAGAATATATTTCTGGCCTCAGCCTTTCTTTGAGGAATTCCTTCGGGTGTTTGCTGCTGATGCAGAAAGCCCATTCTGATTCAGGCAGGCTGTATCTAAGCCTATGTAGGTCATTAGACCTCTTGTTCAGCCAGAAGTCTTTCTACAAGCTGTTAGGCTACTCCAGACCTTGTACTAAGGTTCAGTCTAGAGTGGCTATGCATTTGTCATCAATTTTAGTTTCTTTTTTTTCTTCTATTTTTCTCCAAAGGCAGGTTCTCTTTATTGTCTAACTCCTTTTTTTACATTTTCCTAGTGAAACACACAAGATAAAAGCTACAAATATTTTAGTTAATGGCTTAGGAGAGAAGATGTGCATGAATGACCCACCAACTCCAGTAACTATTATGAGACTGTCTGCTGGTAAATATATGTGGATTCACCCTAGGTAGTTGCCCAGTATCAAAGAATACAAATAACCTTTCAAAGTACTAAACAGGCTGATACTAGTGGATCACCAAAAGTTCTAGCAGACATATTGCTGCTAGTCAAGAGATGTGATTCTTCATCATCTTGCCTATTCTTAAATTGCAAGATTATTTTCCACTTGGAAGCTGAGAGAGAGAGAGCAAAGGTTATGCACTTGGTGCCATGGTCTAGCCTTGAGCTCTGTGGTAAAGGGTTGGACTTGATGATCTGTGAGGTCTCTTCCAGCCCTGATAATACTGTGATACTGTGCTACTTTTTCTGTTTAGGTTTATTTTGGCCTGTAATGGTTATTTATGATACCAATAATGTTGTTTCCCAGGTTTGGTTTCTTTAGGCAAGAGGCCCAGAGTTTTTAATATCCACTTAAAGGTTGGTAGCATATTCCAGAGAGCACATAGAGAAAAACACTTCATGAATCAACACTTGTGTATGTGAAAGAATGAGCTGAGTGACAATTTTTAAAACACATCATGTAGTCCATGAACTCTTCTGAAACATTATTTTCTTTTAGAAGTGAAGACCACAAATATTTCAGAAAAAGAGCAAAATGCTTGAATTTCCATATTGAATTGCCATTAGCATTCCATGTGCTATAAAAGAGCCTAATGGCCTCTTGAACACTTTAGTAATTGGAGTCCATTAGTGTAATAGGCAGGGATTAAAAGCAGAAACAAAGAGATCATTAACTATGAAAGTTAAACACATCTGTTCATACTCAGTCATTAAAATGACAAATATTTCATCATTGAAAAACACAGATCTCAGTATAGGAAGATTCAATATAAAATCAGCTCAATGTAATATTCTGTCAAACTTACATATTGCTCAGAGGAGGAATTTTGTAGCAGCTTGTATCTTAGATGCCAAGCAAATTCCTAGTACAGTTTCACCTGATGGATACTGTAAAAGGACTGCAACACTTCCCACCATTGCTTCTGAGATAAGATCACAAATTCATCTTCCTACTGAGTTTAAAGGAGTAGGGAAAAATCTGTTACCACATGCGTGGTCCCTGAAGTAACAAGCTGTCCACATTAGACATTGATGCACTTCTGATGTTGGAGACCCTATTCCACTGTCCTCACCTATGGGATTAATCAAAACTGATCCTTGCAGCATGTCAGTTTGTCATTACTTTCCCTCCATCCAAGGTGGATTACCTTGTTCTCTCCTACATTCACATATTTCCTGTCTCTGTTATCTAAGAGGAATCTGTATTTATCAAGATAAACCCTTTATTAAATAATTACTAATCTATGAATACCTAAAGAAATCATCATTAAATGTTAGCAACAGATACTTTTATTTCTTTTCACTGTAGCCTTTGGAGCTGAACTCCATCCATCTCCTGCTCCTTGGGAGTTTTATTGAATTTAATCTTTTGTTGTAAATCGAAAAGACCACCAGGGTAGGAAGGATGCTTTAATTAAGAATACAAGATTGTAAAGGTTATTAAAATCCCATGAAAACCAAAGAGTTTGCAAAATCCTTAATGTAATTTTGGTCCGTGAGCACAGTAGGAAGACATCAACCTTGAGATGCAGGCTGAATAAGAGTTTCTGGAGTCTAGAACTTCCTTGCATTTTGTTCCCTTACCATTACATGCCATGAAATTTAAGGGGATTCTTGTTAAAGAAAGGGAAAGTAATACTCATTAAAATTAATCTGAACATCAGCCTTTTTTTCCCCCCTAATTTTAATTCCAAAGTGCTTTTCCTCTTGCATCAAGTGCTTTGAAGATGTTAAAGGGATACAATAGAAATAAAACCTGGGGTTTGTACTTAGCCTAAAGCAGTGACTTCTTGATTCCTAGCATCAGACAAGCTGTACCTCTCAAGCTTGAGTACACAAAACACAGTTCATCACTCGGCTGGGCAGTAAATTCAAAGCTGGAGACTTCTGCCATTGTCCTTTTGGGTGGACTTGGTCATTTAAATGATGGGAATTCTTCTGTCCACAGTGGAAAGAGATTCAGACTTCTAAAAGAAGTCACTCTCTTCAAGAAGCAGGTATCTGACAACGTGCCCGTTTCCCGTCACTGACTGTGTATGGGAGCTCACAGTCACTCACTGAGGCATAGCTATCTGCGCATCAGATGTCTGGAGCTTCATTTCCAGGTCAGTGGTGAGAGTTATCCTCCCTCAGGCAGCAGGTCTTCTTTGGAAAGAGGGAATTGGCTGACTTTGTTTTGCCTGTTGATTAAAGATGCTTAGAGAGGAATATTATCCATGTTGCACAGTCCAGTCATTCTGTTAGCTGACGGAATGAGAGATGAGGATCAGAAAATGCTATTAAAAGGGTAGATTTACTTCCATTTAAAAACAATTATTACTGCATCCACCTGGGAAATTTGTTAAACAATCAGAACTTCAACCTTTACAAAGCTCACTATGACTTCAAGGAACAGTGGTCCCTTGTTTGTTTTTGTCATCACTCTTTTCGCTATCTCTGGTCATCCCTGTTCCCAGATGCACTTTTCTGCATGGAATCTCTTGTTCCTGGAAACAAAAAAAAATCTTATTTTATTATTGTTTATATAAATTTTCCAGTCCAGTAGTGCATATCTAACTAACTTGGATAATTCAAATGAGTGTCCATAATGCAATCAAAATTAAAACAACTTTTTTTTTTTTTTTCCCCTGGGGGGGGGAGGGAAGTATCTATCATTACACAGATATCTAACTGAACAAAATAATGTGAGTAGCCATAATATATTCTCCACTGTTTCTATAGGTCTGTTCTTTCTAGCCTCAGGCAACTCTGCAGTAGTGTGATTTAGGCACAAAGGACCACATCTGTATTCCTGTCTATCATTTCTGTGTAAAGAATGACTATAACTCAGAGAAAGACAATCAGTTGAAACCACAGCACATGAAGACCTCTGGGGACTAGTTTACATGTGCTTTTTTTCCTTCAAAGTGTATCAGAGACTAGTAAGGGTTGGAGTGGACCTCTTGGAGATCGCTGAGTCCACCCCTCTGCCAAATCAGGATCACCTAGAGGAGGTCACACAGGAATGCATTCAGACAGGTCTTGAAAGTCTCCAGAGAACAAGGGTCCACAGCCTCTCTGGGCAGACTGTTCCAGTGCTCCTTCACCCTTAAGGTAAGTAAATTTTTCCTCATGTTGAGGTGGAACTTCCTGTGTCCCAGTTTGTATCTGTTGCTCCTTTCCCTATCACAGGACACCACCAAAGAGAGACTAACCTCTTCCTCTTCACACCCACCTTTCAGGTATTTGTAAACATTAATAAGACCCCCTCTCGGTCTTCTCTTTTCCAAAGTAAACATCCCCAGGTAGCTTATCCTTTCCTTATAGGACAGATGCTCCAGATGTGAATCTACCAGGCATCCTCCCAACAATGAGGAAAATATTCTTTATGACTTGTGATTTTAAAAGACAGAATAAACAAACCACGCAGTGATATAGAGGAGTGGGATTAAAAAGATCATGTAGTGCAATCCCAGTTACCCTAATCTCCTTCAGAATGGCCTTTCTCAAGCTAGTCAAATGCTGGCTTGAAAGAAACTGTACAGGTGCTCTTACTGCTCTGCTTTGCATTTCCCAAATATCACTTCAATTCTGACAGGAAACCTCACTCATTTCCATCCTGAGCATATGTACGATCAGGTTCTTTTTATGCCAGTACTTCTTTTTAGCTTAAGGAGAAAGTCTTCTTCTTTTCTAATATATATTTTCAAAGGTATTTCAAGACAGAATTCCATTTTGGCCAGGCTCTCTTATTCATGTGCTTTCTTTTTCCTCACGTCCTGAAGTTTTCCACTTCATGCTTTGTCACAGTGTAACTTTTCTGTAGTTGCTCAAATGTGAATTCTGCTTCCAGGGAAGGAGTTAAGGAGATATTCCCCAGTATTCCAGATGTAGTTGCACCAGTGGCATTGAGTCTTTCCCAGATTATTTTTTTACACTGCAGATGTTGGTTTGTAATTACTCTACAATAAATAGTATACCAGGTCTCTATCTTCCTCAGTCACTTCCAGAAGATGGCCTAATTGTTGGCTTTCTTGCTGTTAGTCTTCCAATACCCATCCTCAAATTTAATTTTCCTGCAATCTCCCTTCTGACATTCTGACAGTGACTTTTGCAATTTGTTTATTCCCTTAGTCACTTAGAATTATTTAGGTTGGAAAAGACTTTTAAGGTCGAGTCCAACCACAGAGAGTTTGTGATCATGCTGAATATAAAGGCTGAGTTTGCTCTAAATGACTGCAAGTGCTTGGCAGAGGAATCTACAGTGGTGTTGGTTTCATCAGATCCATGCTGGCAGACATCCAAGGAAAGGTCACCAGGATAGGAGGACAGAGCCTCACCAGAACACTTGTCTTCTTTGCCAGGAGATGCTAGCACCTCACCATGCTGAAGATCAATGCTTAAAAATATGAAAAAAAAAGCATGAAAAATTAAAATACTGAAGAGAACCTTCACAAATATGTTTGCAGTATCTTTAGGCCCTTTCATTAGTTTTCCCTTTTGCATGGGAGCTGCCAGTCTACCTAAGGAATGTTTGCACGTGAATGGACCAAATGGAAAATATTCTGTTCCTTGGGGAACCTAAAAGTACACAATTTGGCAAAACCCTGGCAGTCCATCTTGCAGCTATAAAGAACAACACCACGAAAAACTGTATTAAAATGTTGACAACCCCCAAAGAAAATAAAAGCAAAGAAAAAGAGGGGTGAGGTGCCTTTGTAGAAGGCATTTATCATTTTCCAAAATAGCCCAAATGTCTGTGTTCAACATCCTTAATGACAACTTCACAGCACACTGAAGACAGACACTGGTTAAAAGCCAAAGGCCACTGGCATTCTTTTGCTTCAGTAGCTGTGTAACCTTGAGCAGGATTCCTACTCTCAGTGCTCCTGCTTCTATTCTAGCAGTGCTCTGAATTTCTGTTCCATCTAGTTACATACTTAGGGACAAGGATATAGAATCACAGAATCATAGAATCAACCAGGTTGGAAGAGACCTCCAAGATCACCCAGACCAACCTAGCACCCAGCCCTACCCAGTCAACTAGACCATGGCACTAAGTGCCTCAGCCAGGCTTTGCTTCAACACCTCCAGGGACAGTGCCTCCACCACCTCCCTGGGCAGCCCATTCCAACAGCAAATCACTCTCTCTGGCAACAACTTCTTCCTAATATCCAGCCTATACCTACCCCGGCACAACTTGAGACTGTGTCCCCTTGTTCTATTGCTGGTTGCCTGGGAGAAGAGACCAACCCCCACCTGGCTACAACCTCCCTTCAGGTAGTTGTAGACAGCAATGAGGTCACCCCCGAGCCTCCTCTTCTCCAGGCTAAACAACCCCAGCTCCCTCAGTCTCTCCTCATAGGGTTTGTGTTCCAGGCCCCTCATCAGCTTTGTTGCCCTTCTCTGGACACATCCCAGCACCTCAACATCTCTTTTGAATCGAGGGTCCCAGAACTGGACACAGTACTCAAGGTGTGGCCTGGCCAGTGTTGAGTACAGGGGACGAATAACCTCCCTTGTCCTACTGGCCACACTGTTCCTGATGTACATGTTGGTACAAGTCTGAGGTCAACAGGTCTTTATTCAGGAGAAAGTCTAGAGACCACTGTGATGAGTTGCTCCCTGAATAGCAGGGTTTGTTTTTTTGAGGTTTTTTTTTGTAATCACATTTCTTGCAGATTTCTGTGTTTCCTTTTGGAAAACATATCTCCCCAGCATGATGTGTCACATTTTCTCCCAGGGTATTTCTTTTAAAGAAAATCCAGATAACAGAAGCATAGTAAACATTTCAATAAAGGTGACAAGGATCAAAATTCATCTTGCTTAGTAGATTAATCAAGGTCATGCAAAGAACTCCAGGATTTTGGATATTTTTAGATAATGTGCTCTCCACAGTTCCACTAGCTTAAATTGCTAGTGGAATGCAAGCTAGAAAACATCAAGAAACAAATTATCTTTAGTCAGCAGTAAAGCAACAACATTTGAAATTTGTTAGGCATGAAAAACTGAAATTTCATCAAAAGAACATTTGAATTTTGGCATATCAGTTATTTCCCACAGACATTCACTTTTTCCATCTTGCTTTGAAACAGAAGTTGATGGTGACAGAGCCAATGAATATCATTCCACTTGCAAGACTGGTGTAAATAAAAGCTGAAAGCAGGGAAGTAAGTCTAAGTGCAAAGGGAAAATTTTCCTTCCTTATGACTTCACTAAATTGAGTGAGTTTATTTTAAATCAACACCTTTAATTAAAATTAAGAGGGAACAGAAAGACTACATCAGTAAAATCTAAAACAGCATTTGTTCAGACTAGTCCAAAACTCTCTTCTCCTATGGGGGCTGTAAAACAAGAAAGAAATCTCCTGGGCATGTCGATTATTTAAAATGAAAGCAAAAGAGTTGCTGGCCTTTTGAAATAATACTTCCACAAAGTGTCAGGTGTCTCCATGACAGGTGACAGGTTGGCACTTTATATCGTCTACTCTTGAGCTCTAACACCCGGATTTTCTTTGGAGCCTAGAGGAACTCATCACCTTTACTAACGAATCCTAAAGACAATCTGTCTGGCTTACTGAAATGGAGAATCTAAAATAGAATCCAGGACCTCGTATTTGTTAAACTAAAATAGAACCCCTAAACTAAAATAAGCATTAGAAGCATGTATATACATATAGAGAGAGACACCCACATATATGAATGCAGGCAAAAATGCATGTAGAGATATGTATAGACAGATACATGTAATGAACAACCCTAAACATTTACTGAGATCCCTATTTACTGCCTCCTACAAGTCTATTTTGCAGCCTAAATTTGGAGAATTCTCTTCCTTTCTTTTACAAGCAAAAAAGGCAGCATTGGGTCTGTATTTTTCAAGTCTATTCATAAAGTACCTTCTTTCTGCTTCTTATCTGTCACTTTAATATGCAAGAACAAAAAAAGAATCAGCGAGAAAATTCTTGTGGAGCCTGTTTGCAAACACAAACTTTCCACCTCCAAAAGAGCTAACCTTCCTAGCACTAGGAGGTGATGACAAACGTTTCAGAAGTTCAAGTTTCACCAATACTGTGGATAAATATCCATAGGTATTTTTTTGTCACTTCACAGAATCGCAGAATCAGAGATATCAAAGACTGCAACTGTATTTTTCACAAATAAATCCTTCTTATTGGAAATAATTGCAGAAAGGTTGCTGTGATGGTTTGGGTGTTATGTGTATTCACAGAATCATAGAATCATAGAATCAACCAGGTTGGAAGAGACCTCCAAGATCATCCAGTCCAACCTAGCACCCAGCCCTAGCCAATCAACTAGACCATGGCACCAAGTGCCTCATCCAGTCTTTTCTTGAACACATCCAGGGACGGTGCCCCCACTCTTATGAAATCACCCAGACTAGATTCAGCTGAGCTGGAAATTAAGAATGAAGCTTTATATTTACAGCTTAGCACAATATACAAACAGATATTTACTATATATACAGCTACATACAGAAATACACAAGTTAAAAAGTAAGACAGAAACACAACAGCCCTCCTAGAAAACAGAGTCCCCAGGAAGGGCTCCCAACCACCCTTCCACCTCCTTTCCACCCCTCTACCTTATTCCAGACGTTGCCTTATGTTCAAGGTGAGTTTGGAGAATCGGCCAGGGGGGTTAGAAAGCAGAAAGATTAGTTAGATAGCAGGTTAGGGAGAAAAGTGCAGGCAGCCAGAGCCCATGTTATCTATGTTTGTGTTCTTGTTTTTATACATCTCAGCAAGCCTATGAGTGAAGTAGACATCACCATTGTTTCCTTTTCACAGCCTGTAATCTAATTCCTCTCACTAAAGTATCCCAGCTGGGCTCAAATTAGCACAGCTGCATACAGTGGTTTTTTTTTTCATTTATGTTAATATTTATAGTTCAGGAAAAAAATAGTTCCCTGGGTTTTGTGGGAAATTTTCATTTTTTATCTTGAAATACAAAGGTAGAGAAAAGAATCTATTGATCTATCAATCCACAACACTCTTCAATTAATCTGTTCAGAAAAAATAATAAGACATAATATATGGGGTGTGTAAATGAGTCGTAGGTGAAACATAACATTAAAACAATATTCAAAATATAAATTTTTAAAAAAAGAATTTTGGAATCAGAGACCTTCAAATAAATTTAGATGAAACTTCTCAGTTTCTCAGAATTTTGAAAAAATATTTGTTGCAAGTTAGTTGAAACATTTTGTGTTATTGATGCTGCCTGCTCTGAGAGGTCCTGACATTTCTGATCAGGGCAATCGACTTCACATTGTTTGTATGTCAAATGTGCCCTCTGGAAAGGAAAATGTCACTTGGTCGTCTGGAACCACAGCATTGTACCTTTGCAAGAGTGTGCTGGTTTGAAGCAGGCTAGAATGTTTTGGTGAGAAGAACTATATTACAGGCTGTGAAAGGAAAACAATGGTGATGTCTACTTCCCTCATAGGCTTGCTGAGATGTATAAGAACAAGAAATAAAAAAACATAGATAACCACTCTCACTTAGGCTGCTGCTGGGGAACTGGCTGAGCTGCATCTTACTCTCTAACCTCACCCTCCATTTTGGACTAATCCACTTTGCTTCCTAACCCCCTGGCCGAACCTCCATTCTTCCTTGGGACTGGGGTAAGGTTGAGAGGGGTAGGGGGAAGGTGCAGGGGTGGTTGAGAGCCCCTCCTGGGGACTCAGGTTTCTGGGAAGGGAGTTGTGTTTCTGTATTACCTTTTTATCTTGTATATTTCTGTCTATATCTGTATATACTGTAAATATCTGCTTGTATATTGTGCTAGCTGTAAATAATAAGCTTCATTCATATTTCCAGAGCCGGCTGAGTCTAGTCTGGGTGATTTCTAAGGTGGGGGAGGGCAGGGAACACCCAAACCATCACAAGGAGTCAAGCAGAGCCAGAGACAGCACCTAACTATCTCAGTATCATGTATATGTTTTAAAATAAGCCTGCTTATTTTATGGAGTAAACTACTTTGGCTAAAATCCTATATTATTGGTGATTTTTTCCTACAACCCTTCATAGCAGATCAGTTTCAAAGCTTAAAACATGATACAAATATATGGATAGCTCAAAGGCTGACTATAAAACACATTTGTGGATTTTGTTATTTCAATTTTTTTAAAAAGATCTTCCTTTTATTTTTATGATACTGCAGATTCAATTTATGCATTTCTTGGGTTTAAGCCAAGATCATTAATGAAAAGGTTTAAAAGATTTGTCCAAAGATTAATCCTTGTGAAAGTCCAACACTGACTTCCCTTCAATCTAGAATTTCTTTTTCTGACACTATCATCTACTGTCTCATTAGAGTCAGATTCTTGCACTTCTGAATTTCTCCTATTCCTTCCTTTCTTCTCCAAATCTATAATTTCCTATGTAGAAACCCAGCAGATAATTTGCTAGAATATGTTAGAACACGAAAAAAGCAGAATGTTCCTCCAGAAAATATATTTCCTTATCAAAGAAATATCTGCTGGTGTGCTCCATCTATATTTGATGAGTTAATGATTCTTTCTAGAGAGACGTGGTGTGATTAAGCTGAAAGAACTGTCCCTCAGGGTTTTGGAATAAACCTGTACATGGATGTGCAGAAGCCACAATAATGAAGACAATGCTAATTCTATAGGTGTTTGTCTAGCTTAATTCCATCTGAATATGTGCAGTGTTGACTCTCCTTAGCCATATTGTCAGTTAAGACAGTATCCTGGCTGAGTGTTTGAAAAGATATTGTCTTTCTTGCTTCAACTGACACCAGGAAATCAAGATAAATTTCAGGAAATTAAAATGCTAGTGATATACATGAGGACTTACACAATCAAATTGGAAAGTTGTGGCACCTGTAATAACTACATTCCAGGGGGGGGAAAAAAGTAGATATTTATTTTAGAATTTGAGTCCTTTCAAGTTTATCCCTTCTCAGGCAGTGATTTATTATCTTAGGAAACATCCTTCAGATAACAGTGCTTTCTTTTACTGTACAAGCAGCATCTTCCCAGACCATATATTTCAAGTCTGGCCTTCATTTCTCTAACTCAAGGATAGAGACAGTGTCTCCTCTGAAATTATTGTTCTTTATACATTTATTGTAATTCAAATACTTTTCAGAATAAAAACTAGTGGATAATTTAAGTGTAGTCTGCTTAAACAGGACATTGTGTTTTGCTCCAAATGAAGATTACATTGCAGTAACATGGGCAATAAAACTGGAATTTCTAAATGTCAACTATCCTTTGGAAAACTAAGGAGAAATTTAATTGTTTGAGGCAAACATAGATAAAACTTATGGGCTGTAAGAACTTAACTTTATTAAAATCAATTATTTAAGGTATGAATATACAAAAAAACCCCAAACAATTAGGCAGATGACAAAGTGGTTGGATTTTTCTCACAGGTTTGGAAGAAACTATTTTGTCTAATTCTGGAACTACTCAGAGCATGCAAAATTCAGGAAAGAAATATAGTCTGTTACAATATTCATTTTAGATATCTTACTTTTTCATCTCTTGATTCCATTTCCTGTCTTCCTTCCGTTCCTAGACTTCTCCCCAGCACTCTAATACATAAAAACAGAGGACTCCCTGGTTTTATGGTTTTACAATGCCAGAATGAATGAGCTGTTTCATGACATCACACTCTAATGTATGCAGGGAGATGGAAACTGAGCCTCAGCAGTGTCACTGGGACACTAACAGTGGGATATGCAAACTAGAACTCAGACTCACTTGGTGTATGAGCTTTGCACTTTTATGTCTTTCAGCTATAACCAATTCTTATTCCAATAGGAGCTCACAAGTGTTGGTCTAAGATCTCATAACTGTGCTGAAGTCCTCTAGCTTCTAATGAATCTGCTCAGCTACTTGAAATTCTCTGGTGATAAAAGAGAGTGCACCTTTTCTATTCAAGTACTCTTTTCCCTGTAACAAGAAGAAAAAAAAATCCTCTTGACCTATACAAAGAAAATTGGGCTAGTAAATGTTAAATACAAGCACATTGAAAGTTCATGAGGAGACAGGCATCTTTCCTGTTGTTAGGAATGATTACTTTGAAACTTCTATGAAGTTTATAACGTGATGGATAAAAATGAGGTAAATTACTGGCATTTATTACTTTATTTTTTTTTAATATTTCAGTCTTCTCCCTATGCCCATGTGAATGGAGGAGCACAGCACTGTTTTATGTGCAGGTCATAAAAACCCTCAGACATTATGTAAAGAGTTTCAGTGGAGAAATGCAGTGGAAAAAATAATTTTGGAATAGAAAGAATGACTGGTATTACCATTCAAGGGGACTTGAAACCTACTTAACTTTAGTGGTGTCTCATTGTTTCCCTTAGCGTTTAGGTACAATAGGGAGCAATGAATTTAAGCCAGTCGCTTCCTAGACACAGCATCCCACCTCAAAGGAAGAGAAAGCAGATGGGGAATATTGTATCCAACTGCTGATCTCTGTAACACATGTAAAGACAAAGAAAATTGAGGGCTACAAGGATGATAAAGGGTTTGGAACGTCTCTTACGAAGAAGGGCTGAGAGACCTAGGGCACTTTAGTCTGGACAATAGAAGACTGAGAGGGGATCTTAATGTTTACAAATATCTGAAGGGCAGATGTCAAGAAGCAGGGGCAAATTTCTTTTCACTGGTGTCCTGTGATAGAACAAGAGGCAATACACACAAACTCAACATGAGGAAAAAAATCTTTACTGTGAGGTGACAGAGCACTGAATGGGCTGCCCACAGCTTGTGAAGTCTCCTTCTCCAGAGCCATTCAAAACTCACATGTATGGTATGCCCCAGGTGATCCTGATTTGTAAGGGGCATTAGACCAAATGGTCTCAGAGGTCCCTTTCAACTCTAACCATTCCATAATTCTGTGATTCTATGGAAACATTCCACTTCAGTGGAACTTTCCTAGATTTACCCCAGAGGGAAGAGAATTTCAGTTGGAAGGGATCTACAATAACTGTCTGACCAAAAGCTAAAGGGTGTTATTAAGGGCAATATTCAAATCTCTGAAACACTGACAGGCCTGGGGCATCAGTCACCTCTCAGCAAGCCTGCTCCAGTGTTTGGCCACCATTTCAGTATAGAAATGCTACTAATGTCCAGTCCAAACCTCCTTAGCAGAACTATGAACACCTCCCAGCATCCTGTCACTGGATGCCAGGAAGAAATTGGCACATCCCTTGCCACTTCTCAAGAAGCTGTAATTTGGAACCAAGCTCTTATCCCAGCACTGTTTTAAATTTTTGTGTGCTAGCTGATGACTTCTTTATGAATTTCTGTAGAAATTTGTAGTGACTTAGAAAATGGACTCTGTTTAAGTATTTAAGAGTTCTTTTCTGGTTTGTTTTTTTTTTTTCTCAGAGTCCAAACAATCACTAATTATCAATAAACTCTGAAGGATTTGCGGACATTCAGATTGTTTCAAGATCTGTGAGGGTCACTGTAGGTTGCCTAGGGTGATTTTCATTTAGAATAGATTTTGGACTAAGTCTGAGTTGAAACACCAGAGGAATTTATTACTGAAAGGGCACATATTGAAAAACACAAGTGTGAAAGAGCAGCTAGTACCACATGACAGATCTGCTCTACTCCCATTAGAACTACAAGGAAGTGGAAGAATCTTAGCTGGGGTGCAAAGCTGGTTTGAGGTGCTGGCAAGAGGCACTTCAGCACTACCTATAACATCAGTGATTCATGCCCACTTCAAACTTGAGTTCAAGCTAAGTTTTAATTGGTTGCAGCTGGAGATTTCTATTTTATGATTCTGTAACTTTGAAACCTGCCACGCACTTCAATGACAATGCAAGTGACATGAAAGAAAACCTTGACTTACTTTCCATCTTTAAAAGGAGTCATAGTAAATCAGCCTTGAGCCAATTATATCCAGCTCCAAGCTCATCAGCTTAAGCACAATGAAAATAATACCAAGCCTTCATTTAGGGGAACTTAATCTCAAAGGAAGTCATCTGAGAGCACTCCAAGGCGCAATTTAATGTATTTATGTGTAGGGGAAGTCAGAACACTGTTATAGAAAAAGGTGGATGGTCAGAAAAGAGAGAAGACTCTATCAAAAAAACAGAAACTACAGAATAGTCTGATCTTTGGTGACTGCTTTTGTCTCTTTTTCACTACTTAACTATTTTACTTGACTAAGCATTATGAAATACTATTACAAGAACTATAGAAATACCTCAAATATGCTGCAGTTACCTATTGTCCTGTGAAATCAAATTAGTGATAGCAGTGACAAGAACAGTAATGTGACTAATTGTGCCTTTTATACAACTTGAACTCATTAATGTTTATAAGTATTTAAAGGGTGAGTGCCAAGAGGATGGAGTTAGTCTCCTCTCGGTGATGCCCAATGATAGGACAAGGGGCAATGGGTGGAAGTTTGTTTAAACATGAGGAGAAATTATTTTCACTGTCAGTGACTGCACACTGGAACAGGCTGCCCAGTGGGATTGTGGAGTCTCCCTCTCTGGAGATATTCAAGACCTGCCTGGATGTGTTCTTGTGTGATCTGGTATAGGGGATCCTGCTCTGCAGGAGGGCTAGGCTAGATGATCTCTTGAGGTCCCTTTCAGCCCCTGACATTTTGTGGTTCTGTGATTCTGTGATTTTTTTTGGTAGTAATATTGACACTTGGTTTGATTTTCATGCAATATTAGAGGGGACATAGGTATATGAAAAATGTAGTCTGAAAAACTTTTTTTCATGCAGAAGGTAATTTATCAATTTTAACACCATCTAGGATTGCAGATACTATAATGCAATAATTTAGTATGTTCATTTTACTCGTTATACTGGGATTTTCTTTAAAAAAAAGCAGTTAGTATTGAATCACACTGTAAGAAAATCCATTCCACACAGGTAAAAATATTCTTATACAGCAGAGGGCTTTTTGTTTTTGTTATGTCTCTACTTTTAAAGTGCAGTTATGTTACATATTATTTTGCATGTGCAGAGGAGTTTAAAAGGAAGTATTCCTAACTAATTCATAAACCAGTGACACAGTTGTCTTGCTCAAAAATTAGACTATACTACAGATAAAGAAAACTGAGGGAGGAATGAGGCAGATAAAGAGGGAAAATAAAAGATAGAAGGAAGGAAATAAAGTTGAACATGAAGTCATTTCTGCCATGTTTGGTCACAATGAAGGATGGCTAAGACCATTAAAAGCTCAGTCAGATATCACTACTATCCTGAACTGCACAAAAAAAAAATCAATCTTTGCATTAAGAAATAAGGAAAATAAATAACAAAATAAGAAATGTCACCTGAAGAGATCTCAAAGATTATATTACAGTACAAATCATCTTATATGATGCACCTTTTCACTGATAACTTCTTAAAAAGCACTTAAATTTTCTCATTTACTGTCAGTCTCTTTTCTTTCACACAAACATAGCCATTATTACAGAGCTAATTTCTAATGGCAGAACTAAGGATCGATGGCCAATTGTTGGTAGGAAGAAAAAGTGTCTATTTTGAGCTTAAAATTAAAAATTGAAATGAACCTGTGAAATAGTTAGCCTGTAATAAAAATGAATGTCAGACAGACCTGCTCCACTAACCTTGCAGAATCTCTTTAATTACACTGGAAAATTTTAATATGCTCCATTCACAAGAGAGGAAGGGAATTTGGGTATTAGTTTTCCTGACCTATATTTGCACTCAGTTTGCTTAGCAGAAAGAAGTCAGAGAGGTGGGACTCATAATAATGAAAGGTTATCAGAATATGAATTACTGAATAAAGAGCAAGATGTCCAACTTCTTAAAAGTGATTGAGAACTTTTCTGAATTATCCAATAAATTAGGAAATTGTCATAATAATCACACAAGCACTTGTACATACCCTAGACCTTTCAGACAGTCTGGTGTTTGAAAACAGGATTTAGCAACACAAAAAGATGAAGAGGTAAGTTCAAATTTGTACTGGTTTCTATTGTCCATATGGCTCAGTGACTTTGACAGCATAAGGTTCAGATGTTTTTTGCCCTTCTGTGACTGTACAAAAGTCAGGGAAAAGATAATGAAACAAAAAAAACCCAACAATATTTTTAGATGTTATTTTTTCATTCCTGATTTTAAAGACCTCAGCTAACAGTCTTTAAGACCACTCATGCTATGAATCTTATCTTCACACTACTAATGGATAGTGCCTGTGAGCATTTTAACTCATGCCAGCTTTGCATAATTCATCCAGCCAGAGAAACAACTTGCCATTACCAAAAGGGGACACACAATTTGGCCCATGGAAAATCCTGGAATTTCAGAAACCTAATGCTATACATAAAATTAATATGGGTATTATTTTCTTTAGTAATAGGTCACTCTAGCGTGGTAGAGATCAGAAATCTTTTTGTTGACATAAGTATGACAGAGTAAAACCTCATACTCCTTCATGTGTCACCCAAAGATCCTTTGCCTCTTAGAAGAAATAAAAATAGACCCGAGGAAACACAACATAACTTGAGTAATTATGCATCAGAGTTGCAACGTAGCAAGTAAAAAAACATGTTCTTGATTTTAAGTCTCCCAGGAGTTTTCGTGATGTCAAGTCAACCGCTACATGGAAATGATACTTAGATGAATTATCACTTTGGAAGTGATAATAGGATTTAAAGATAGTTTAACTGTGCTATGTCTCTTAATAACATCGGTAACAGGTGAAATGTTACAGTTAAATGACAGTTAAAGCTTTCAATGGGAAGCTGAATTCTGCCACCAGTTCTCTGAGGAGCTGAGCACCTCTTGACAGCAGTAGGAATCGAACATACTCGACTTTTACAAGACCAGATTTCACTTTGAGTGAAAAAATTAGTAGGTTTGCACAAATTCTGCAGATGATTCAGTAATGCCCAGAGATAATCAGGTATGCAGAGCTTAAAATACTCAGAGCTGTCTTCAAGTTCCTGTCCCTGGGGATGGTGTTTAATATATGTTAAATCCAATCAGTGCCTTTCAGCTTTCTTCTCTGTCACAGAGTTTCAGTTTACTAATTAGAAATGTTCAGCTGCAATTCCTTTACATCACTTTCTCACGGGGTAGAATTCAGCATCCTATGAGAATTTTAAAAGGTTACAGCACCATTTGTCAAGGTCACCGCAAGAAAGGTTTTTCATTAATTTTAGATTGGCAAAGAATAAGAAATATTGTAATTGCTGCATTTAAGCCATTCACTGAACCAGTTCTCTTTCTACTTCACAGAGAGCCAATTAGGGACTTTATTTAAAATATATGAATAGTATGACTGTCATTAAAGCTATGATTCTGAAGAGTTCACTTGTGTTTCTTTCTTTTTTTTTCAAGGGAAGTGTTCTAGAAATGCAATATATTTTTCAGGACAATGACCCAATCACTCAACTTTTGGTAAATAAAAATGGATCTTTGTAGATTTGACCAAAGGTGGAGCCTCCATTAAAATCAGGACTGAGAAGGTTCAGTTCTGCAAGGCATTGACTGGCCACAGTGACAACACTGACCAAAAGCTAAAGCATGTTGTTAGGGGCATTGTCCACATGACTCAAACAGTCAGAGAGCATTGATTGTCTTTATAGGAAGCCTATCACAGTTTGACTGACTTCTTGGTAAAGAAATGCTTCCTAATGTCCAATTTGAAACTCCCCTTTTGCAGCTTTGAACCATTCCCATCTGTCCTGTCACAGAATACCGGAGATCAGCATTCAAGCAAAGATGGTGATATGAATTTCCATGTCCTATTGCATTAAGAAACTTCCACAGTTATGTTTCTTTTAACAGAAACGTGTCTCAGATAACTAATCAATATACTGAACATGTTTTACGTCTCACAGAAGTCCCTTTCATTTGTCCCTCATTCTCACAGATTTTCTGTTCGTTCATGAACAGAGTGGAAATATTTCACTCCTGCTTGAAGTCCAAGCAACTAAACTTAGGTAAAAATGCAGTAACAAAACCAGGCAGCCCTGTAAAGAATAAGGGCTGAAGTCACTTCTGAGTAATCCTGTTTCCTTAAGACTCCTAAATGACACATACTTTCACAGTCTTCCTTTGTTGTTCAACTACCAGACACACTGTGGGTCAATATGTTCAGCCTTAGCTGGCTAAAAGTAGCTCTTCGCTGCCCCTCTAAGAGAGCCAAGCAAGAATAAGTAAGTGATTTGCCTTCCAGATACATAAAAAAACCTCACAGAAGTTATTACTTTCTACCTGCTACATTTTCAGAAATAACTTGACAAATAAAGTCGAGGGAGATATATTTCTGCACTAAACTACTTTGCTGTAAAACATGAACACTACTTGAGTAAATGGAATCATTTAGTCAAAAATAAAGGCAAGTCCTAATGAAATGGATTTACAGCAAATTCAAGACTTCATTATTTCAATATGCTGTCAGTAATACATCTTTGAAGCTCAAGTAGATTCAGGGAACTGAATAATATTATATTCCCATCTACAAGGATGGAAATATTGTTTCTGCTTGCTGTCCTGACAGAAACAGGTATTTGACCTTAGTGGTGATTGTGTACAAAAACCGCATAACTACAGAATCACAGAATGCATCCAGTTGCAAGAGACCTGAAAAATCATCCAGTCCAACCCTCAACCCAGCACTGAAAGGTCAACACTAAACCACACCCCTAAGTCCACATGCCAGGTCCACATGCCACTTGAACACCTCCAGGGACATCGACTCCACCACTGTCCTGGGCAGACCATTCCAATGTTTGATAACCCTTTCAGAGAAGAAGTATTTCCTAATACCCAGCCTAAAGTTCCCCTGTTGCAGCTTGCAACTCTTTCCTCCAGTCCTTTAGCTTGACAGCAAGAAGAGGTATGCTTCTGCCCCTAAGTTATCTGCTCCATTGCCTGTTCTAAGTTTTTTTTCCCAAATATGGACAGCTCTGGGTATAGGTAACAAATTCTTACACTTTTACACTACTCCCTCGCATGTAAAAATGTCTTTATGGAAGTTTTCAAACCGTATATGTGAGGAGGTATTAAGAAAGATGAAAAATACCTATTTCAAGTGGAAGTATTTTTGTTTTGAGAATTGCTTCTGCTGATTTGTTCTTTGCCATTGGTTATTTTTTTTATGATTAAATTATATGATTAAACGCCATATCTATTACACATCATATATATACAACAACAAAAAACCTTTTAATTTTGCAAGATACATTCCCTTCTTATCCTCAATACATCTAAAACATGCATCTAAAATATACCTCTTAACTTGCTTTGCACAATCTTCTTATCTCAGACTGGTTTTGCTCAGGTAGAGCAAGGAAGAGACAATGGTATGGATGACAGAATACCTTAAGTCCCTATATATTACTTTTATCTATTCTTAGCTTATTAGTAGCACTATGAATTGTGCAATAACCTGTCTTTCCTTACAAACTTGTTATGCCATTTTGTTAATTTAACTAAAGCACTGAGATACTCACATGAGTATTCTTAAATACTCCTACGGTTCCTCCACATGGAATTTCAAGTTCTTAGGACCTAAACAGTTGATTAACACTTTCCATAGGCTCATTTTGAAAGGTTTTTCATGTGATAAGCTTAAAATATGCTTTGTGTTTGCTAAGATTCTGCAGAATCTTAAAAATTATAAATGTATGTGAAATGAGATTTATAAATGTATGTGAAACTGAAAGATGCTTATGTTGTCAATACACCAGAACATATTTTCATCAAGATATCTTCTACTTTCATAGTTTCTATAAGGAAAAAGACAAAAATTGTAGTTAGAGTACTTCTTTCTTTACTTTATAAGGGAACAAGCAAAGAAGAAGCTCAAATGCTTCAGTTTGAGCAGGAAGAATGTATACTCCTAAAAATGTAGATCATACTTTTCTTGCCAGTGGCAGCATCATTTTTTCTAACCTATATGTGATTTATGATCATTGCTGTTTGTGCCCAGGAGGAATATGCTATTGAAACAGATAGTGTGTGATTCCATGACAACTGGCAGGTACCTTATAAAGCCTTTATTTGCTGAAATGTACAGTCAAGTTATTGTACTTTAAAATAAGGGAAACGGAGCTCTGGTGGATTTTCCTCAGTGCATGAGGAACCTTCAAATTAAAGTAAAATATAATTTTTATCCCTGTCTTTAACATTCACAAAGACCAACGGCAACAACTGCAATGGAAAGTCAAATAAAAAACACTGCCCCACATGCTGCTGTATAAAAATAACAGGTGCTATTTTTTAGCCAAACTGCTTTCTTCTTTTAGATGCTGCTGACTACAGCAGTCTGTGTACTGTCCTTTTCCCTTTGCTGATAAGTTAGGGCAGCTTTAAAGAAAAAAATCTAAGAAAACTGACTTGCAGGCAATTTTCTCTGCATTTTTTTTATCAGTTATTTCACTTCTTCTAAACTGCCTTGTTTAATAAACAGTAAACAGTGAATCAGTATTTCTAGAGATTTGCATTTATGTTGTATCTAATTTTTCAATTAGTGGGCAGAATTTGGACAGCCTCTTGTGTTTGTGTGACTCCTGGGATCCCTGATACAAATTAATTTACCCTCTCAGGAACACAAAAAACAGTGGTAACATCTTAAATCAATATCAATTTCAGCTTCTAGAGCACAAGATCTGTTTCCACTTGAACGGCTACAAAAGTAACCCAGAATACTGGATTCTATAATTGCAGAAAGCCTCATTCCTATTAATCCCAATGAGACTTTATGATCTTTTGAAACCTGGATGTCAACATATCACCATCTTCATTAGCTTTAAGAATTTAGATCTTGATATGTTGTTTCCTGAAGTCAGTGGAAAGACTCACTCTTTTCATCTTACCTTAGGTGACAACAGGAGCTCATGTCCTCCTCTGCAAGCCAAAACAAAGCATAGCACTCCAGTAACTCCTTTTTCTCCTTGGGAAGGTTGGTTAAACCTGGGAAGTAAGAGAGTAAAGACAGATTGTCAAGATAGTGAAAATGAGGTAAAACTAAAGAAACATCTTCATTTAATCTCTCAGTTCAATTTCACAGTACACAAGAAAGTTGGGTTGTTGTTTTTATCTCTGAAAGGTTGATATGTATTTAGAAAGGCTTCATCTGTCTGATGTTGAACAAACTCCATGATTTTAAGTGAACAGTTAAAAACTTTCTCATTGAAAATCAGAAGGATGGAAGATCTTGATATGTTTGGTATGTAGATGAGGGCTGCCATAAATGGGAAAGGCTTCTCATCTTCTGCTCATGCTTCATAAGTTTATTCTCAACCTGCTAACAATAATATGACTTTCCATAACACTAATATTGATTCCATATTTGTTTACTTTGTGACTCTTCACAGATGCCACTGCATTTGGAAATACAGGTTAACATTGGGAACATTTCTGTAATTATGTTTTCAAGTCTTTCTGTTGGCAATTTACCTGCATCCTGCTGAGAAAGGTTCAGTCACCTGGCACAAAATACCTACAGTCATTACTGGATACTAGTGTCTCTGCATAAGAAATATGTTAATCATGGGCAGGGACCCTTCTGCTTTGAATGAGGAATCTCTAACAGCTTCTTTCACACTAGCAGAGAAAGACACAAGAGGTCAATACTTCAGTTTGTCTCTCATGAGACAACTGGAAGGGTATTGCCTCTTTGAAACAACAAAAAGTCTTAGCTTTAACTCAGGTTGAGAGGGGAGACTCTGCTTTAAGCTCCACTTTCTAAGTATTGGGGTTTTTTTACTTTGTTTTCCAAGGAAAACTTCTGTGGTCTTCTGGTAGCTCTGCTTGTTTACCTTGCCTCCCAAATAACTTACTTCTCCAATGAACACTGGCCAGTGGCAACCAAAACAGTGAAAGCTGTGCAGTTCCTGAAGTAACTTGTTTCTTAGAAGCAAGGGAAAAAGGACCTTTACTGATGAAAAGGCTACAGAGATTTAATCTTGATTAGGCATCAGAGGATGAATGTGGAGTGAGCCACTATTAACATTGTCAAGAGAAAAGCTTCATTCATGGATCTTGGCTGCTTAGGCATCAAAGTCAACCAACCTCAAAAGAAATCTGTGGGGAACCAGGTATCCTTAGCTCTCATATTGATCATACTACTTTTTTTGAAAGTTTCCCATTCAAGCTCTGGCAAAGCTTGACCTTGCAGAGGGAACTTGATGTACAAGCAAAGCAATGGGCTCTGGGTTGTTTTTTTTTTAATGTTAAAATGAAGTGATTAATTAATATCAAATAATCATCTTATTTTCTGCAAATAACTTCTCTCTTCACCAATAAAACTGACTTTGATAAAAATACTTATGTTTTTCTAAAATGGTCACAGTCTCTGATTAACCATTTTTGTGTGGCTTGTGAGACATTTAATGTCTGGTCTTTGTGAATCAGAATTAAAGCTTTTCAGTTGGGCACAAGGTAAACATTTTCTTGACTCAAACAGAAAGTGAGGCTTCTAGCCAATCTCCAGACCACAGATAGCTCCAGACCTAAACACAGGCTAAACAAAGTGCCTACATGATGCCATTCTTTCTCTTCAAGCTATAGTGAGTCTCAGCACAAAGCTGGTTCTTAAAATGCATCTAAAGCCTTCATGAAGCCTCCAGCCTCCTGCAGGAGTGCAGGACATGAGGCATCTGCACTGGAACAGGACCTGCAGCACTGCCCCAGCAGGGCTGGAACTTCTGTGCATGCCACTGCTCGTTCTCCAGGCAGCCAGAGAACACCAATGGATAATTTCATTTCATGCTCTGTTCTTCCTTCCTTTGCAAGAATTCCTAGTGGTTGCTATAGGAATTCCACAAACACCTCAGCACCCACTGCAGCCCTGTCTGTAAAGTCAGAGTTAGGGGGTTTCATCCACTGTTTTTAGGGAGAGAAAATGTTTTCAGACAACAAAGCTATAGCAGGGTGAAGGACAAGAGGCATTCAGGGAATGACTGTGTGAAATGTGCATCTGGGCACTCAGCTGACCAACTTGCTTTCATTTCTTGTTACTTTCTTAGAACCTGGGTTTCCTCCGCATTCTTTTCTCTTTACCAGTCTTCCATTCTGGGGTGGGGAGGACTATACTTTGTGCAAAAGTAAAACATCAGATAAGAATTTTCTTGTAAACAGCTGCCTAAGCTCACTACCTCCCTAGGAACATCTTAACACATACACAGGTTAAGCTACACCCTCATATGAACCAACTGTTGCCCTGGAGGCTGTATCATGTACACTACACAGAGCCTACATGAAGGACTTTCATTCTCTTTTGTGAACCTCCACGTTGGTCAGCAACCTGGGTTTGGCTCCTGCTTCCTTTGCCCAGGGACAGCTTCTCATCATGCCACTTTCAGCCAGCTGGAATGATGCTTTCAACTTTGTGACATGGGCACAATGTTTTTGTTGTTGGATTTGTTGACATGGTGAAATGGGGGAATGAATATCTGCTGTCTGCAACTTCATCAGCTATGTTTGTGCCACCCCCACATTGTTTTCACTTTAATCTGGAGTGTTTGAAGGAGAGATCACAAATTGCATAGCAGAAAAGAAGGTAATCATGGGCATTTCAGAAAATGCACATATTTTTCTACAACTCTCATGGAAGTGGGAAATGGAAAATCAAAATGAGCCATCCCAGCTCCTTCTGCAGTATGCAAGGTGTCACCGAAGTGCTTCCCAATCCCATGGTGCACCCACACTCACAGGGAGCTGCTGGCAACTCCAGCCTCAAGGGCCTGGAGCCACAGTGGAGCACGGCAGGTCACTGACCCTACTGAAGGCTTCTCTGCCTGGAAAGACAGAAGAACTATTTTGGCCAGCAGATTTGCATTCTGGTGTTAGGGAGTGATTCATTGTCTTCAGAGGATACTGTCCTTTTTCACACAGAGCACAGGCCAGGTACCTACTGCTCCAGAGCAGGCACCAGCACATCCTGCATTCAGCTTTAAATCTCAAACAAAAGGATGAAAATGCACAGAAGCACAAGACTGTGTCCTTACCCATTTTTACTTTTATGGGGGACCCCACTTGGTATTTACAAGACAGTAATTATCTTATTTTAATGTTGGTGGCACATGTTTGTAAGACTGTAGCTATTTGATTAAATATAAACTGCTAGATTAAATAGCCCATTTACTGTAATCTAGCTAAATGCTTAATTAAATAGCAACAGAATATTTACTGGCTTTATTATGGTTCAACAAATCTGTGAACATTATATATTAATACTTTGAATACACTATTGATGTTGTACCTCATTAGTTATACAATCCCTCTGTTAAAAGCACATTAAAAGTCGTTACATTGTCAACAATCCTGGTTCCTAATTTATATTATCTCTGTAGAGGCTCGTTTGTCCTGTTTACAGTTCCCTAGACATTAACTCCAAAATTATATGCATACATATATATATATATATATATATATATATAAACAACATTCAGTTCTCAGTTGTCTAACTTCATGGAAATAAAATGCATAATCATTCACTTTATGTTTTTTTAAAGTGACAGTCCAAGATACAAAACTTACCCTTGAAGTTACCCGGAAAATTCCTATAAGAATATCTATAAATTCCAGAATCTAATTGAAGTTTAATAAAAAGTCTTCTTTATGATACACATTTTGCTAAAATGAACACAGTCTTACTAGTAGAGGTGCTGTAGCAAATGGGATTTTGTCAATAAAAGTATACTTAAAATATAATTGGTTTCAATTTTTTTTTTCTGTCCCATAGTATTACTGGAAGGGAAAAGGGAAGTCTGTGTTGCTTTCACTTTTAAATAACATGTCTTGGCACTACTTTGGCAGCTATTACAACTATGTATTCAATAGGTCATGCTAATCTCTAGGAATAAATGAGTAATGGATATGATGTCTCTGCCTTTCTACATTGTCATGCTTTTCAATAATATCTGAGGTTTTAAAATTTAAAAAAGAAGTCCTTGTTTTAATTAGTATCCTGACTAATACATCTTAATAAATGTTTAGATGTTTTGGCTAAAGATGCAGGGAAAAGAAGTAATAGTAGTTATAAATATCAAATGTAAGGCATTTGGATATTCCAGTAGCATCTTTCTCCTTCTCAGTACCTACAGCATATTTTTATGAGGAACTGATTTCTTCTCTGTCTTTGTGACCATGCTCTGAGATTATACTTTTGCTGTTCATATGCAGCTAGTTTTAATATAAAGACATCATTTTGCAGAATTTCTTTTTCAGTAGAAGAGCAGAGAAGCCCTTTCTCAGATGGCAGTGGCTTCATACCAAGCTATTTGTCAGCGGCCTCTTGACCTTCTTTGATTGTCGGTTTCCTTAAGAACTGCAGTACAGTTTGCATCTTCTCATGTCCACTCTACTTCTACTCCTGACATTCAGTTTATAATCAGGACAATTACTCCTTAGAATCAGCTACTGATAGCATAATCATAAAATCAGTCAGGGTTGGAAAGGACCACGAGGATCATCTAGTTCCAAACCCCTTGCCATGGGCAGGGACACCCTACCCTAGAGCAAGCTGGCCAGACCTAAATGTTTATACTTGGAAAGTGTTCAGCCCCTGCACTGTATATGATACTGTAGTTCTCCTTTTGCTTCTATAAGGGTTCATTTTTTTCTATCCACAAAGATGCTACTGAAAACATCACTCTAAGGCATTTGTATACTATTTACATTTGAACAATTGCTACTACACTAGACCTTGTCAAGCTTAGTAAATCCTAACACCACAAGGAGAAAATCCATTTCCCACTTCTTTGTCACACTCCCTTTCTTTCCTGACACTTTGCTGCAGCAGTTCATTCCTCTGTGGTCTTAATTTCTTAGTGTGAAAATTGTATTCTATTTCCCTTATCTATCCCAACAATCAAGTTGTCTAAGTACTCCTGTCATCCCCCCTTATTTCAGTATTGTTAAATTAGCAAATTATCAGTTTATCACTGCCTACAGCGCAGAGGTTGCAGACCTTTCCACCTGCCACTAATGCTATGCTTACTAAGGTTGTAGTACTGTTACCTGAATATTGGCCTGTCATGCCTCTTTTACCTCCATTCTGTGGTGGAACCAATCAACCTAGTTAATTATGATTTCTCTTTTGTCATGAATTTTCACTATTTTTCACCTGGTGTGTACCTGTTGTGCAGAGCACTGCTGAGTTCTGTTTTGTCTTCTACCCCTGAAAATCTCCCATCCAAAAAACTTAGCCTGTTAGTGAGCAAAGGTGTCTGGTGAGTGACTAAGTTAATAATGCAGTTAAGTTTTGTGCTGTTAAAAGTTTGTCAGTGTCTTAGGTCACAATAAATTACTTAATGAATAACCAATCAATCTCTTCTAGGAAGGCCATGAGAAAGCAGTGGGGCCAATCAAGTCTTAACATTTTTTTTTTCATAACTATAAAGACTATGAAAGAAGCCAGAAATCCTTGAGCAGGGAGAAAGATTCCTACACTAATTTCATAAGGTGCTTTTCTCAGCAGATGGCAGGACCTGGGCATCTACCAGAACTACACAGTTATCAGGTAGGAAGGTGGCCTTGTGTCTACACAATTTCACAGGGGCAAGGACCATTCTTT
Organism: Pogoniulus pusillus; assembly: GCF_015220805.1. Classification (NCBI taxonomy): domain Eukaryota; kingdom Metazoa; phylum Chordata; class Aves; order Piciformes; family Lybiidae; genus Pogoniulus; species Pogoniulus pusillus. The sequence goes on from NC_087266.1 coordinate 20,707,181, forward strand.
CTGTGCCCTGCTGAACCCTCCTAAATAACCTTGAACTTATACTTTAAATTTGACCTTAATATCCCTATTTATAGAATGCTATTCTAAAAATAAAACTTAATTGGGACAATTTACTTACTCAATATCTGCTCATTTTTTTTCTTGGCTAAGAAAGAACCTAGCCACTTACTAAGTTCAGTGCTACCCAGCTGCTCAAAATCACTTCTTATCAGAGGAGGGCCTACACATTAAGCAGTACTGCCATATGTTCAATGAGCATTAATCCTTATTTGCCTGGTCAAATCAAACAGTGTAGGCTCCAGAGGGGTCTGCTGCCCTAGGCAAACTGCCCAGCCCAACCAATGTGTTGCTGAATGCCCAATCAACCTCGCCAGCTTGAAGTTATCTGTGCAAACAGTTTTACTGCCCCTGGAATTTGGCTGCCCAGGCAGCCACCTGTTTTTGTTCTTAGGAGAACACTTGTTCGAGTTAAAATACAATCAGGAAATATTGGACAAATTTCTCTTTGGGGGAAAAAAGCACATCATCTTGGGTCTCATTAACTGTTTGGCAGATCAGAAATATAACAAAAGACCAGTAGGCAATCACTGTGTAACTTATTTTTCCCAATAAATGTTTCATGATGAAATTATATACCACCAGTATCTCAAAACATCAATGCAGATGCACACCACCGGTAATTATGTGACAGGCTGTGAAAGGAATTAGTTCTACAAAATACACCATGCTGGGAAACCAAAGGGCTGCGAAGAACACAAATCTTTATCAAAACACAGAAATCTTCCTGGGCTAATTAGTCTTGCTTCAAAAAAAAAAAACCCCAAACAATCACATCAACAGCCACAATAATGGTGAGAATTAACTTTTATAGTGTTAAGTCGTAGAGCGACTTTCTGCAAAGTCCAAAGTATATTTAATTAGTCCTTGTTTTCCTTCAGTTGCATAAACTATCTTCATCATCCTGATCTTGCCATTTAAATTACATTTCTTATAAATGTAAAGTTCTTTCAGTGCTACAATTGCCAGTAGTTAGTACTACTTGCCAGACTTCTGCATCCAATCTAATTAGATGTTTTTTTTCTACAAATTATTTTTAGGTATGTTTCAAACTCTCTAATTATGTGTCAGTGCACTGTATTGTGAGGAAATCAATTATTTTAGTGTCTAGGACACTGACCATGGGTAAAAACACCTATGTGGCCTCTTCTCCCAGACAACCAGCAATAGAACAAGGGGACACAGTCTCAAGTTGTGCCGGGGTAGGTATAGGCTGGATGTTAGGAGGAAGTTCTTCCCAGAGAGAGTGATTTGCCACTGGAATGGGCTGCCCAGGGAGGTGGTGGAGGCACCGTCCCTGGGGGTGTTCAAGAAAAGACTGGATGAGGCACTTAGTGCCATGGTCTAGTTGATTGGGTAGGGCTGGGTGCTAGGTTGGACTGGATGATCTTGGAGGTCTCTTGCAACCTGGTTGATTCTATGATTCTAAGTAACTGCACAATAAATACTCCAAAGCTGTGGATGCTGAAATGGAGCCATAGAACCTTTGTTTTAAAACGTGCTGTTACTGTTTATCAAGATCCAGAATTCAAACAAATATATGCCAAGTCTGAAGGCAACTGTCCAAAACGACTAAGTTTTTAAGTGAACCTGGTTCTAGTTATTCTCAAGAGAAATGTCAAATAACACCACTGTTCCAAAACAGGTTATACAGATAATGGAAGCATCACCTCTTACTGCTTCTCCTCCATCTTCTTTTGATGGTCAGGCCACACCTTGAGTACTGTGCCCAGTTCTGGGCTCCTCAATTCAAGAGAGATGTTGAGATACTGGAACGTGTGCAGAGAAGGGCAACGAAGCTGGTGAGAGGCCTGGAACACAGCCCTGTAAGGAGAGGCTGAGGGAGCTGGGGTTGTTCAGCCTGGAGAAGAGGAGGCTCAGGGGGGACCTCATTGCTCTCTACAGCTACCTGAAGGGAGGCTGTAGCCACGTGGGAGTCGGTCTCTTCTCCCAGGCAACAGTAATAGAACAAAGGGACACAGTCTCAGGTTGTGCCAGGGGAGGTATAGGCTGGATATTAGTAGGAGGTTCTTCACAGAAAGAGTAACTTGCCATTGGAATGGGCTGCCCAGGGAGCAGATTTTCCTGCCCTTGGTAAGTCAGTTGGACTAGACGAACTAGTTCTTCCAGCTGAAACTGTTCTGTGATTCTATCAAATTTAAGCCTCCTACTTGTTTCTGCATTTATGAAAACGTTACCCATAAACCTGTCAGTATCTCTGGTATCATCTCCTCATATTTCACCCAGACTTCTCTGTCCATCCTCTAGTGAACAGTTGCATTTTTCTCCCATGCTGCCTTTCACAAACAGACAAAAATAGTACTCAGTGGATAAGGAATTGGCTGGATGGTGGCATCCAGAGGGTAGTGGTCAATAGCTCAAAGTCCAGATGCAGGCTGGTGACAAGCAGTGTCCGTCAGGGGTCTGTGCTGGAGCCTGCACTGTTCAATATTTTTGTCCGTGGGATCGAGTGCACTGCCAGCAAGTTTGCAGGTGACACCAAGCTGAGTGTTGCTGTTGATATGCTAGAGGGATGGGATAGCATCCAGAAGGACTCCAGAAGCTGGAGAGGGAACCTCATGTGGTTCAACAAGACCATGTGCAGGGGCCTGCACCTGGGCTGCCTGCACCTGGGCTGCCTGCACCTGGGCTGCAACAATCCTCATTATCAATACAGGCCGGAGGATAAGGTGAGAGAAAGCAACCCTGTGGGAAAGGACTTGGGAGTTGCCCAGAAGCTGGACATGAGCCAACAGTGTGCATCTGCAGCCCAGGAGGCAGATTGCACCCTGGGCTGCATCAAAAGAAGCATGGCCAGCAGGTCAAGACTGGCTATTCTGCCACTTACTCTGCTCTAGTAAGGCCTCACCTGGGGAACTGTGTCTGGGTCTGGTGCACTCAGCACAAGAAGGATGTGGGCCTGGTGGAGAGAGTCCAGAGGAAGGCCAAGGGAACAATCAGAGGGCTGGAACACCTCTCCTGTGAGGACAGGCTGAGAAAGCTGGGATTGTTCAGCCCAGAGAAGACTCTGCGGGCACCTAATAGTGGTCTTCGAGTACCTGAAAGAGGCCTACAAGAAGGCTGGAAAAGAACTGCTTTCAAAGGCAAACTGTAATGATAGCAGCAGGGGCAATGGTTTTAGGCTAGAGAAGAGTACATTTAGGCTGGATCTTAGGAGGAAGTTCTTTGTTGCCCAGGGAGGAAGTTGAGGCCCATCCTTGGAAATATTCAAGGTCAAGCTCCACAGGGCAACCTGACCTAATGGAGGATGTCCCTGCTCACTGCAGGTGGTTTGGAGTAAATGGCCTTTGGTGGCCCCTTCCAACCCAAACCTCTATCATTCTATGATTCAGACACTTCAGACGTCCTCACTTGATGACAATGCAGATGCCAACAGCTATTTTAATGCTCTTTACTCTCTGCAGGTGACATTCTCTGCATCTAAAGTGTAGCTGTCTAGATTCAAACTAGTCATCTTTTTATAGACAGCCAAAGGCAACAGGCACTTTCAGGGTAACCTTTATCTGACCTATTTTAAGTGTCTATTTCAGGATGAAGTGTCTCATGCTTTAGAATTGTCTGTTTCTTGCTCGGGTAAATCTTACCTTCTTTATCTAATCAACTCTTACTGCCACCAATGACCTTGTTTTTCTAATGTTTCTAACCTTTCTTTCCAATGTGACAAGACTTGGAGATCTGGAACAGATTGTTCAAATTTGTTCAAAGTAAATCTTTGCAGAAGATCTTCAAAACTAGACCTGGGTTTAGCAGGTTGAGCCTTCCATCCTGTCAGAGCTTCTGAGGTATTGAAAATTTTATCTCTTAACTGAATAGAACAAAAAGTTGAAATGTTGACATTTTATGTGACTCAACTGTATTAAAAGAACTGTAAGGCTCTGCTACAGAGGAACCTTTATATAGATAGAGATATATGAAAAATTCTTTTCTCTCTGCTAAAAAAAATAAGCCCTTAGCATCCTAAGGAAAGTATTATATAAAATTTGTAAATGCATTGAATTTTTTGTTTTAAGAGCTGAGTGTGTTTCAACCATGCCAGTAACACAGGAGAAGCCTTCAAAGCCCAGGCCTTTCTCCTACTTAGTTTTGCTTTTGTCAGAGAATTATTTCCTGCCCCCAGAGTCTCACATAAAGATTCCTAAACAGCTGTGGGTCAAGCAAATTTGAATTTATAAGAAATTCTTAACACAGATCAAGTTAGGTCAGGAGCACATTTTATATTTGTACTGTTACATGTATATTTGATTCATTCTCTTTTTCAGTTGCTGTAGTAAAATTGAGTGACACAGCTCAGTTAACAATTATCACAGATGTTTCCAGACTGAGGTGTAATAAGTTTTTGCTCAAAGACAAAATTGACTCCAAAGGCATGCTGGAGTAAAACCATCTGTCTTTCAAAGGCGAACACCTGCTCGAGGCAGGGCTTTTAAATTAAGGTGATTGCCTAAATAAACATGACATTCAGGGGCATATAGCAGTACAAGAACACCGTACAGGACAACCACTGTCTTGTGATGTCATAGTGGCTGGACACCCACTGTCACAGTATATATTTGGACATGTCATAATGTGTCTAGGAGAAACCTATGTAGTAGGTAACTTTTGATCCGTTTGTCACAGTATTGAGTGGTACTGGGACCTGCTCTGATTGCATTCTGCATTGCCTGGAATGATGTTTTAGAAACATGAAGCTCATTACTTCCCTTGTCAGTTTGAGTTTTTAATGATGTCAGCAGGACTAACCTAACCTACTGTGTCTCAGATTTTATTCTGCAAAAATAGCTGGCCCTGAGAACAAAGCTTGCTAAATGTAATTCATATTAGATGACAAAGGATTGAAATGAAGGACAAGGGGACCAACCTCTTCTGTTGTTCTAGAGCTCATAGCTTTCAAATCAATCTCTAAAGAATCCATACTGGTAAATGAGGTCATCCTGGGTTTGTGCAGCCCAGCACAGGCCTGAAAGCTATGCTGCACATGCAACACAGCACAGCCCGGGGTATGCTCAGGCTAAGTCCTTGTGGACCACTAACTGCTCACATGAAATGGTCTTCTCATCAGAGTCACTACAATGGGTAATATAAATTCTTGTTTTGTCATTCACCTGCTGTTTTCTCAGGTGTTTCTGTATTTCAAGGGACAGAGAAATTATGGCTGAAAGTCACCCTCTTTAAGATACTGCTTAACACAGTTGGGATGAAACCCACTAAGGAGGTATTTCCTGCAACAGGACATAGGCAACCAGCTTATATCAAACACTCAGTGTCTAAGACAGTGAAAGATAAGGAACATGAATGTCATGTCACGTGCCAAGCCCTTGAATAAAAATTAGAGTAAAGCTGTGGAGAAACTTGTAGGAAGCTTAATTTAACAGTGGTATGATAATGCTGCAATAGAATCATAGAATCATAGAATCAACCAGGTTGGAAGAGACCTCCAAGATCATCCAGTCCAACCTAGCACCCAGCCCTACCCAATCAACTAGACCATGGCACTAAGTGCCTCATCCAGTCTTTTCTTGAAGACCCCCAGGGACGGTGCCTCCGCCACTTCCCTGGGCAGCCCATTCCAATTGGTCTTCCCAAAATGCTACAGGCTTTCAGTGACTGTGAGATGCTACTGATTGCAGACTGGTTGTGACTTCATACATTCTCACATCTTGTGTAAACCTATGCAGAAGAAGTATCTGTATGTTAAAATAGAGAAAACAAAGAAGAACAAACCAGAGTGCACTCTGGGATGGGAGCAGGGGAAAAAAAAAAAAAAGAGGGAGGGCAAAGTACTGAGCACATCCTGGGTAGGTAACTCCAGAACTCAGAGGTAATTCTTCCCTAACACAGATAACACCATAGATGGGAAATGTATGTCTTCCAGTTTGTGAAATAAATAGTTCACACATCCAGGCATTTTATCTGGAAAGTTATAGTCCAGCAATCTACATCCGTTTAGAGATGACTTAGCTCTTCCTTTTGTTTTCTTTCTTTTTTAACTTGAAGAGACAGCAGGGAAGACAGAGACTGGCACATAGAGAGGAATCAGCTTATAGACAAACCAGATTCAAGCACACTACATATGTACATGCAGAAAACCCTCTTTGCCAGTAAAGCCTAATCCTGTCAAAGATCCAAAGAACCATTAAATTTTCCAGGTTTTTTTTGAGAAATAGAATGTGAATATCTCTCTAATTTAAAGGAGCAGCTTCTAATTAGAAAACACTGGAAACAATAAAATATCTTTACTTAAATTATTTTAGTTGTTTTTAAGGGGTGTGAAAAAGAGCCTCTTTCAGCAGGTATCTACTGCTATGGAAAAAAAATCATAAAAAACATCTATCAAATATGTATTTGTTCAATCAAATGCCCGCTTAAGAAATAGAAGCAATAACTGTTTCTGTTAATAGGGACACTTTACACTCCCAGTTATAAAGAAAGTTTTAGATTAGAAGTCAACTTATCTAGAAGAACTTTAGTTTTATATTATTTCATTACAAAAATTAAAGGAAATAAAAATATAGCAGATAATAAATACTTAACATTTTTATTTTCATATTGCAATCAATGTTTTCTGCTAAAGGAATAAGACCGTGTCATTTATTCACAATGTACATTTATTCCAGACTAACTTTCAAATTTGCTTATGAAGTGATTCTGTTATTTTAGCATGTTTGATCACATCCCAGTGAATGTGAGATTACCTGTTTAAGAAACTAAATCTTCTCCAGGATTGACATTCTCTTGCAAAAATTAGAGGACATGGCTTTCAAAGAAATCAGGAGGACAGCATAGAGAAAGATCTTCTAAAGATGTCATAAAACTATCTCTGGCAGTCAGCTGATAAACAGGGCTGAAGGAAAACTAGGGCAAAGGAGAAAAATGTCTATGTGGTTCACAAAAATGCCAAAATAGTACATCAAGAACTCACTAATACTAGAGGGCAATAGCATATGATGACAGAAACCATAAGAAAAAGCCCTTAGGCATACAAAACATTTTCTGGAAAAGGAAATTAAATTTGCAACTTATTGGTGCTAAAGCTTAAAGTGATTTAGGAAAAATCTCTCATTTTACATACAAAACCAACTTGTAAGGGCAATTTACAATCTCAAACACAGGGTCTGCTACTTTTGTAGCTCTTTATGAAGAACAATTCTATACTTCAGTCCCCTAAGAAATGGGGGTGGGGGTGGGGGGGTGGGGAATAAAAGTCTAGAAACAATAAGGTTACTAAAGCAATGTGAAATTTATTAAGTAGTAACACAAAAGAAGCTACTGAGTAAGGCTAAGTAAATATTTCTCTAACCCACTTTCTTGTCTCTGGCAATGACTAATGGTGAGTGCTCAGGAAAGAGCAAAAAAGAGGACAAGCAAATAATGATACCTCCTGCACATATTCTTCCGAGATCCACAAATGATGGATCAGCACTTGTTACTGTTGTTTTATTTAGTAGCCATGGAAGTTTTCTTATGTGCATTTGTCCTACAATTCTTACTCAGTGTAAACCAAGTTCTGTTCCATTCATTATTGCACAGATGAGTTTCACAGCGTTACCACCGTCAAGTAGTAGAACCACTTCAATCTTGAAATATGCATCATCTGATTTCATTTCACTTTTCTTCAAAAAGACAGGATTCTTTTTTTTATCTGTGTTGTTTCCTCTGTAGAAGCTTCTTCATGACTTTGATCATTCTTGTTTCCACCTCCGTGTTTTCACTACCCATAATTATCAACTTACCACTTGCTGTTTCCCTGTTGCCAATCACTGGGCTAATGAAGAAAACCAGGAGGGAGTATTTAACACAAATCCTGGAAAAATCTAGAAATTGATTTGGTTTCCAAGTTCATTTTAAGGTATTCTAAGTAAAACTTAGTCCTTACATTGTTTCAACAATGTTATACTGGGGAAAAAAAAACAGAATAACTTTCTAAGAGCACCTATTGTTTCATACTCCTTAAACTACTGGGGTAAGTCTGAAAAGTATCTTGAAATGACCATTTAGTTAATCCCTCTCTGCAAAGACAAGGGAATCTGCTTTGGGATAGGAGATTTTAATATGAACAACCTTACATACAGTCATCTCACCTGGGCATGCTGTTGGTGGATTGAGAAGCAAAAGGGTTGTGCAAACCAGTTTATGAAACTGGAATTTCTTTAACTTGATTTAAATCACATTCTCAGACTGCAGAAACCATGACTGAACCAGACCGATTGCAGATAAGCACATGAATCACACTCCATGATTATTAGAAACTTGCAGACTGACAGACCAAAATGAAGTACTTTTTTTGTTCAATGAACAGAGGTAATAATAAAAAGCAGTATTTTATGAAGGACCTTTTTTTGCATTTGCAGTATTTCCATAATCATTCCAGATAAAGCAGAGGATACCATTGGGCTGCTTGAAATAAGAAAAGGCTGACACTGACTGAGTAGACAAGAAGATATTAATACTATCTGACTTTATCAAATCAATCGCTTTAAAGCAGCAGTGAATTGAAGGTGCTTTAATCCACCTCTTAAATTTCCAAGAGAATAAAGGTTATGCAAAATTTGTAATATTAATTTTAATTCTTAAAAATGGATTCTTCAGACATATAAACACATCATTAGACAAATTGTCTTTTCAATGTCAGCAAGAAGTAGAGATATTAGTTTCTATTGCAAGATTTGTACCACAAGCTGCATCCCCTTTATTTAAAACTGAAACCAGGCCATGGAATAGTATGTGTTTATGAGGTGTTTCAAGATGAATTTTGGGAGCTAAACATGTTGCTGTTGCTAGGTGTCCATTGATCCTCCCTGGCCTTGTCAGAGTTTCTGAGGCCCATCTTACTAGACAAATTACTCCTGGCATGGCCAAAATAAGTTAAGAGTCACCTCCTTGTGGTCCTTTGCTGTCAGACAGATGCAGGACACAGGCTCTCCCCTTCTGTCTCACCCTGTAAGGTCAGGCATCTACTCACAAGTTTGGTTTATGTTGTGGTTACAAGGCATCTTACACAGTTGTCTCTCAAGACAGCAAACAAGTTGCACAGAAATGTGTCTTAATTTTGCCAGGAATTTAGCTCTACCTGCTATACATTCCTGCTGAGTCTGTGAGTATCCTGGTAGCAAAGTACTCTCCTGAAGTTACTGCAGCTCAACAGCACTTACTAGGGCTGTGGGAAAACTCTAGCCTTTAACTTCACACATAGTTCTTTTCAGTATGCCTCTGCCCCCAAGTCAGGGCTTGGGATTCACCTGTGCCAGTATTCACCTGGTCTGCCTCGTAGCAAAGTCACCATTTCACCTTGCCTACTTGCTCCCTGTAACAGGCTCTTCTGTGTAACACTACAGATGTCAGTTTAGCAGGAACAAAAACAGTGTGTTGCAGCCACAGAAATCATACAGGTATTTCTCAGTTCATTACTATTCACATATTTGGGGATAAAATAACACATCCTATTCATATATTGGAATCACTATTGACCTTGAGATTTGGAGCTAATGATTTGTTGTTGAAGTGTTCTAGTTTGAAGCTAGCTAGAATGTTTTGGTGAGAAGGATTAGATTACAGGCTGTGGAAGGAAAACAATGGTGATGTCTACTTCCCTCATAGGCTTGCTGAGATGTATAGGAACAAGAAATGAAAACATAATGACTTCTGCTGCTGGCGAGCTCTGAGCTGCATCTCTCTTCTAACCTCACCCTCCATTTCTTTAATTAATCCACTTTGCTTCCTAACCCCCTGGCTGAACCTCCATTCTTCCTTGGGACTGGGGTAAGGTTGAGAGGGGCAGGGGGAAGGTGAAGGGGCGGTTGGGAGCCCCTCCTGGGGACTCAGGTTTCTGGGAGGGGAGTTGTGTTTCTGTATTACCTTTTATCTTGTATATCTCTGTCTATAACTGTATATACTGTAAATATCTGCTTGCATATTGAGCTAAGCTGTAAATAATAAGCTTCATTCATATTTCCAGAGCCGGCTGAGTCTAGTCTGGGTGATTTCCAAAGCGTGGGGGGGGGCGGGGGGGGGGGGGAGGTAACACCTAAACCATCACAGAAGATTAGCATGATACCAATGAAAGCAGATATTCTTATTTGTGTCAGAAAAGAATTTTGCTTACAATCTTAAGGGACAAAACCAGATTCAGAAAAAAATCTGATAAGGAATGAAAAGACAAAGCTTTCTATTACCAGAACAATAGAAAAATTAGTATAGAGGAGTGACATTATATTGTACCCTTTGTGTGGCCTGACTCTCTATTGTGTTAATGGTTTTCAAGAACCTTTCACTTCAGTAGGAATCTTGTAGAATACTCACAGATCTCACAGAATTAGGATTCTCCTACTTGTGACTAGAGTAATATGCAAGTATAGAATCATAGAATCAACCAGGTTGGGTGAGACCTCCAAAATCATCCAGGTCAACCTATCCCCCAGCCCTATTCAGTCAACTAGACCATGGCACTAAGTGCCTCATCCAGGCTTTTCTTGAACACCTCCAGGGACGGTGCCTCCACCACCTCCCTGGGCAGCCCATTCCAATGCCAATCACTCTCTCAGTGAAGAACTTCCTCCTAACATCCAGCCTATACTTTCCCCGGCACAACTTGAGACTGTGTCCCCTTGTTCTATTGCTGGTTGCCTGGCAGAAGAGAGCAACCCCCACCTGGCTACAATGTCCCTTCAGGTAGTTGTAGATAGCAATGAGGTCACCCCTGAGCCTCCTCTTCTCCAGGCTAAACAACCCCAGCTCCCTCAGCCTCTCCTTGTAAGGTTTGTGTTCCAGGCCTCTCACCAGCCTTGTTGCCCTTCTCTGGACTGTGGTGGAGGGTTGCACAGGCCCCAAATGACCGTGTCTACAAATCTATTCATGCCCAGACATGTTGTCCCCCCCGAAAGGTGTCGCCCTGCCTAAGCTTGGGGAAAATAAGTTAAGGGGGATAAAGTAAGTACAATAGAACTGGTGCCTTCCAGTCTGGCTTGGCCTGCTTGAAGGTTGAAGTAAACATGTTATGTAAGCTCACACGCCTAGGGTGGGGATCCACCTGAGCCCTCTCCATATTTGAGGGTACCGGACCCCTGGACTTCACCTTATTTGGCATGTTTTGGCCTGCTGCCAAGCCATCATTGGACAGAATTGTGGCTGAGGGCCATCAATCTCTCAATCAGACTTCATAAAAGGGACAATCTAGTGTTTCTGCTACCTCTCGCCACCCTCCTCTGCCACCCACTGCTCCTAGCCGCTTTGCCGCTTCTGGGGACCACCACTGCTGCATGATTCCAGCCCACAGCGCCAGCCCAGAGAAACTGACCAAGGTGCTCCTGGCCAGCTGCCACTCCAGCCGCCGTTCCCAGCTTGACCGTGCCCATGGAAATCCACAGACAGCGTGCCTCAATAATCCCTGAACTGAACAATTCAACCGTGAGGGTTACTAACATGGCTTTGACACACATACTTGGGATCATCAAACTGACTCCAGCCAGTGAGTAACTGAGCAAACTCGATCTAAACCAGCATAGACTCTCAGTAATTTTACCAGTGGCGCTTTCATGCCACAGACTCTCTTCCTAAATCCTTTCAAACCTCTGCTAAATTCCCAATTTTGTTGTATATAGACATTCTGTAATATAATTTCGGAACCGCATACAAAGAACATGTGTGGGGTAGCTGTAAATAAGTTTGGGGAAGGTGGGGTTCCTTGTGTATATAATACTAAATTATTTAAACCCTTTTAAATTCAGCCTCATATTTCATTCCCCCAAAACCCAGACAAACCCCTTCAGAAGTTTGCCAGTTTGCAGATGACACTAAGCTGGGGGCAGATGTGGCTGGGTTGGAGGGTAGAAGGGCTCTGCAGCGGGACCTTGACCGCCTGCACAGATGGGCAGAGTCCAATGGGATGGCGTTCAATAGCTCCAAGTGCAGGGTGCTGCACTTTGGCCACAACAACCCCATGCAGAGATACAGGCTGGGGTCGGAGTGGCTGGAGAGCAGCCAAACAGAAAGGGATCTGGGGGTGCTGATTGATACCCGCCTGAACATGAGCCAGCAGTGTGCCCAGGTGGCCAAGAGAGCCAGTGGCATCCTGGCCTGCATCAGGAATGGTGTGGTCAGCAGGAGCAGGGAGGTCATTCTGCCCCTATACTCTGCACTGGTTAGACCTCACCTTGAGTACTGTGTTCAGTTCTGGGGCCCCCAGTTTAGGAAGGACATTGAGATGCTTGATCGTGTCCAGAGAAGGGCGATGAGGTTGGTGAGAGGCCTTGAGCACAAGCCCTACGAGGAGAGGCTGAGGGAGCTGGGATTGGTTAGCCTGGAGAAGAGGAGGCTCAGGGGAGACCTTATTGTTGTCTACAACTACCTGAGGGGAGGTTGTGGCCAGGGGGAGGTTGCTCTCTTCTCTCAGGTGGCCAGCGCCAGAACGAGAGGACACAGCCTCAGGCTGCGCCAGGGGAGATTTAGGCTGGAGGTGAGGAGAAAGTTCTTCACTGAGAGAGTCATTGGACACTGGAATGGGCTGCCCGGGGAGGTGGTGGAGTCGCCGTCCCTGGAGCTGTTCAAGGCAGGATTGGACGTGGCACTTGGTGCCATGGTCTAGCCTTGAGCTCTGTGGTAAAGAGTTGGACTCGATGATCTGTGAGGTCTTTTCCAACCTTGTTGATACTGTGATACTGTGATACTGTGATAGAATATGGACACGTTCCATTAAAGTACATTAAATATAACTTAAACTTTAAGAAGTTTAATGTTTATTTTGGAAATAGTGTGTGGGAACAATTATTATGATCTCCTTGTGTCCCTTCCAATGCCTAATACCCTGTGATCCTGTGATTAATAGAGGTATAATTCTTGTCAGATGCATGTATGGGAGTAGCCTTTTTTTTTTTTTTTTAATTCTCCCAAAAGAGAGTTAAAGGAAGAAGTCTGAAATGCAAACCTCTCATCATCAAGTTTCCAAAGAATTCCAATGCAACGCAGGACATGAAGGACAATGAGAATCACTTCACTTGTAACAGAGTGGTGCCAGTAATCTCCACGTGCATTGTGAATCTGCATGCACAGCCTTGCCTTTTCAGCTAAGGTTATTGTAACTTTTCCAGACAATAATAAAAAAAAACCCACACACCCACCAGACAAACAAACAACCAAACAAAAACTTGATGAACAATACATTAGAATTAAGCTAGATTTCAAAAAGATTTTGTATGGTACATGTGATGCAGATCGTAAGGTGTCCACATTAAATTCTATTCTGCTCTGAGCTTTAATGCATCTAACATTTCAAGGCCAGTAGATGAAAAAGAACTTTATTCCTGGATTTCAGTTTACTGAGCAAAATGTGCTTTAATCCCTTGCATAGTGATGTTGGCAAAGACTCACAATGAACTTTCAAGAAGAAGTCCTGAAAAGATGGAGAACATTGACTCATTTCTGTGAGATCAGACTGAACATGTTACATTGAATTGAGTCTTCATTCAGAAGCATATCAAAGCTTGTTCTTACCCTTAAGGCTTAGGAACATGGGCTGAGGTGACATTTTCAGGTCTTGTCAGTGCCATGCGCTTGAAACTCTTTAAGAAAAATCCTTGAAAATAACTTCTCTCCAGACCAAATTGTCTTTCTACTCTTTCTTAGCCACCTGGTCTACTGATGTAGATGATCACATCACCTAACAGGTCTATAATTTTTAACTACAGTTACCTTCGGTTTTATATCTTTACACTGCAAAAAAAAGACTACAACTTCGGCTCATTATTTATTTCAGTGTAAATGTGGTGTCTATATTATTATAGCTGTGAATATAAAAATATACAACACCTAGAGCCTGAAATTATATGTCAAATTATATGGTAATGTCAATTTACACTGCTGAGAAAGAGAAATGCTGAAACAGCTTCTTCTTTAAGTATCCTTAGCTGAGTTATTGGCTTACGATAACTATATTCAGTATTTGATTTTTACTGTTTGTTGTCTCTGTATTAACACTATAAAGCAAATCTTTGAGGAACAGTATTTATATTACCTGTATATCCATACATACAAGGAGAACAATCTTGACAAAGCTCCCTGAGCTCAGACAAAATGCCTTCCTTTCTGTAGCATCACATAACAATCAAGGCTGAAAGAGTCAGGTTTGGAAAATGCCTGTGGTGGTTTGGCCCTGGCTTGGAACCAAATGCCCACCACCAAACCCACTCTACCACTCCCCTTCTTAGGGGAGAGGGGGAAATATAACAAAGACCAGTAAAAAGATAGAAGCATTTTAATAACAACAACAACAACAATAATAAGCACAAGCAAAAGGCTACATTCATAAATGAAAGCCAAGAGAGATGTTAATATCTCCTTTCCATCAGCAGGACGATGGTTGGTCTTGGGAAGCAGTGCTCTATATGTAATGGTTTCTCTGAAGGATAGATGCCATCAACAAATATCCCCACACTTCCTTCTTCCACTTCATGCCTATATCTGAGCTGGTGTCATATGGCATGGAATATCCCTCTGGCCAGTTTGGGTCAGCTGACTTAGCTGTGTCCCCTCCCAAGATCTTGCCAACTCCTCAGTGTATCAAAGAACCACAGAATTAACCAGATTGGAAAAGACCTTCAAGATCATCAAGTTCAACCTAACACCTTCTAATTAACTAAACCATAGTACTAAGTGCCTCATCCAGTCTCCTTTTAAACACCTGGAGGGACGCTGACTCCACCACCTCCTTGGGCAGCCCATTCCAATGGCCAATCACTTTTCCTGTGAACTTCTTCTTAACACCCCCCCCCCAAACCTGCACTGGTGCAGGTTGAGACTGTGCCCTCTTGTTCTGTCACTGGTTGTCTGGGACAAGAGATCAACTCCCACTACCTTTCAGGTAGTTGTAGCGAGCAATAAGGTCTCCCCTGAGCCTCCTCTTCTACAGGCTGAACAGCCCCAGCTCCCTCTGTCATGGTAGGCCTGATAAGCCAAAAATGGGCTTATCCATGTCCTGGCTTGCCCAGACATGTTTTTCTGTTCTCCCCCTTTCTGCTGTGGGGAGAAGCAACCATGAGAGAGGACAAACAACCTGGAGCTACTGAGTGTAAGGACTCTGGCTTGTCCAGACACGTTCCCCTGCTCCCCCTCCTTCTGTGCTGGAGGAAGTGACTGCAGGAAAGGAAAATGAAAGCCATGGTTTCACCTAGTATGGTGAAGCTTGACAAAGTGCCATTCTGATTGGCTAATCTATGTGCAAAGGCTCATTAGCCTCAGGCTCTATTGATAAAAAGGGATGAGCAGGTAGCCCGGGGTGCTGCTGCTGCCTCATTGCATGCTGAAACCACCCAGAAACTCCACTGCCTCGATCGAGTTTACCAGGAACAGGCTCTAAATGTCTGCATGTGAGTGGCCTGCATTGCCAGCTAGACATTGTGCCGACTGCAAATTGCATTGCATCCTGATGCCCCTCTGCAAGGCAGAGAAAGAGAGAAAGAAAGAGAGAAAGAGAGAAAGAAAGAGGGAGAGAAAGAGGGAAAGAGGGAAAGAGAGAGAGAAAGAGAGAGAGAAAGAGAGAAATAGAGAGAGAAAGAGAGAGAGAAAGAGAGAAATAGAGAGAGAAAGAGAGAGAGAAAGAGAGAGAGAGAGAAAGAAAGAGAGAGAAAGAAAGAGAGAAAGAAAGAAAGAGAGAAAGAGAGAAAGAAAGAGAGAAAGAGAGAAAGAGAGAAAGAGAGAAAGAGAGAAAGAGAGGGAGAAAGAAAGAGAGAGAGAAAGAAAGAGAGAGAGAAAGAAAGAGAGAAAGAGAGAAAGAGAGAAAGAGAGAAAGAGAGGGAGAAAAGAAAGAGAGAGAGAAAGAAGAGAGAGAGAAAGAAAGAGAGAAAGAAAGAGAGAGAGAAAGAAAGAGAGAGAGAAAGAAAGAGAAGA